>NC_059075.1:93974423-94283434 GCF_020497125.1 Mauremys mutica
AAAAACAGCCCAGGATGCATATTATTTGTACAGGGTCCCACCTGTCAGGACACTGAGAAGGCATTTCTCTCTGGGAACTTGTGATTCATGATCTTCGTATGCTTAATAGCTCAATCTAAACAGATTGCTTCCTAATGTGTTTTCTGTTATTAGTTATGAAGCCCTCATCCCTTAACAATATCAACCTGCTCTCACTGTGTGTGACATGGAGAACTGCATGCCAGAATAATGAGAAGCATGCAGCATGGAATGGAAGTACCATATTGCATTTCAGCCTGCCCACAAACACAGCATTAATAGCATTACTAGGAAATTAGGCAGAAAAGACACTATGCTGTTAAGCAGAATCAGCCAGATGGACAGGAGGCCAGAATTGATGGACAGACACATGATGGCATCAAGGAGTCTTTTCTTTTAGTTCCAGACCCTGCCACAGTAACCCATGCTTTATGACTTCTAGAACAAATTATTGCAATATGCTTTATGTGACTCTCCTGCCAGGTATTGATGGCAGCAACAAGGGTTCAAAATGGGTCCTTCTTGAATAATAAACTTTTAAAAAAGGCTAGAGCCTCCATCCAGAGTCTTGATTTCAGCTCTTGAAAAAATAACTAACTTTCCCAGGTCACCTTTAGCAGGTAGTTCTTCCCTTGGCCAACTCCCTGACCACCAAAGCTCCTGCCCCCTAAATACCTCTACACTCCAGTTTGAGTCCAGTTATAAACGGTGTCCAGGGCCTCCAGAGATAGCACTCCAATGTTTGACTAGCTCCAGTCCCATTGTTCTGCAAGTCCACTCATCCTAATGCTGAGTGGGTCAGGGCCCCATTAAATCAGCTCAACTCACCTCTACTAGCCTGGCTGTGGAGATCACTCTAATACTGTCACTCTAGAGTCCTCACACCACGAACACATCAGACCTTTAGCGTTTTGGCTTTTTAGAATCAAGCATCTGGCACAGGAAACAACTCTTCCCCACCTACTCCGCCTCCTTACTGGGTCCACACTTAGTTCTCATTCAGTGCCCTCATGGTGACCTCTCAACTAGGATATATTTCTCACTGTTCCTACACACTCACATTAAACAATAAAGATAATTACTTATCACAAATGCACATAAAAACAAACATATTTTAACCAAGACAACATAACCTACAAGGTGGAGTTAGAGGTAACAATGAAGCTGTTTTCCCCTTTTTCACCAATAGAAGGCTCCATCCTGGTAGGCCAGGGATCTCAAACTCAAATCACCAGGAGGGCCACATGAGGACTAGTACTTTGGCCCAAGGGCTGCATCACTGATACCTTTTCATACAACGATACAAAAGTATAGTCAACAATGAAAAAAATGAAGAGTAATATAGTATGCTATTAAAAGACAATGTATTAACTTTTTTACAACTGTAATGTGAAAAGTCAGTGCTAATTTTGACAGTCATTTCATTTTTGGCCACTTAGCTGGCAGCGTTTTGCATCAACCAGAGCATCAATATTAAGTTTGATATCCTGAGACGAAACCAATCTCAGTGTTGCTTGCAAATGTTCATCACTGACTCTTGACCGTAACACAGATTTGTTCATCTTCATGGAAGAGAAAAACTGTTCACATATATGTGTACTTGCAAACATTGCCATTACCCTTTCAGAAGCAGAGAATAACATGGGAAATTTTTCTTGTAAAAGAAACCAGTAGAATTCCAACATCTGTATAGTTCTGCTTCAAAATGATATCACACTGAAGCTCCACTAACTCCATCTGCATTTCCTCTGCAGCATTGTCAATTTCCACAGCAAATGGCATGGAAAAAAGTTGAAAATGTGGTTCAAGTGCCTTGAAATCTTTAAACCACACATCAAACTGTTTGTGTAAGTTAGAAATGATATCTGCATATTCTTTCAATGATTTAGGTTCAACTTTTCCTAAGAAATTCAGAGTGGAGAAACGGACCAAATTACCAGCAGTCACCTGTTTCCCCCACAAAGTAAGCTTGATTTTGAATTATTTAACATTGTCATACATCTGTGTTATCACCTGTTTTCTAGCCCTGAAGCTTCAAGTGCAGTGCATTCAGGTGATCAGTTACATGTGTTAGAAAAGCAAGGTTGCAGATAACAGTGGAATCAGCAAGCTGTGGAACCTCCTTGTTTTTCATTGTCATGAAAGAAGCAATCTCCTCCCTAAGTGCAAAAAAATGCTTCAAAACATTTCCACGACTCAGACATCTAACTTCAGTGTGATACAGAAGTTCCCCATATTTGCTGTCCAGAACTGACTTCAGTGGAGCCAGGATTTCACTCTAAATAATTAGAGACAAATCTGGCAAACTCCTGTTGAGACAGATCCTTTGAGTTGCTGAGCATGCCGAACTGGAATTTAGGATGTTCAGCTGGTACTTGGTATATTGCAGGCAGGGCTGGCTCTAGGTTTGTTTTGCTGCCCTGAGCAAAAAAAAAATTTTGCTGCCCCCCCCCCCACCCCCAACCCCAGCCCTGGGCTCTCTCTCGCACCCCTCTGCTGCCCCAGCCCTGAGCCCTCAGCCCCCCAACCAGTGCCCTCCCCCACCCACACCCCCTGCCGCCCCAGCCCTGGGCTCCTCCCCACCAGTGCTGACTCCGCCTGGTCCGGCGCTGGCAGGGTCGGAGTAAGCAGAGGGGCTTCTGGGCCGCACCTCAGCCCAGGGTCTGTCCAGGCTCCAGCCGGGGCTCCCGCCTCCAAGACCAGCCAGGACCCGGGAAGGCAGAGCTGGAGGAACCGCTGAGGAGCCGGGGTAGGGCAGCCCCAGAGGGAGCAGAGCCCCGGAGAGCAGGTCGTGGGCCCCGCATGGCAGCACCCCGGGCACCGGTCCCCTCTATGTCCCCGCTGCTGCTGTTGCTCCTGGCCGTCCTGCCGCAGCCCCTGGGCAGCTTGGGCCGCTTCACCCAGCCCTGCCTGCGGAGCTGGAGGGCAGCTACCCCGTGGCACCTGCAGGTGGCTCCGTGCACCCCGCGTAGCGGCCCCTAGTCTGAGTGTCCCCCACTCAGAGCCCGCCCGGCCCAGTCACAAGGTGCGGGCACTGCTCCCAGACACGAACCACAGCAGCCCCAGGGTGCCCCCTACGCACAACGTGCTGCTGCTGCCAGGGCCGGCTCTAGGCTTTTGCCACCCCAAGCAAAAAAAAAAGATGGCCGGTATGCTGCCCCTGAATATGTGCCATCCCAAGCACGTGCTTGGTTTGCTGGTGCCTAGAGTCGGTCCTGATTGCAGGATGTTGCACAAGTGAATTTTTTCCTGAGTAAAATTCCGAATCTCAGGATTTGATATATGGTTAATATTTTAAAAAAAAATCATAAAACAACTGGAAAACCTTTATAGCCTATAGGATTTCTATTTAAGTATGTACAATAGAGTACCTGAATTTGAACGTATCTTATTTAAGACGCTGAATTTGAGCCAATGCATAAATTTAACTTCAATTAGTAAAAAATCTTAGTATGTTTGCAAACAATTCACAAACAGGAAGAAGACTATAATGACTGAATAGTTCATCCAACTCTGCTGTCCAACAAGTGCCTTCTCCTGTTATAATGAGAGCATAAATGTCCCCTCCCTCTGCCCCCGGCCTCACCCCCACTCTACCCCTTCCATGAGGCCCCACCCCTGCCCCGCCCCCCCATTCCAACCCCTTCCCAAAATTCCCCGCCCCAACTCTGCCCCCTCTCTGCCCCTATTCCAATCCCTTCCCCAAATTCCCACCCCGGCCCTGCCTCTTCTCCACCTCCTCCCCTGAGCACGCCGCATCCCCGTTCCTCCCCTCTTCCTCCTGGAAAGTCCTAAGCACCACCAAACAGCTGTTTGGCAGCGGGAAGTTCTGGGAGGTAGGCGGAGAAGCAGGGATGCAGCATGCTCGGGGGAAGGGAAGGGGGGAGGGGAGCTTGGCTGCTGGTGGGTGGAGAGCACCCTCTAATTTTTCCCCATGGGTGTTCCAGCCCCGGAGCACCCACAGAGTTGGCGCCTATGGCAGACTGCAGGAAATAAGTTCACGGGCCGCATGCGGCCCACAGGCTGTGTATTTGAGACCCCTGTGCTAGGCCCTTTCTAACCATGGGACTTACATTTATATGGACATATGTTCAAAGACCCCTCAAAGGTGATAGCTAATGCAGAAAGCAGCTGTCCACCTATTAGGGAGTGTCAGTCTCAGATAACGTTACCAATCCTCAAGAAAACATATTGGCTTCCTATTCATTTCCAGCTACAATTACAAATTAAAAATGAATCCCAAGTAATTACTATTAGAATACCAATCACCAATTTTATATTATACTTTAAAAACAATTAGCCCTAATTTAAAAAAATCAAAATAAAATAAATTTGACTTATTGAAACAAAATGTTTTTGATTGACCCAGAACTTTTTTTCAGAAGTTTTGTGGGAAGTATAAACATTTTTACTTTTTATTTCAATTTAGAACTATTTTTCCTCCCTCCGAATTTCCTGTGGAATGGAAATTCTGGAGTTTTGATCAGCTGCAGTGATAGTGGTAGTTTGGAGAAAACACCTGGATTACATCACAAAGATTATATTTCCTCCGTGGTTTAAGGTGCTTTTCTGCTGTATGTTACACATTTGTAGCTTGGAGCCTGGTTAGATTCCCACTTATTGGTGCATGATCATCTGTTGGGGTAGATAAGACAGCTGCTTTCACTTCTGTCTGGCTAGGATGTTGCAATTTTTCCTTGCTTATGGACCACTCCATGTGATTGATGCCTTTGTCATCTCACACTAGATTGCTGCAATGGAGCCTGAAGGGTAACGCACGTTAAACCCATTTGGAAACCAACCTTGATATGGACAGTGACAGCCCTCTTGTTGAACAGAGGATCAAGCCATGAACATTTTACATCGGTGCTCTGTGATCTGCACTAGCCACTGATAGGTTTCCAATTGAAGTTAAGAGGTTGATTTGTCCTATCGAGCTCTAAGGGCCTAATTCAAATTGCATGGGAAGCAACGAAAGTCGATTAACTTCAATGGGCTTTCAATCAGCACCTCAGCGACTTAGGACCTGAGAGATCACATCTCTCCCTTTACTATACTGCCATGGAGTAGCTGAAGATCATTGAAAGTTTTACCTTTAGAGCAGGAGAAGATGGCAGAGCAAGCTCCATGAGATCCTCTTGGGTACTGGGTCTGAAATATCCCCTATGTGCTGATCTTTGGGGCACCCTGAAAGCCACATCTTTTCACAGAGAAGGAAGGAAATGTTGCTCGGGGGGCAATATATAGTGTGGAGGTGGGATATCGACTGCATTTTTTCTTTTGCTGTAAGGTTTAACTGCAGTAAATAGTTGGTTGTGTCCTCAGGCTTAGGTGTCCTATAAATTATAGACAAGGGTGCCTGGGGCTTGGAATGGCTGCCTTATTTTTGTCCATTTCATAAATCTTAAGCAAGTAAGTAAATATTTGATGGTTTACCTTCCTTGCGATTCAGTTTGCTTTCACATGCACTTTTGGAATTCCCTACTTCTATGGTAACCAGTGTCCTACTTAGAGCAGGGTGAAATTTATCCAATAGTTTATTTGCTGAAAAATAAAGTTTCAGATCATCCAAAACAATTCTTGAATTCAGGTCAAATTCAGGTACCAGTTTTAGCTGACTGGTTTTTATCACGGGGAATGCTGGATCCCGAGTCTCCCAGGTGAGTGCTCTAACCACCAGGCTAAAGAGTCACTCATGCTTGTGCTCTCTTTCTTTCTGCCCCAATAACTTCAAATTAGTTATCCTCATAGGGCTGCCAACTTTGTAATATTTAAAAACCAGACACTCCAGCAGGCATGCCGGAACCTCCCCTTCCCTGCCCCTTCTCCCAGGCCTCACCCCTGCCCTGCCTCTTCCCCGAGACCCTGCTTCTGCCCTGCCCTTTCCCCCGAGACCCTGCCCTCCAGCCACTCCTCTTTCCACTCTCCCCCATCCCTGTGTGGGTTGGGAGGGACTCACCTGCCGAGCTGGGGCTGGGAGCTGCAGCCGCCCGATGCAGACAGAAGGTGGCCCTGACTGAGTAGGGGCTGGCGCTGGTGATGACTTGGTGCCCCCCCGGCCCGCAGTAACCGGACTTTGGGTGCCCGGTCAGTAGATCCGACTGGACACCGTCAGGTCCCCTTTTCAACTGGACTTTCCGGTCGAAAAACAGACACCTGGCCATCCTATATCCTCAGTGGAAGAGCTTCAACAGGAGAGATCAGAGCACCCCACATCAGACTGTCCTATAGCCGAGGGGTTAGAGCACTCACCTAAGAGGGGACACACATCTCTTCAAATCCCTTCTCCCACTCAGGCTGGGGGGCGGGATATAAGGACGAGGGCTGGTCATCTTATATATAAAGAATTGGAAAAGGTACAGAGAAAGGCAACAAAAATGATTAGGGTAAAGTACAGCTTACACAGGAGGAGACATTAAAAAGACTGGGGCTGTTTAATTTAGAAAGGAGATGACTAAGGGGGGGTTGGAGATATGCTAGAGGTGTTACCACACCATTCATGATTTTATAAAGTGAATAGGGACGTGTCATTTACCCCCCTCACATAACACAAGAACTTGGGGTCACCTGATGAAATTAATAGACAGCAGGTTTAACAACAAACCAAAGGAAATACTTCACACACACACACAACACCTGTGGAACTTGTTGCCAGGAGATGTAGTGAAGTCCAAAAGTATAATTGAGTTTTACAAAGAATTAGATAAGTTCCTGGAGGATAGGTCCAGCAATGGCTATTAGCCAAGACTCAATCCCATGCTCTGGATGGCCCTAAACTTTGACTGCCAGAATCTAGAACTGGACCACTCGAAGTTGCCCTGTTCTGTTCATACCCTCTGATGTGTTTGGCACTGGCCACTGTCAGAGAAAGCTTACTGGGCTAGATAGACCATTGATCTGACTCAGTATAGCTGTTCTTCTGTAAGTATGCAGGGGAAGTAGAGTCCTACAAGCAGTAGAGGGTAATAGCCACTCCACCTCTGTTTGCCCCCACACATGGGTTGGAGTACTACAGTAATTCTGCAGTGCGGCGGGCCCCCAGCCAACAGGTTAATTTCACCCAAAGTGTTTTACACACATTAATCAATGAATCCTGCATGGTCCAGACTTATTTTTCATCCCCATTCTATAGATAAGGAAATGAGACTCAGAGAAATAGAGACTGATGCAGAGCCTGCTTAGTAAGAAGCCTTGAAGCATCGGGATCCTGAAAGCAGAAGAGTTTTAGTGCAATTTTAAGATTCTCCCTTTGTGCCTGCAGGTGGCAGTATAAGATTAGTTCTAAATCTATTGGTTTTCTAGCCACTGAGCTTTTTCTTCAACAGTAAAAGTCAAGTTCAGCATCGCGGAGGCAGAGCTGCATCACAGTGCGAAAAGAGGTACAGTGTGGGAAGAGATGCACTGTCCAGAAAGCAGTGGCCAGAAGCATTAGGCAAGAGCAGAGAGAACCAGATCCTCAGCTCATATCAATAAGCATTGCTCTATTGTCTTTAAGAGAGCTACATCCATTTAACCAGCTCAGGATTTGTCCCGCACTGGGCCTGGGCAGCCTGGAGAAGGAGGCGAAGTCACCTTGACTAAAAGCAGATGGGTGAAGAACTGGCAGGGAGGAGCAACAGGATTATAAGGACAGAGGGGGGAGTGGAATACAGTGGGAGGGACAGGAGAGGTTGGATAGGAGCAGAAGGGAAGGGAGGCAGGAGCTGGGGATGGGAGGGCTGAAAGATAGGAGCCAAAGGAAGAGGGATAGGTGCTGTGGAGTATGGGGTGATTAGGAGCTGGGATGGGAGGAGGAGCATATAAGAGTCGAGAGAGCAAGTGAGGCAGGAACAAGGATCAGGGGAAGATGGCTTGATGGGGAAGGGATGAGGAAACAGCTGGAGGTCAGAGAAGTGGTCAATAGGTGCAGAGGTTGGGGCGACAGAGGCAGAAGCTGTGAAACGCACTAGCAAAGTGTCTCTCTCCTCCCTTTCTAGTGGCTCATGCACATAGCAGATAACAGCCTGCTGTTGCTACCAGTTACTCTGTTAGGTCAGGGGCAGAGGCCTGTGCTGCGGATGGAAAGGTCTGAATGCTGCAGATGATTTAAATGAAGGTTCAATAACAGTCCACATGCTAAAAAGCAAACTGAAAATACAGGATTTTTTATTATTAGGAAATTACTAGAGCTGGGCACTCTCCCCTTCTCCCTATCCCCAAAAAAGAGAGTTTTTCCACTGAGAAATGCTGATTCAGGCCAACCAAAACATTTTCTTAGTTCATATCAAGTTTGCCAAATTCTTTCAGTCAGGGGGGGAAATTCTGAAAGAATTGAAAAGTTTTATTGTCCCACTTTCAAAACAAAACAAAAACTTTTTTTTATTTGAAATTCCTTTTTGTTTCAAAATTTACTTCAATTTCATTACAATTAAAAAAGCATAAAAGAGCAGAAACAAAACATTCCATTTCAGGTCAAACTGTTTTGTTTGACCCAAATGATTTTTTATTAATATTTATTTTTTGATTCAGTCAGTGATCTGAAAAGTGTCCATTATTTGCACAGCTCTAGATATCACATTTAAAAACTATGTTAAAAACACTGAAGTTGCACAGTTAAGCACTCAGCATTAGGAAATGCCAGAGTCAAGGTTGCCTTTGTAACCTTAATCGGGCTCCCTTGACTGCATGATAATAGCATGAGGTCATATAACTGAAGACTATATTTTTTCCCCCCACAGGATGGATGGTGCTCTGGAAGGAATTATGCTTGTGAAGGAGGCGGTTGTCTGTATTATGCCTGCTTTCTTTGTTGCAGCAGTTGGAAGGTGTGTGGTGAATGAGGCAGGGATTTGCAGAAAGAAAGGATGATTTCATAGTTCAGAAGAATTGGATTATATCCCTGCCTCTGCCACAGACTTCCTGTGTGCTGCTGCTGGGCAAGTCACAAATCAAACTTCTCATAGGTGGCTACTAACTGAGTGGTCCTCATTTACTGGGTGCTCTACAGGACACACTTGGGGCCTGATTTGCATAAGTGCTGAGCACTTACAGCTGCAACTGAAGTCAACTGGAGCTTTGCTTTGAACATATAAAGTGCTGTCTGCTACTACTTACACTGGAAAAAAAAATCAGGTCCTAGTCATCTCAAGTTGGGCATCCAAAATTAGTCGACACTTTTGACCTTAATTTCTGTTTCAGTTCTCCAGTTGTAAAATAGGGATAATAATCTCATCTCACAAGGCATTGTGAAAATAAATCAATTAATGCCCGGTACTGTGGTGAGAGCACCATAGAAACATCCAAGAGGAAATTAATGATTTTGTATTCAATGCCGGGTGCGGATGGTGTGCTATAAATAAAACCCAGGGCCACAGGTGGAGAAAAAGCAGTATTGAATAACTATACATTCACTGAATGGAAAAAGTTGCATAGGATCATGTAGTTAAAAACAACTATAATGCATAAACATGAGAGGCTTCACTTTGCAACCCTCGCACTTTTAATGTCATTAAATGTTGTTGTGGTGCAGTGTTCGTTTTCCAGAGAAAATGACAAAGAAAAATTCATCAAGAAAAGCTACTTATATCTAGTGTTGGAGAATAGGGCTCCAGACTGGTTTATGCCTGAGAGGTAGAGATATATGCTGGGTCCTCTTGGGGGCAGTTGTGCACTATACAACTGAGTTCTAGTTTTTATTTCTGGGTTACTTGCCTGTGTCTGTTGTTATGAAGCAGTCATATGAAAGCAGAACTAAAACCATCCTGTACAGTAAGTTTGTTTGATGTATTTCTCACTAAGTTTGTATAAATCAGATGGCTATTTGGATCCTCTGCTTGTAAAGTTCCTAAAATTATCAAGGAAATTACGAGGGGAGAACAACAAAAGCCTTCAGTAACTATTGTCCTCATCAAGGCTACCGTTTCGCTGTTGAAAAGAGGACAGCAAAGCAGATTTGTATGAAAGCAAGCAGTTTAAAATAAAGTGAAACTCAACACCAGCAAACTCAAGTTTCCTTTCTGGGTGTTGCTTTATCCAGTTTCATTAAACTCTAATATTAAAGAAAGTTACCTCAGTCTCCTAATGATTTCAGAAAGCAATCTCTCAATGTCCACAGAGTCTTCCTGACAGCCTTCCTTCAAACATATTTGAGAGAGCCTTTTCGAAACAAACACCAGATTCCACAAACAGGGATCCTATGCTGACCACCTGATACATACAACATCCCAGTCCTAGGGCTTCTGAGTGTAAGACTTACATGAGAGACAGAAGCTGGGTGAGGTCATATCTTTCATTGGACCTTCTTCTGTTGGGGAGAGAGACAAACTCAGCTCGAAAACTTGTCTCTCTCACCAACAGAAGATGGTCCATTAAAAGATATGACCTCAATCATCTGCTCTCTGATATCTTGGGACTGACACAGGTACAACAACATTGCATATAAGAATTACAAGAAGGGGCCAGAGACAACAGATCATGCCACTGGGGTGGAGGAGGGTCAGGTTTGCCTCCCTGCACCATGGGAAAGGAATTCAGCCCTCAGAACCCGTGGATCGTAGGGGATCTGCTGGAGCCCCCTCCAGTTCTTCCCCACTATTTGAATTTGTCTTTGAGGAAGTTTTGCTGCTTCTACTAACAAATGCCTCAGAGTTAGGGTGACCATATTTCCCTATGCTGAATACGGGACAAAAGGTAAAATTTACTCATATTCAAGCGAGTTCAATGGCAATCAATCAGAACTATGAAGTACAAACGGTCAAATTAACATCAAGTTGACAGAGCCCCTGTTAAAAAGAAATAATGCGTAGTTGGATTCTTTTTATTTACCTTCTTATCTTTAAGGATTCAGGGTTCACACAGGGAGGGGGTGACACACACATATACCTTACCCCCACACAGGGCCGGTGCAAGGATGTTTCAGGCCCTAGGCAAAACTTCCACCTTGCGCCCCTCCCCCGCACCCCCGCCCTGAGGCATCCCCCCCGTGGCAGCTCCCCCCCTCCGCCCTGACGCGTCCCCCCCCACAGCAGCTCCCCCCCTCTGCCCTGAGGCTTCCCCCTTGCGGCAGCTCCCCACCCTCCACCCTGAGGCACCCCCTCCGCCCCAGCTCACCCCTGCTCCGCGCATGAGCACCCCGAGCACACCGTTGCTGCTTCACTTCTTCCGCCTCCCAGGTTTGAGGTGCCTAAGCTGATTGGCGCCGCAAGCCTGGGAGGCGGGAGAAGTGAAGCAGCCATGGCGTGCTCGGGGAGGAGGTGGGGCAGGGGTGAGCTGGGGCGGGGAGTTCCCCTGCGTGCCGCCCCCCCTTTACTTGCTGCAGGCGGCCCTCCACGTGCTCCCCTGCCCCAGCTCCCTCCGCCTAAATGCCGGCAGCGACCGGGGCAGCCAAAGATCCGTCCGCCGCAGTCGCTGCCGAAGAAAATGGCGCCCCCCAAATCCCAGCACCCTAGGCGACCGCCTAGGTCGCCTAAATGGTTGCACCGGACCTGCCCCCACAGACATACATGGGGAGAGGCAACACCCCCCCCCCGGTATACCTCTCTCATACAGGGAGGGGAGGCGACCAACTGGCCCTCCCCTCCCTGCCCAGCACTCTCCGCCTTCCATGCCTGGCTGGGCCCCTGGGACAGACCCGCCACTCCAGGTACCTGGCACCACGTCTACCCCAGGTAACACGTTGGGGGCGGGGAGCATGCAGGGTCACATGCCCCCACTCCCCAGATTTCTGCCAGGGTTCACACCAGAATGTGGCCAGCAGCAGTCTTTCGGCACTGTGCAGAGGGAAAGGGACGGGGGCTGCTTTCAGCCACAGGGGAGGTTGGGGGGGAGAAGGCATGATCTGGCCTGTGTCTTTGCAGAGTTCCTCTCTTCTGTCCCCATCCCTCCCTCGCATGGTGGCTGGAAGCAGCTTGTCCCTTCCTGCCCACCCATTTGCACAGTGTCAAAAGGCAGCTAACACCTCTAGGCTGCTTCTGGCCACTGACATAACCCAGCTGCCTCCTGTCCCCCAGCTACAGCACAGGCAGGAAAGGGTTAAGCCCTAAGGATGCATTGTGCACCAGGGCCCAGGGAACCTGACTGCAAGGGCTTCAGCCAGAGAGGTGGCTCAGTAGAGGAGGGTGCCTAGGGACGGAGCAGCCCTCAGCTCCCTGGGGGCAGGACCCAGGGTGGAGGGGTGGGGGGGTGAAGATTGTGGTAACCCTCTGCCCAGGGGGCTGCTGTAGAGCATGCAGGGTCAGGGTGTGGACAGGCTGGAAACCACTTCTCCCCTCCTCCCTCCGCCACTACAAAGCTCAGCTGAGGCGCAGAGAGGCTGCCCCGTGCCAGCGCTGTGCGGGGCTTTGGGACATGCAGGGCTCGGGTCCTCCTGACCAGCGCCCCAGGCCAGAGGGTCTTGGGCTCTCCTGGGGCACCGGCCCAGCCAGAGGCAGTGGGGGAAGGAAGGAACCTGCCGGCCAGGCTGCTGGTGAGCTGAGCACTTTGACCAGGGGCTGGCTCTCTGCACAGCGCTGGGAGCAGGATGCACCCCGCTGGCAGGGATATGGAGGAGCAGCGGGGCTGGGAGGGGAAAGGGGCAAAGCAGGAAGAAGACAGCAAGAAGGGGAGCATGTAAAGGGCGGATGGGGGGGGCAGCAGAGGCAACACGGAACAGGCCACTGTGTGGTGCCTGCCCGCACTCACCAGTCACCGCAGCTCACAGTGTGCAGCCAGCACCGGCCAGCACTCAGCAAGGGCTGTGCTGATGGACCAGCAGAGAAGCAGTTGGCCCCAAGCACTGCATCGTCACCCTGCCACCAGCTTTGCAAACCCACCCGCATCGTTGGCCACTGGATCCCCCCGATTCATCACTGGTGGGAGGGCGGCTGGCGAGCAGGAATCTGGCCAGCAACAGGACCCTCCAGTACAGAGGGAGAGACAGAAAATACGGGAAAATTTGCCCGTTTTTAAGAAAAAGTTGAGACATCTGCAGGAGAGCTTAAATACGTGACTTTCCCTTTAAAAACAGGACGTCTGGTCACCCTCCTCAGAGTCCCCGTGGTGGGGGATTTCACACTGTAGGCATGCTGCTTGCAAAAGGCTTGAGATTGCATCACCACTTGAGTAGATTCCTTGTCTATTCCTGTGGGGGAGGGAAGGGAGGGGCATCCATCCCCCTGCCCCTTCTCCTGCTAAACTGGGCAGATGGTACACCTGGATTTATAAATTATTGGCCTACAGCTGGATTTGGAAATTATTCCCATTTTACAGATGGGGAACTGAGACAAGGGAAGATGAAGTGCCTTGCCCAAGGTCACACAGGAAATGTGTGACAGAGCCATGAATTGATCCCAGGACTCCTGAGTCTCAGACCAGCATCTTACCCAAAACACCATCCTTTCTCCCAAAGGAAATTGTGGTCCAAATACCGCCTGCCCAGTTTAGATATCCAATTCATGTTTTATGTTCGGAAAAAGCATCAAATGCAGTTAATAAGTAAAACCTCGGGAGTACGGACAAAAAGACATAGATCCCATTAAACCTGAACCAGTCAGGTTAAAAATAAACCACAGATTTCACCTCTTAAATACAAGTACTTGATAACACTGAACTCCTACTATATTGTGACTATTCTGTAACAGGATAACGGAAATACTAATTTTGTAAAATGTCAAGGCTTTTAAAAAGCGCTTACGTATAATGTAGATAAATTTCACATAAGTCGAGCACACTCAAATAAAACTTAGTATGGTGCCCTGTCAGAAACATTCAGATTAATCCAGAGTATGCAGCTATATACTCATCAAATCAGCTTAATAACGAGATGGCAAGATCCGTTTTCAAACATCCATTCGTCTGATGAAAAGAGCATTACTATACAAGAGCAAGACATTACTACAACAGAGCATTTAAAACTTGATTTAGATGCTTAGGTGAGTACTCAAGTATCTATAAAGGCATTAAATGACAGAGAAACCTTGTCCTGCAAGTATACATCCAATGAGATTACTCACTTGTGTGTAAAGTTACTTCCATACTTATTTGCAGAATCATAGGTAATCCAAGTATTTTGTTAAGAAGGAATGAGGGTCTTGCGGTCAAAGCATTGAGGAGTTGTGCCACAGCTCTGCCACAGACTTCCTGTGTGATCTTGGACATGTCATTTAATCTCTCTGTGCGTCAGTTCCTCATTTGTAAAATGGAGATAATACTTCCTTTCTCCCATCATTTGCTTGTCGTGGTGCTCTGATAAACTCTCACCATTAAAGCACCTTCTTGTATCCAGATGCAATGTTGCAGGAACCTGCAAATCTAGCACCACACACAAGCCATCTGTCTCTGTGCACAGTTCCGCCCTCCATCTGAAGAAGCATCTCAGTCCAACCTTTTTCAGGGCAATAAAATGTTCAAACTAGTAATCGGAGTCTGTCAACAAATCTACCCTTTCCTGGGCTCTGCCTCCCATCTCCTTTTAAGTCTTTAAATCATTATTTGAGGACTTCAGTGACTCAGCCAGAGGTTAAGGATCTATTACAGGAGTGGGTGGGCAAGGTTCTGTGACCTGCAATGTGCAGGAGGCCTGACCAGATGATCATAGTGGGCCCTTCTGGCCTCAAAGTCTATGAGTCTGAGTCCTTCTTTAGCTACTCCAGAGTCTTCTCCACAGTTCCAGCACTGAGCACTAGCCCTTTGGACTGAGTCTCTCTGAGGTCTCTGGGTTTTTTTGCAGACTCTAACTCGGGCCCATTCACAGGAATTGTTCTGCTCCCTGTGGTACCATCTAGACTGAGCTCTCTGCCCTTTATCAAGGCCTAGTTGTCCATTAAGTTATCACCTGATGCCTAGCAGTACAAGCCCTCTGTCTGAGACAACTAATTAGGAACATTTTTGTACCTGTGCTATGAACTGGCTGTGATGGGGTAGAACTGTTTGAAACAGGACTACATTAACATGCATTAGGGAACTTTTAGTGAATGCTAGCAGGATTCACTCAGACAATTAGTGCACATCTTGCTGGTGCACAGTAAAATTTACACCCTACTAGTACAGACTAATGCACTGTGTGGACAAGCTCTAAGACACCTCTTAAGTAAAACACGCATGTTGTGGATCCCACTATTAGACTGTATGATGCAAATCAACATCTCTATATGGCACTGCTAAATTACAAATTAACCCTCTCTAAAAGAAGATCAGATCATGTCAGCTAGAAGATCAGTACTGTATGATCAGTCTTAATATCATTATCAAGCAATCTGTGCCAATCTGATGGGCAGACGATGCGCTCGGACTCCAAACTCAGGGCTCCAGCTGTTGGATTAATGGACCATTTGTCCCCTGCCAAGCTGCATTTGACTATCTCTTCATGTTGATTTCGGCAGTGGAAGCGCACAAGCATTAAATGTCACCAAAGGGGGGGAAGTGCTCAAGGTTTAATGGGATTTGTCCATAGATAGTATTTCCAAGTGTATTACTTCACATTACAGTAGATTTTCCCCATTTAGAATAAGAGTCCATCCCACCAGAAGCACAGAGTTCCTTAGACCTGAGTCAGATTGAGCCAGGTTGGCGTTCTTGAACTATTGCGTGATAAATTTTCTGTAGACCTTGTGGTCAACGGATCAGATTTACTCTCACTGGTCCAACCCCATATGTTTAAACTGACCCTGGGATTTGGCACCAAGTATTTTTTTCAGTAGATTCTTGACTGAATTGGTCACTGTTCCATATAACACTTTTTTCAGTCCCCTGCTACAATCAGTGAGTGAAATTTGACCCTGTGCAAAGGGCTGGCACAAGCCCTATGTACCACTCTGTCCCACTTCAGCCCTCAAAATAGGATTGAAAATGAAGCATGGCCCTGTGCAGGGTGAATTTCATCACAGAGAAATACAGTTATCTCCTTCTGATTGGAGGATGGAGAACACTTAACATACAGAAGAGAAGTTATGTGAATATACATCTCATACAACCGATATGTTCATATACACACATACATCCACGTGGCACATAGTAACTCTAGAATCTATATAACAACTTCCTGTAATGTTCTGAACAGTGGCTATTCAGAAGCATTCAATTTGCTTTTTTAAATCCTGAGCCACTCTGGATATACACAGCCACAACAGGAAGGATGTGTTATGCTTTACATCTTGCCTGAGAACAGTAGCTGTTGTTAATTGCTCTCATGATTATGGCTCCAAACACTTCCTGACAAATGAATGGTGCTATGTATTGGCTTTTAAAAACCTGCCATTAGCTCAGCTAGGCAGGGAAAACCAAAACCTAAGAAACTGACAGAAATATGTTTGTTTCCACCAGTATTACAAAGAAATAGTTGGTGCTTTTAAGGCAATTTTTCATAATGGATAAAGGCAGTTCTCTTAGGCAAAACCTGGTTTTACACTCATAATTCCCTACCCTACCCAAAAGTAGTAATACATGAGTATTGTGAGTATGATGGGTGAAATGCTGACTCATTTGTAAATCCATGACAAAATGTCTACTGATGTCAATGGGGCGAAAATTACAACCAATCCACCCCAAAGGAAAAAAAAAATCTTTGCACTTTTGGAGGTTCCTCAACTCTAGGGTGACCAGACACCCTTTTTAAAGGGACAGTACCATATTTAAGCCCTCTTGCTGGTGTCCCAACTTTTTCTTTAAAATGGACAAGTTGTCCCGTAGTTTCTGTCTCCCCCGCACATCAGTACGGGGAAATCCTGCTGCTGGCTGGCTCCCTGCTCCCCAGCTGCCCACCCACCAGCACTGAGTTGCGGGTGGGGGTCCAGTGGCCAACAATGGGGGTGGGTGTGCAAGGCTGGTGGTGGGGCAAAGCTAAGTGCGCGAGGCCAGCCGCTCCCCCTGCTGGTCAGTCAGCGCAGCCCCCGGTGTGTGCCAGCTCTCGCCAAGCAGGGCCTGCCACCATCCTGTTTCTGGCTGGCACTGGTTGCGCCAAAGCCCCGCACAGTGCTGGCATGGGGAAGCCTCTCCGCCCCTCAGCTAAACTCTGGAGTGTGTGTGTTGGGCGGGGAAGCAATTTCCAGCCTGTTCGCACCCTGACCCTGCATTCTCCACAGCAGCCCCCTGGGCAGGGGCATAACACCCTCTTCACCCCCCACCCTCACCCTGGGTCCTGCCCCCAGGGAGCACAAGGCTACTCCGTCCCCTCGGTACCCTCCTCTGCTGAGCCACCTCTCTGGCCGGGCAGTCAGGTTCCCTGGGCCCTGGTGCACAATGCATCCTCGGGGCTTAACCCCTTTCTGCCTGTGCTGTAGCTGGGGGATAGTAGATGACTGGGTTATGTCGGTGGCCAGCAGCAGCCTGGAGATGTTAGCTGCCTGTTGACACTGTGTGGGCAGGAAGGGACAAGCTGCTTCAAGTCACAGGGGAGAGTGAGGGAAGAGATGAGCTCTGCAAAGACACTGGCCAGGTCATCTCTTCCCCCCTCAGCTGGAAGCAGCTCCCATCCCTTCCCTCCTGCACAGTGCCGAAAGGCTGTTGCTGGTGTGAACTCTGGCAGAAATCTGGGGAGGGGGGCATGTGACCCTGCATGCCCCGTTACCACGTGTTGCCTCGGGAAGACGTGGCAGCAGGTACCAGGGGAAAAGAGTTTGTCCGGGGGGCCCGGCCAGGCATGGAGGGCGGAGAGGGCCAGGTAGGGAGGCTTGGGTTGGGGAAATAGAATTGAGTGGGCTGACTCATGGCTGCAAAAAAGTCAAAAGGACATTTCAGTTACCTACCAGGAAAAAGAAGTTTTAAGAGAACAAACGTTACCATTTTGCACCAAAAAATGACAACATTTAGTTTCTAAGGAAATTCACAATTTTTCACGTGCATTAAAAAAAATGCTTTTGCAGGGAACATATTTTAGAAGTGACTTGAGTTAGTGCATCTACAAATGTGAGAAATTAAGCAAGAGTGCAGGGGGGAAAAAACACCATATATCCCTCTTCACAATACCAAGAGGAAGGAAAGTCAGCTATTATGGTGGATAATTCACAAAAGAAAGAAAACTCTGGGTAGCAAATCCAGTCCTAATTCTAAGAGTTTCCATTCAAGGATCATGATTTCTCTATCCTAATGCCACATGGTAAAACACTAAAGCAGAACGGTCTTGCACAGAAATCTCTGTATAGCTCATCATCTTTGAATGAGATGCTTGGCCCTTACCACATATGCATTCAGCAACATGGTATGTGACTGCCTACTTCACCTTAACATGCCAGGTATTCATGTCCGTGACTAAAAGCTGAAGCCAAACACATGACAAAAACATAATTTAAAATGTAAGCAGTTGAAGAATATAAAAACAAATGCGTAATAAAAGGGGTTCCTGGTATGCCCATGTGCCAGTGGCTTGACATACAAAGAAAAGATTTTCTTTTTTTAAAAAAAGACAAAGCTACTATTCATAAATTATAGATGATTATTTTTTCTACAGATACATTGTTTCTTGGTATTTTTAGAAGGCTGTGCGCTGACACACAAAATGATGGTTTTATTCTGATCATTCACAACTCACAAAGAGAAGAGCAAATTCACCACAACTTGCTGACCCTATGGAGGCCGTAAAACAGCAAAGAAAACAAAGGAACTTCCCTCAAGCTGCTCATTGTAGTGGACTGGCACGTAGCAAACTGAAAAGGAGAGGTATTCATAAACTAAGCTACCATTCAAGGTTGCTGAATCATTTTTTTCTTTTAAGCACCCTGCTCTGGGTTTATGATAAAGTACATTTAAGTCTTCATTACTGGTGGGGATATAAATATAACCACCTTGAACCAAATGACCTGCAGTATTCACAGATCTAAAGAAAAAAAATCTAGTTATTAAACAGATTCTTCTTCATGGTTTTGGATTATGTTAACTAGCATGAAAGGCACTTGGCAATTCCTTCAAGAAGTGATGTCTAAGTGGTTTAAGCTTCAGCTATGAAATGCCTAGATTCCCAAGAATCTCAGGTTCAGATGCTAGAGCAGGGTTAGCTCAGTCCATCTTCCTTCTGTGGGAGATATTATCCATCTTGTTCATACATTGAAACCCTCCCATATTATGTGGTTTACTCTGTGCAAGGTCTCAAAAACTAACAACATTATCCTGCAAACACTAACTACTAGGCACACTGCCCCGTTACTGCAAGTAGTCTCATTTAAGTTAATGGACCTACTCATAGTAGTAAGCACTATACCCTGTAGTAAGTGTTTGCAGAATTAAGCCCTATATGTGATCTACTCTGGATGAACATTAAAGACTCAATGGCATTTTACATAAGATTAAGTGTCCTTTGTCAGAAATCTACACCATGCAGTTCCAGGCTTATCTGCCCTCCCACCTCAGAAGAGGCTATATTTTAATGGAGGGTTAATAGAGTGATTCCTTTAGTATGCTGCATCCGAGGAAGTGGGTATTCATCCACGAAAGCTCATGCTCCAATACATCTGTTAGGCTATAAGGTGCCACAGGACTCTTTGCTCCTTTAGTATGCTTGATAGTGTGCTTTGGGGTCCTTTGGAATGAAAGGTGGTATACAAAGGTAAAACATTTATCATTATTTCTGAACATAGTATTTTTGCAACTCTATGTTGACTAAACCAAAGGCAGTTTATTCACATGCAGCTTTCAGTTCAAAACAAGAAAACATGGCATGTAACATCTTGAACTGACGTGCCAAGGAACAGACTATCTTACCGAGAGCTCTAACCGCCGAGGGCTTTTTCTCCTCCTATTTTTGATACGGGTGCCATCCAGCATGGGAGGACAGTGTCTAATAAGTATACACATGCTGCACTTCAAATAGTGAAGCAGTTTAATCACTATTATTATTTCATACTTTTAGAGTCCAAATGCCCTAAACATAACCGGGACCCCGTTGCTAAGCACTATACAAACACATTTGAAAAAAATGTGTCTGTGTAATCCCTGACTTCCCTTGAGCGAGCACCAGCTGGGACAGAACACAGAACTGTCACCGTTAAAAGCATGGATATCCACCATTTGAGCTTTTTTAGTTGGAGGGAGAAGGAGGCTTTTATATTCCATGTAGGTCAGCCAGGTATGCATCTGCTTATCTAACACACACAGCTAGAACATAGAACCTTTCTAATGCACTGCAACCTATTTGCCCTTGTTGTGGATGACATATACTTGTTCTAGATCACGTGCATAACTCACTTATGACTAACGCAGCCATCCTAAACACATACTGATAAAACCTTTATGCTAAACATATTATTGTATATCCTCCCTCTCTCTGGATACATATACAATACACCGCACATATGCACGGTGGTTTCCACTATAAATATCAACAAATTAGCATTTGCCTCAGTATGTCATTGCCTGTACTGTGTGAGATTTCCTAGTCCCAAACTCCTCCACACTTCTAGTTACCACTATGGGTTAAACGTTGCCCTTGTTTAGTGTTTTCACTGTACATGCGTGTGGAGGAAAAGGCAAGTTGTCTGTCTCTCTTGTAAGCTTTTTCCATATTTCTGTATCAAAGAATGTTCAGCTGTGAAAAGACAGGTTTCCAACTCTGCCTGATGCATATTTCAAGGGAAGAGAGCTCACCATCTGCTCAAATAGAGGACGATTTACAACTCTGTTACAATATGTTGTTCTTTTCCATCCCCTGTATTCTCCTTCATAGAGGCTTCTATGGGAAGACTACAAACTTTGGAGGATATGGAATACAAAACAGCACCAATACCCAGTACCAATTTCCTTACCTAGAATCTGATGGAGCACCAAGATAGCCAGGGCTTCTATCAGAGTCTGAAAAGGCCAGCACTGCGGAACAGAGTTCAATGCTGTCCATCTTGGCAGAAGAATACATCCAGGATGACAAGCATGAATATAGACCATTTACTCTGCTAGGAATTTGGAATCCTCCTGTGGCAGGCATTTCTGAAAATTCCTTTTCTTAACCTCAGTTGACCATCTCAGTTCGTACTCAGAATATACTCTGGTGTTGGTGGTATCATGTCAGACAAGAAAGCATTGTTCAGTCATTATTATTAAGCCCCTCACTTTCCTTTGTACAGGAGAGAAAATCTTCTGGAATTAAACTTCCTCTCTAAAATCTGGAGAGGAAGAGGAGGAAAAAGGAAATAGGAAAGAAGAGAGGTTTGTATTAAGATGTTTTTATTTTCAAGTGACTTTTGGATAATAATTCAATTAATTTAATTAATTCAGTATCTGTCAGAAAATCTTATGTGAGCTTTTATCAAAAATGTAGGTGCTATCTCCGCTTTTTTATTTCTTTTACCTATTTTTTTCTCTCTTGCTTAGGATTTTGTTTTTTTCTTCTGTCTCATTCCTATTCTGTGAACATTTCTCCTCCATATTCTACTATCCCCTTTTCAAGTCCCCCTGACTCCCTCCATTCCAGAAGTGACTGATGGGATTCTCTGTTATCCCTCCCTATGAAAGGCCAGGCCTGGCAATAGAACCTTCACCTTGGCCAAGATCTGCAAACAGCTCCTGCAACAGCCAGTCAACACTTCTCCTTTAGTTAGTACAAAGAGCGCAGACACATACTAGCTGATATTATGGCTACAGATGGGCAGGAACTGGACTGTTTTAATTTCATGGGAAATTCTGTGATTTTGAAATTTTTTCCATTCCAAAAATTCTAAGTTTCCCATAAAAGGAAATTCTGGGGGGAAAGTAATTTCAGGTTGATCAAAACATTTTGTTCCAATAAAATCAAATCTTTTTTTTTATTTTACATTGTATAAAATGCAGTTTTAAAACATTGAAACAAAAAATAATTTTGAAACAGAAAATCGAAACATTCCATTCCAGAAAGGTCACAGCCAGTGTTTTCACCTTTTCAAAATGCTTTAAAAAAAAAGAAAAAAAACCCCAAAACCAAAACAAAAAAAACAAAAAAAACACAACCACCTTTCTGAACAAAATTTTGTTAAAAATCAACATATTCCTCTGAACATTTCGCTTTTGACAAATTGGCATTTTCCGACGGCATTTCCATCAGAAAATTTCTGACCAGCTCTAATTATGGGCTCTTTGTACATGTTCAGTGTCCAATACATGTATGCAAGTTGAATTGCATGCTTTCACAAACGCATGCATGAAACCCCAAATTGTGCATGTGTGATGGAAGCTGCCTGCATAGAAATTAGAGGTAAATATGCATACACACTTTGAGAGCATACTTTGAAAATATGGGTCTATATGTGCATGTAGACATCTCTCACACACACGCACACACCCACACACACCCCACACTGCTCTGTCATGGAGAAATTCCTTTTGTTCCTTCATGTGTTTTTGTTTCCCTTCATTCAAAATAGAAGTCATTCTAACTGAAAGCACAATTGCTCTATGTCTGGGAAAATACAGACAGCAAGGACTGAGTGGAAATTGAGTATGGTGCTGACGTTTAGATGCTATAAAATTCAATACAAATTGTAACAGAGCTTTAAATAAGGAATCTGCACTGGGTGTAATATTATTATCTACTACATGGCACCATAAACATGCATGATGGTTTACAGGCACAAAATAAAACAAAATCCTTATTCCAATAAGTTTACAATCTATGGCCCTGTTTCTGCAATAAACTCTGTATGAAGGAGCCCCTGTATCCATGTGGAGTCACACTGACTTCAATGGGATGCTGTGCAAGTCTGAAGGTCCATCAACATGTATCCAATTGGAGGAGAAGGGCCGTCTATTGTATTAAAAGATAGCACAAGGGAAAGATAGTAATATGAGAAAATGGGGTATCATTCATCTGCAGGATATGAGAGTTGTAAAGCTTGCAGATTGCTTTTGTTTGGTGTTTTAAAAATCTCTTCTCTTTCCATTGTTTTATCTTTCTTTCTTTGTGTTTCACTGCCCCTAGACTCTCAATATCCCAACAAGCTCTTATTGGACTTAATTCATGCCTGATATGACCAGCTTGAGTGGAAAACATACCAGAGATGAATCGTCTCCTTCGTGTTTTCCAAAGAAATAATAAGGGTAATTTTTTGCAACTGGCTCGGAGCCTGAATTGTTGCTCATGAAAAGAAACATGGAAACAAATAGTACAAGAAGAAATCATTTAAAGCCTAATGAACCTAGGTATGGATTCTAAATGTGAGCTATAAGGCTTTACTGCCTGTGCTTTCAGAGAACATATTTTCAGTGGGATTACTTTGAGGTTATAAAAACATTTCTTTCATCCAGAGTAGAAATGTAGCAGGTAGCCTGCTAAGTGCAAGTGGGAACCTGCATGTTCTCCATTAAGAATGCATAGGAAACTTCCATAGCTATGTTCCATTTTTTGTCCCCAGAAAGAACTATTACATAATAGGAGATGGTGCTGTTGTTTACATTGGCTGACATTAAAAGATCTCCCTGGATTGGATTCCTGGAATTTCATTTAGACTTTTGCTTCATTTTCCTGGGTCTTTATCTGCTTTGAGAAATGTTTTTATGTGCTTCCAGGACTTTACCCACTCTCTGATTCTCAGGCTTGATCATTCTTAGCTTCCACTCCTGTTTCTCTGTTTTCAGGCTCTCTCAATCATCAGCTTCTAGGGCTCTGTCAAATCTATATAATATTTGAGTACATATCATTAAGGATAACACATTCCAGGTATTTTCTTTCCTAACAGAAAATTGTGGCCTTTTTAATGTCCTAGAATAGCAAGCTGATAATAAGATTAGCTTTCATATTTTGATGCATACAATAATATTTATTTCAGATGTCTCCGCTGTGGTATTTTTGTTTGATTGTTTGTTTTAAAAGTGAACACGCTTCATGTTCTAATAGTTACAGCTTAATTCTTTTGCATGCATCAATCATGCTGGTCAGGATCATATATAATGATGCCCTCTATGAACTAAATAGCACACTTGGCTGAAAACCCATCTGTTATTGCATACATTTCCAGTTCAAACAGACTCCCTTACTAAATCATGAAAGCCTTTAATACGTAGAAACGATGGGATTAAATATGTTGCCTTTGAATATATTTGTTCTCTTCTATTTCAGAAGTACAGCATTAGTTAGAGTTACTCATTTTATTTAAAGGTATATCTCTAGTGCTAACCAGTTACATTAAACTCTAGGACCTATGTCCCTGAAGAAAATTAGGTTCATTTTCAAACAAGATTCTTTAATGTTGGCAATCACAGGGCCTGGCTGTTTTTAGTAATTCTGAGATGATGTAAATCAGTGTTTAACACACATGATAATCCACATGTTAAAAATCTCCCAACGGTCTGGATTAGCTGTGCATGGGGCAGCAGGGCACAACACAGGCAGTGGACAACAGTGGCTGACTTTATGATGCCATTGCATTTCCCAGTCTCTGGGGTTGCTGGTTGCCATATTGGTCCTCAGCAAAAGACAAAGGAGCCACCAGGTTAAAAGAAAAGTTATATTTGCAAAGTGATATTTAAGAATCGGGCCCATACGGTTTGCACAGCTGAATTCCAGATACTGGAGCACATGCTTTGCTCTGAGAAAAAACTCGGCATAGTAGTTCAAGTAGATTGAAAACAGATGGAGCTTTCAGCCAAGGAGAAGCAAGCAGCTTCCTCAGGCAGAGAGAAGATAAAAATAAATAAATAAATAAATAGAGCTATACCTACTGCCTAGAACTGGAAGGGACCTTGAAAAGGTCATTGAGTCCAGCCCCCTACCTCCACTAGCAGGACCAAGTACTAAATTTGCCCCAGATCCCTAAGTGGCCCCCTCAAGGATTGAACTCACAACCCTGAGTTTAGCAGGCCAATGCTCAAACCACTGAGCTATCCCTCCCCCCTAAAAAAGGAAGAGCGGGAACATTCCCTATGCTTTTGGCACAGACAATCTTAATTCTGGACATTCCTAATTTTTGAGGGCTTGACTTTGCAAACTTATTGGGGTAAATTTTGTAGGTAGCACGATGATATTTTCTGCAAAGAACGGGCAGGTCATCCTTTGTACTAATAGAAGGCTAAATTAGATTGTAAGCTCTTTGGGGCAGGAACTGTCCACTACTTTGTGTCTGTGCATCACCTGTCAAAATGAGTTCCAGGTGCATAACTGGGACTCCTAGGTGCCATGATAATGCAAATAAAAATAAATAAATTAGTGAGTTGATAGTTTTGAAGAGAAAAAGGGCTAAATATTGGTGTTTCTGAAGTGCTGTGGGAGCACTGAACAAAATAAATCATTCTGCTTCCCAGCATTTAAAATAACGTTATGCTGGGTTTATTTGTTAGAAACAACACATAACGTGGTTGACATATTGCATCATTTAACACCTGAAACAGCAGAAAATAGCATGTGCTGATTGGAGCTGGACAAAATATTTGCCAGAAGTCCTCCCTACCCTGTATTGATGAATGGGTTATGTAAATATACTCCAGCCTATAGGTTGTTCACCAAGGACTAGATTATTGCATTACAGCGCTGCAGTGCTTCAGGCTAATTTAGCTGTGTCTATGGAGGGGCTTAGGTCAAGCTAACTACATTACACAGGCACGAAAATTTCCCATAGCTTGGAGCAACATAGCTAGGTGACCCTTAGAGCTCCTCCTCTGCTGCCCCCTTGCTGTGGGAGTGAAGTAAGTAACTTCATCTATTGGTGGAGCAGCTTATTCCCCCAATGCACACCAGTAAGCTAGTCTGGCTGGCAAAGCAGGGAGTGAAGCACCAGGGCTCCTTTCACCTCCTGCCCCTTGTTTGCAGTGAGGATTATTGTGCAAGCAGCCTCCCACTCTCCCTATTGCATGGATGGAGTTACAATCTGAGTGGGACCAATCAGGGGAGTAAAGGAAACATTACTCCCCCTTATATTCCTGCATGGCTGAAGAAGGGCTGTGAGAATCCAGCACTGAGATCATTGCTTCAGAGTGATTTGTCACCTAAATCAAACCAAATAGTATTTTTTCTGCCCTCAGATGTGAACGCTTCCATTGAGAACACTTATGCAAAACTATATCAATACGAGTATTAGCATAAAAATATATTCACAGGAGGATTCACAATGTGTTTTCTGGGAACTTGCAAATTTTTAGTAAGTGAATTTTTGTCAAGAGTTTTGAGTAGCAGCAGCAGCAGAGCAAGTGTGTGGTTTTAGATCAACGAATGCTCATGCATACTTTTTTTGCAGTATTTGCCATACTCCACTATTAATCAGCTGGTCTCACGTAAGGCATGCATGACCTTATGTGCTCTCCAATGAAACTAAACCATTTCTAGACATCATTAGGAGAAAAATTCACATTGAATGTCAACTCACTGGAAGTACAAAAGAGTAATAATGACAACTGAGGTGCCTCTGACAGGACTACATGAAAATATGTGTTTGACAAAGCTTAGCAATGGTGGCTTGTGACATCTCAAAGTGGGTGAAAGGAGGTGACGAAAAAAAATCTGTTTTATCCTGCAACAATAGGACAAGATAAGAATGTTCCAGAAGAGCTACTCATCTGCAAAGAGATGGAAGAAGATGTAAAACCACTGGATTTGAGGAAAGAAGTTCACCATGAACAGTGGGGAAAATGCTTTCACTTGCACACAATCCTGTTTTTAATGGAGCCTTTAAATGGAGTCAGCTTGTGAGCTGGGTGAAACGTTGTTATGGGCTGAGTTAGCATCTCTTTAAAACTGATGTGTGAATGAGTCCCCATTTAAGTCAACTGTAAGAAACAGTTAAAGGACACACCTCAAACAAAGTCTCAGAGAGCCTGCCCAGAAACTAGCACCACGTGGTTGGAGGGTTTGACTGGATATTGTGATGAGGTGTATGGGAGAGAAGACACAGAAGCTGAGAACAGACAGTTAGAGATAGCGAAAGAGAGGCTGAAGGAGCTGCTGACCCTGGAACAAGCCTGCGGAGATGGGGTTTTGGGGTCAGAGGTCCAGGCTGAAAAGACTGCTCATGGTGCCGAGCCCAAAAGAGGTTGTTTCCTGCTGTTCGATTCCCTCTGTGTTGAGCGACACAGGATTTTGTACATTCTTTGTGAATAAAAAACAAGTGCTAAGGAACACCTACCGCCAATGTCTACTCCTAACTGGAACACCCACAGGCCCCAAACTTTGACTAGCTGCTTGGGTCAAAAAGGGCAACATATACCATACCTCCTAGCTGATCACGAAGCCGACTAGCTAGGGTGAGAACTACCTGAGATACCTCGGCTTTCGAGGCCCCAGCCCCACGAGCTACACCTCTTGCACATTAAAGGGAAACAATGGTTGGTTTTTGTACACAGCATTTAGTAGTAATGTATCAGACAGTTTTCTAATACTATTTTTTTGTGAGCAGAAATTTTCTCAGAGGCAGGTAGAACGTTAGGGGGGTTATAAAGGGAAGGGAAGCAAAAAGAAAGTAACAAAATTAGTACAGAGCTCACAAAAAAAAGAGAGACAGTATCTGAGAGCACAGAGGTTGAGCTAAGACACTGGAGGTGCATGATGGAAGGACCTGATCCTCCATCTGGGACAGTATCTTATCACAAAGCTAAATGGGCTTTTTCCATCTTTAGACACCCCTCCTTTGCTGATATACTGCCAAGCATAGGACAAGGTCTCAGCAGGCCTCGAAGTCTCTGCTCTCCTGGCTACTATCTTCAGTCCTCATGTACTCTGAAACAGCCCTGTGTAGGAAGCAACTACTATTACTATCACTTAATACTTCCAAAGCACCTTTAACCTTCAAAGCACTTTACAAAACACTAAGGGCTTGTCTACATTGGCACTTTATAGCACTGCAATGTTCTTGCTCATGGGTGTGAAAAAACACCCCACCCCAAGTGCAGCAAGTTTCAGTACTGGAAAGCGCTAGTGTAGAGAGTGCATCAGCGCTGGGAGGTACGCCTCTCTCCCAGCGCTTTGCCGCAACCACGCAAGCCACCTTTAAGCACTGCCGCAGCAGCGCTGTAGCGTTGCCAGTGTAGACTAGCCCTTAGACTAACAGTACATTACTTAACTGAAGTGGTATTATCCCCATTCTACAGATGGATAAAGCACAAAATGGGAGGAGAAGTGACCTATCCAAGGTGATAGAGTGACTAAGAGTATGTCTACACTGCAACAAGAGATCCATGGCATGGCTGTGCCTGGCTTGGGTCAGCTGACTTTGTGGGGCTTAAATTGCAGTGTAGATGTCCAGGCTTGGGCTAGAGCCCAGGCTCTGAGACCAATCCCCAATCATTAAGCTCTTGTGGGGTGAGTCTCAGAGTCCAGGATCCAGCCCAAAGCCCAAACATCTACACTGCGATTTTTACCCCTACAATCGAAGTCCCACAAGCCCAAGTCAATTGACCCAGGCTTCAAGACTTGGTCATGCAGGGTTTTTTTTGAAGTGTAAACATTCCCTCAGTTCCTTGTTCTGTTTGCCTCTTTTCAGTTCCCTCCCTGCCCCTCTCCACCCAGCTCCCTGTTGTCCCTTCCCCTTCTCTCGCCTTATAGTCCATTTGCTCTTCCCATGGGTCTCTTCTTCATCTTGTTCCATTGTCCATTGGGCAATTCTGACTTTAACTGGATTCTGCACAGGCATAAGTGCCTGCCAGAACAGATTGAGCCTTAGATTGTAAACTCTTCAGGGCAGTCACCCGTGACTTTCCATTTGTTTTGTAAGATGCCTCACGCATCTTCCTTTCCAGATCATGCAATAACTGTAGTATGCAATAATTAATAATAACAAAAACAACAAAGCCTCTCCCCCCCATATTAATGTTCCCCACATCTCAGCTTGCCAATTTTGGTTGGATGTATTCCTGGAGGTTTCATCACATGATATAATCTTTAATTAAAGATTAAACTTTAATTCCTGAAGACTCCAGGACAATCCCCCATCACTCTTTTCCTCTCCTTTGCTCCTATATTACATGTTACACAGGCCTAAGACCTTTTATGCAACACATTAATACACTATTACTTGTTGGAAGAAGGGAAATTATATTATCTGTGAATAATTTGCTTTGGGAGATATATTACCAAGTGCCTATCTAATATTACCTGCCATGTCTTGACAGATATTCGAGAGAGATGAAATTAGCCCAATTAAAGCTTCATTGTGATTCAATATTTCTTTTGTAGAATGTCAATATAAATGGAAACCTGCGATATCAATCTTTATCAAGAATAACGTAATACGATCATGACATTTCAGACTCTTTCAAATGATAAACTAGTTCTCAATGAAAAAAGGCTGCTTTCATATTCATAATCAGGATTCAACAGCAATTGTTGAACTTGCATAAATGAAGCACAGAGGCATTAAAACACTGCACTTAATTATACCCTCTGAGCACTCTTCAAATACCAATATTTACCTTTGAGTCTATAACAAAATTGCATGTTTCCAAGCTGGTAGAAAGCTTTCTGGAGTCAATGTGCAGATTGCTTTGGGGAAATGCATCTAATAATTATGCACCCAACTGCAAATTTTTTTCAATAATTTACAGGAGATTATACTGGTGAATTACATCTTAAAAATCAGCAGTTCCATTTGTGTGCAGTGCTACTGAGGAGGATCGAAAAGTAAATATGGATTAACCTTTCGTGGGCCCAGCGCCAAACATATTTGTGAGCCCCCATGGGGGCAATGAAGCATGATGCAGCGGGGTGGTCCGTCCCTGGAGGGCCAAGCCCCCAGAGCGAGGGGCTGGCCAGGGGCATGACATGGTCCACCCAGCCCAGTGCAAGGGCACTATTTACAAACCAGCAGTTGCCAGATGCACAGTGGTCTATGCTGCATCACATGCCCTCTGCCCAACACTGGAACACCCCCACTCCTGATTCTGTCTGGCCATAGGGCCCCCAATCCCACTAAGCCCAGTGCCCTTCCAGACCCTGCCACCAATGCACAGCGCCCTGCACAACACCACCCCTGCCCAGTGCCCCCCTACCCACAACCCCACCACAACTGCCCAGCATCCCACACAGAACCCCCCACTCCCTAGTGCCCCAACACACAGAGATCTTCCCCACCCCTTCACAGCCCAGCACCCCCCCGGACCCTCAAGACACCCACTCCCCCAAGCCCTGCCTCCTGGCCACACTCACTGTCCCTGCTGGGAGGCGACTGTGTCTGCTGGGCTGAGCCAGCAGTGCAGCCAGGGCTGCTCCCCAGGTGGGGAATCACTCCGGCCCTTTGGGAGGGGCACAATCAGCCCACTTGCATGGAGGGGCCCAGCCAAACCCACCCCACTGTTCCCTCCCAACTGGCCGAGACTGGCCAGGCTTCTGCACCAGTCCCAGGCAGCTCAGCTCTGGGGAGACAGGCAGGGCCCTACAGGTGGTGAGAAGCAGAGACTGCCCGGAGCCGGAGGTGCACTGGGGTCCGGCCAGGAGGCAGAGGGAAGCCAGCGGGTGGGCCCAGGGGTTGGAGACGAGCCCTCGGTCGGCTGGCAGCTGGCTGAAAGGAGCAAGTGGTGAGCAGGGGGAAAAGGGGAGAGCCAGCATGCTGGTAGGGTCTCAGGGCGCAGTGCAAGCAGAGCAGGCTGGGGCCCCTTCTGATCATGGGCCCAGCCCCATGACGCCACTGGTAACATTGTAAACCTGGAACTATCTCTAACGTCTGTCCCCAGCAAGTAGAAGAGCCTGTTACTGACAGCAAGTCACTCCTTTATAACTAAATGAGAGAAGATTATTATATATAAATGGCAGGAGAGCTGGCTGTATTTTAAAGAATCCTTATTGAGGTTGCAGGAACAAACCATCCCGATGTGTAGAAAGAATAGTAAATATGCAGGTGACCAGCTTGGATTAACAGTGAAATTCTTGCTGATCTTAAACATGAAAAAGAAGCTGACAAGAAGTGGAAGCTTGGACAAATGACCATGGAGGAGTATAAAAATATTGCTCTGGCATGCAGGAGTGAAATCAGGAACGCCAAATCACACTTGGAGTTGCAGCTAGCAAGAGATGTTAAAAGTAACAAGAAAGGTTTCTACAGGTATATTAGCAACAAGAAGAAGGTCAGTCAAAGTATAGACCCCTTACTGAATGGGGGAGGCAAACTAGTGACAAAGGATGTGGAAAAAGCTAATGTACTCAATGCTTTTTTTGCCTCTGTCTTCACGAACAAGGTCAGCTACCAGACTACTGCACTGAGCAGCACAGTATGGGGAGGAGGTGACCAGCCCTCTGTGGAGAAAGAAGTGGTTCAGGACTATTTAGAAAAGCTGGATGAGCACTAGTCCACAGGGCCGGATGCACTGCATACGAGGGTGCTAAAGGAGTTGGCGGATGTGATTGCAGAGCCATTAGCCATTATCTTTGAAAACTCATGGTGATTGAGGGAAGTCCCGGATGACTGGAACAAGATTAATGTAGTGCCCATCTTTAAAAAAACGGAAGGAGGAGGATCTGGGAAACTACAGGCCAGTCAACCTCACCTCAGTCCCTGGAAAAATCATGGAGCAGGTCCTCAAATAATCAATTTTGAAGCACTTAGAGGAGAGGAAAGTGATGAGGAACAGTCAGCATGGATTCACCAAGGGCAAGTCATGCCTGACTAACCTAATTGCCTTCTATGATGAGATATCTGGCTCTGTGGATGAGGGGAAAGCAGTGGACGTGTTATTCCTTGACTTTACCAAAGGTTTTGATACGGTCTCCCACAATATTCTTGCCAGCAAGTTAAAGAAGTATGGGCTGGATGAATGGTCTATAAGGTGGATAGAAAGCTGGCTAGATCATCAGGTTCAATGGGTAGTGATCGAAAGCTCCATGTCTAGTTGGCAGCCGGTATCAAGCAGAGTGCCCCAAAGGTTGGTCCTGGGGCAGGTTTTGTTCAATATCTTCATTAATGGTCTGGAGGATGGCGTGGATTGCACCCTCAGCAAGTTTGCAGATGACACTAAATTGGGAGGAGTGGTAGATATGCTGGAGGGTAGGGGCAGGATATAGAGGGACCTAGACACATTAGAGGATCGGGCCAAAAGAAATCTGATGAGGTTCAACAAGGACAAGTGCAGAGTCCTGCACTTAGGATGGAAGAATCCCATGCACTGCTACAGACTAGGGACCGAGTGGCTAGGTAACTGGATATGAGTCAAGAGTGTGTCCTTGTTGCCAAGAAGGTTAATGGCATTTTGGGCTGTATAAGTAGGAGCATTGCCAGCAGATCGAGGGATGTGGTCATTCCCCTATATTCGGCATTGGTGAGGTCTCATCTGGAGTACTGTGTCCAGTTTTGGGCCTCACACTACAAGAAAGATGCAGAAAAATTGGAAAGAGTCCAGCGGAGGGCAACAAAAATTATTAGGGGTCTGGAACATGTGACTTATGAGGAGAGGCTGAGGGAACTGGGATTATTTAGTCTGCAGAAGAGAAGAATGAGGGGGGATTTGATAGCTGCTTGATACCTGAAAGGGGGTTCCAAAGAAGATGGATCTAGACTGTTCTCAGTGGTGGCAGATGACAGAACAAGGAGTAATGGTCTCAAGTTGCAGTGGTGGAGGTTTAGGTTGGATATTAGGAAAAACTTTTTCATTAGGAGCATGTTGAAGCACTGGAATGGGTCACCTAAGGAGGTGGTGGAATCTCCTTCCTTAGAGGTTTTTAAGGTCAGGCTTGACAAAGCCCTGGCTGGGATTATTTAGTTGGGGATTGGTCCTGCTTTGAGCAGGGGGTTGGACTAGATAACCTCCTGAGGTTCCTTCCAAACCTGATATTCTATGATTCTAAGCTAATTCTTTTGGTGCTAAAAAACACAGGCTTTCTTCTTGCTAAAGACCCATACTCTTTGTATGTAAGAAGCTCAAGATACAGCTCACGTTTGCTCCAGCTCATGCTTACAATGTACATTGGCAGGGCAGCATGCAGATGTTTCCCCATGGTTTAGCCATTGATTTATGAACAGAGAGCCAAGTCTCAGCGCCTGTTCCATCCCCTTAGCACTGGAGCTTACGTAGCTGAATGTTCATAAAGTGCTTTGAGCGCCTCAGATGCATTGTGACAAGTATTATTTTTATTTAGATTATATATTTAGTTTTACTGACAAAGGAAAAAGAATCCTACTAGAATTTTATTAAATTCCATTTTTAAAAGGTTGGTTCTTTCCAGTCTAGATATTCCTCCATGAAGTATTTGGGTTAGTCCATTCAGATTTAAAATTCTTCCATTGAAAAGTCAAAATATTTTGAAGATTTTTTTAAAGCTGCAGAAGTATATTAACAACAAATATTTGTATCAAGATATTTTGCTTGTATTTGTCAGAAGGAAAAAGCAAAATGTACCGGTTAATGCAAATGTAAGGCACAAAATAATTTATACAGATTTTTAAGTTTTTAATACAAAGGTTTGTGATTAATACACTTCCACAGTTTTAGTACAATTTTGAAAATATTAGCATTTTTCAGTAGGAAAAATGTGAGCATTAATGGACTGGCATAAAATATTTCATGGAAGAACATCCAAGTAGGGAAGAATTTTTGATTTAATTAAAGTTACTTGATGTATTTTAAAAATAGAACGTAATAGTATTCCAATCAGATTTTTTTCTTTATGGCCCTGATTCAGCAAAGCACAAATGCATCTGGTTAACTTCAAGCACCCGAGTAGTCCCATCAGCTTCACAAAAATCACTTGCATAGTTAACATTAGCCAAAATTAAAGCTCATTGTTGAATCAGGGCTTAGGATAACAAAATGAAATGATATATAATGAACAGAAATACTTTGAGATCCTCAGATGGACACTGCTTTGTGCAAAGTGCTTTATTAACATTAGCTAATCAAACTTCACATCTCACATGAGGTAGATAAGTAGTTCTATTAGACGCATTTTACAGATGGGGAATTTGAAGATCAGAAAAATAACAGCCTTAGATGTGTATTGTGAGTAGTTCTACTGACTTTAAATGGGACAATTCAATACATAAAGGATACGTCTACACTACCTGCCGGATCAGTGGGTAGTGATTGATCTATCAGGGATCAATTTATCCTGTCTAGTGTAGATGCGATAAAATCAATCCCCGATCGCTCTGCCGTCGACTCCAGAACTCCACTGTGGCGAGAGGCGGAAGTGGAGTCGACAGGGAAGTGGCAGTGATCGACTTGCCGCCATCCTCATGGCCAGATAAATCGACCTAAGATAGCGTAGCTGAAGTTAGTGTATTTGCATATCTTGAGTCAACTCCCTCCCCCCTCCCACCCCCAGGTAGACCCAGCCAAAGGTAAGCATGTATATCTGTTCTTGCAGGAGCAGGGCCTAGGGACTTGCCTAAGGTCACACAGGAAGTCTGGGAAAGAAAACCAGGGGCAAAATCCTGGTTCCAGTAAGTCAACACCAAAACTCCCACTATCTTCAATGGGGCAAAGATTTTATCCCAGGTTTCTTGACTCCCGGTCCTGTGCCTTCACCACAAGTTCATTCTCCCTCCCCCCACATGGGAAAAATATTTCAGAGTACATTTTAATCACGATTGAGAGAAGACAAAAGTTGAACCCAGATTATGTTCTCTTATACTTCAAGTAAACAGCAAACATTCATTATAGTAATTTTATAAAATGAGATTATAAATTCAGTAATCTGACTTCTTAATGGTGAGTCATAGCCATGTCACTAAAATTCAGCGATTAGATGACTATGGTGTAATAAGCACCATCATCATACAACTATACTAGTAGGGGTGGCAGATAACCCAGCACTAAAAAGACAGAATATGATTTTTGTACTCTTGGTTTAATTATTTTGTAAATGTTAAACTTTTCTACAGGCTTAGTATGTCAGTAGAGCCAAATTCTTATGGCCTTTTCCCCCTTTATATCTATATTCACTGTATCATTGTTTCAACACTGACATTACTACTATCTATAAGAAAAAAAGTGGGGGATATTAGAGTATGAAACAGCAATAATATATATTACTTTAAAACGAAAAAAGTTACCGAAAAAAATTATCGTCATGGAAACCATGCTTCCAAGTTAAACTAGAACTACACTATCTGTCATTAAAGCTATCTCTGGCAAGCTTATCCATCCAGAAGAGAAGACACTTATAAAGGACACATACAAGCTCATCTACATGGACTCCAGTCCTACCGAAAAAATATGTACATGCATTTAACTTTAAGCACTAGGAGTCATTCCATTGGCTTCAGAGAGATTATTCCAAGTGGTTAAAGTGAAGCATGTGCAGGTGTTTTTGAAGGATCAGACATGAAACAATGAAACATTTTTGGAGTAGAAATGGTCTTTTGATTATGTGTGCATAGAGTGCCAAGTGTAATGGAGCCACATCCCTGACGGCAGGGGCGGCTCCAGGCCCTAGCACGCCTCTGCGGGAGGTCCACCGAAGCCGAGGGACCAGCAGACCCTCCGCAGGCAAACCGCCGGAGGCAGCCTGCCTGCCGTGCTTGGGGCGGCAAAATTCCTAGAGCCGCCCCTGGTGACAGGAACCTCTAGGCACTACTGAAATATAAATATTTAACCACAACACACGAAAGAGGGAGATCCACAGCCCAAAAACCACCACGATACAAACACTCAATGCTACCATCACAGCGGCATCTACTCATTCACATTTTGGCATAAACCCTCTCCCCTTTATAAAGCCCAAGCAAAGGTGCTTTCTGCAGACTACTTCGTGGCTATTGGGAGGTGGGTTCCTTCTTCCTAACACAAAGCCTGGAGTTCCAGCTCAGAACTTGTGCTTTTTATAGGCTGAGGTAGCTTCTAGAGCAGGGGTCGGCAGCCTGCGGCTCCCGGCTCGCCAGGGTAAGCACCCTGGCGGGCCGGCCCGGTTTGTTTATCCACCGCGTCGGCAACTTCGGCCGATCGCGGCTCCCACTGGCCGCGGTTCGTGGTCCCAGACCAATGCGGGAGGCAGGAAGCGGCGCGAGCCGAGGGATGTTCTGGCCGCGGCTTCCTGCCTCCCACATTGGCCTGGGACCGCGAACCGCGGCCAGTGGGAGCCGCGATCAGCCGAAGTTGCTGACGCGGTGGATAAACAAACCGAGCCGGCCCGCCAGGGTGCTTACCCTCGCGAGCCGGGAGCCGCAGGTTGCCGACCCCTGTTCTAGAGCTTCTGTGCCTAGGAATTCTGTACACATCCTTCATTTAATATGGAAGAATGTTTTGTTCTTTTCCACAGCTATGCAAATTAATTGTAATTTTAAAAAAGCTATATTGGGAAAGTATTTACAGAATTAGCATCATAGAGTCATTTGGACTAGAAGGGAACTCTATTGGATCACTCCAACCATCCCCTTTCATCATAGGAGAATTTATTTAGTTAATGACGTATTCTTACCTTCATTATGGAAAGTTAAAAGTTGCATGTTTAAAATCCCTGAGTATTAGAATAGTCTGAAGTGCAAGTTAAAGGCAGTAGAGATATGCGGATGCTCAGAGAGATGAATGTGATAGCAAAGCCTAGATGGATAAGATCTGAAAGGATAACTAACTCGTTGAAAGTACCCAAAACATCTCAATCTATGGGTTTCAAAGAGAATTGTGATTTTTTTCCTCATTACAGATCCCCTTTTTCCCCTGCCATAAACTGCAGCTTTGAGAGGGTGCTGAAGTTGTAGAAAATATACTTCTAGTACTACTAATTTCAACCCCTTGTTTATTGACCCAGGGCAGTGGTTTTTGACATGGTTGCCTCCAGAACAACAGACATGTGGCAAGAAATCTAAAACCAATAGATTTTAATTTTCCTTTACAGATAATGGATGTTGGGGAGTGGGGGCGGGCAGAGGATTAAACAGGGAACTGAATGTGCAGAGACTGCAGGCAAGATACAATCCTGTTCCTGGTCATGTATGATTCGTAAAGAGAGAGAGAGGGAGCGCACTTACCCGCCAGGGACATTCCATTTGAACTGTCTCCTCATCATCATTGCAGGCAGAGAAGTAGTCACATGAACCATAAGAAACTTTCTCACTTGGACACAGCATTACATTTTTGGCAGTGAGGCCAGCAAATCATTAGTTAAATGCAACATGTCATTCTGCTTCATCATTACCAGGCAACAACAGGAGAGGGCTTAATGAGAAATAAGAGCTACTGGAAATTTAAAGTGATAAGAAAATATTTTCCAGCTGAGACATCATCAGATCAGACAACAATTGTCCTTGTTAAAAAACTAGCTGTGAATTACATTATGATGATGATTAAAGCCTTAGATTTAGCATACAAATGTGTGTAACAAAATTAAGTATGTTTATTATTGTAGTTAAATAAAGGCTATAATCCCAGTTATTTCTATGTTAATATTTAGGGATCACTTTCCAGGGATACCTCCTAGGACAATACAGAGTATGCAATGTGTCTGAGTCTAAGTCTAGGGTTGTGAAGAAGCAAGACACTCTGACTGAATAGCATTAGACTAAAGCTGTAAACTTAAATAGGAGCGGCTATTGATTTTCCATTTTGAAGAATACCTCATTTCAAACCTTACATAGCACTTTTCACATACAAAAGTAATTGGGATTATGATTTAACAAATGTTTGCAACACTCTTGTGAGATATGTAAATATGAACCCCATTTTACAGATGGGGAGTTTGAGGCAGAGATGGCTAGTGACTTGCTCAAAGCCACAAAGAAACCAGGATTAGACCTCAAGTTCTTTGTAATCAAACTATGCACATATGGTATAAAAAGCAGAGGTCTTCCTAAGCAAGTTTTCTACAAACTTTGATGTAAAATAAGGGCCACTTTTCCAAAGGAATTACTTTTGTACATGCATAAAACCAGCATAAATGCATGTAAATTGAGTGGATTAGCACTCTGACATGTGCACTCAGAAAAGGAAGAAGCTTTTACCAGTCAGAAACTTCAGACTGGTAAACAGTCATTTCCTCATACTGGAATAAACAGAGGTACCCTAGACTACCACTGAGTAAACTGAAGCAAGAAGACTCCTGCAATTCTCCATAAGGTTTTGGCAAAGGTTATATCAGTAAACAGGTCAAGAACTGGACTTACTAGCTGGCATTTTCACAATGTTTACTAATTTAAAGTAGTGCCTTAAGTACTGAGAAATGTTTGCATAATTTCACTATTTAAATCTAGGGACATAATGAGCATTGATATTTTAGGCCAGTCAATTTGACTTCAGGTCAGGAGTGAGATTTAGAAATTCTACTAAAACATCAGTGGGAAAATATTAGCATATGGAGAAAATAGCTTGAGATTTTTACCTTTTTTAAAAAACTTCTCTTTTTATCAACAAGGAGAACGATAAAGGGCTAGCGGTTAAAGTGGATGGCAGAGAAAGGGAGGAGATGTGGATTCTCTTCTTGGTTTTGCTACTCAGACTTGTGCAGGTCTGTTCCTCAACTAGTCCATCTGCAAAAATGGAGATAACAATACTTCACTACTTCACTGGAGTGTTTCAGTGAAGACCAAATTCTATTCTCTGATGGACGCATGCAGCTCCCCTAAACTTCAGTGTGAGTTGCCTGCATATGTGAGGGCAGACTTCAGCCATTAACATCTGTATTGTGCTTCAGGATCCTTGGATGACAGAAGCTGTAGAATGGCGCAGTAGCTGCATTTTTATCACTACCACAAGGAAAAAGTTGCAATGACTTTCAAGCACAAGGAGGAGGGATTCACTTGTTGGTTTCAGATACAGTCAGCAATATTGACAATGGATTATATACAGGCAGACTTACTGCATTGTACTAATAATGGCATTTACAATAAAAACCAGTTACGTACACTTAACCTTCATTGTACTGGGTTCTCTCTTTCATGATCTGAAATATAGATATGACTCAGGACTTTTTGAAAAGGAATGGTGGGAAATAGAGAAAAAGAGAGAGGAGATGGATAAAGAGAACCAAGGGGCAGAATTGTGGTGAGGACAGGGACTGGTGTGGAACTGAAGAGGGACGTCTGAGTGTGGGAGACTCATTTGGATTTCAGTTTCAAAGAGAGAGACTGTTCATTATTTAGGAGGAATCAAAGAGTGTCCACTGGCATTGGTTCAAGATATCTTGCCTTGGTTCCCAAGTGAAGTAGAAGGAGTCTCCCTAGTGTGGTTCAGAGTGAGTTATCTCAGCCTTGGAAAACTGTCATGAAACTTACTAGCCTGAGAACAAAATCTACTCTCCCTTCTCCCTCTTGAAGATAATGAAAAAAGAATGCTATTTTACTCACTCAGGAACAAAAAAATGTGATTGCATGGAATTAGTTAGTGAGTTGAATTTTCGAAGTTGGGAGATCTATTCCATCACTAAAAGGGGGATTATGGTCCTTTCAGCACACGTTTAAAGAGAATCATTGATGTTAAGGCTGCATCTTTGATGTATGGTAGAATTTCATTATTTTAATAACGGCCTATTAGACAGTTTCTCTGATAAGATAATTGGAAAATTAATGGATTCGACATGTAGCTTGATTAGGAGCAGTCAACTTGATTTTAAGAATGAAGGCACATACTTAACTCTTTTGCTGGAATTGCTATGATTTCTAGCAATAACTCACAACAGTACAGAGCTACATCATTCTCTTGCATGGGAAGGAAAAACCAGGCCCAGTAATTTCTGCTAGGTTCACTTCATAATGATCTCCTACGAAGCAGCATTGTCAGGGGAGGACACAGAAGGAACAGGGCACTCAGGGAGAACACCGTTCCCAGACCTTTGGATCCTCATGTTACCAATGTGCAACAGAGACAGCCATGCTAGATGAATCACACAGATCACTATGGAGCCAAGTCTAGAAAACTGGCCCAGTGGTTCCCAAAACACAGGTGATAATCAGTTGAACTAAAGGAGATCCTTCAACCTCCTGTGACAAACCCCGTCAGAGAGATATCATAGCATTAGCTTAGAGGTGCAGTCCTTCTACACTGTTCTAAGGGTTCAATTCCCCAGCAGCAATGATCTCTCGGGAACAATGCTGCCGCGAATGTCTCTCAACCCACCGCAGAAGGTGTTAATTTTGTTCAAAACATTTATACAAAAGAGCATGACCTATAGCACAAAGACTCTGCAAGGCCACCTTCTGTTCAAACAGTGGGCCAGATCCTCAGCTACATGTATGGGCCTCAGCAGAACTATGCAACTTCACACCAGTGGAGGATCTGGCCCAATAGGAATATATTCATGAAGACTGGAGGTGAGGAGAGTGAACTAGGCCAAGGGATAGACTGTTAAAACAGCATCCTCAAACAAAGCCTGATCTCTACTGTGTAGCACAAGAAAAGATAAAGGAAAGTTTTCTAGCAAAGGCAAAAGGAAGATTAATTGCTACTTAGCAAACATAGTGCAGGAACCCTAAAGTCAGCCAAGATATATTTTAGTTTCTTCCAGTTTCTCAGTAGCAAATACAAGCAAACCACAGTCTTCCTCAAAGTAATAGCTGCTTTTTTTAAGGAGGGGGAGGTGTGAACATGAGTTGATGAAGTGTTTCTCAGTCACAGCTTGAGAAAAGTTTCAATTTGTCTGAAAATATTTATTAATTCAGCATTTTTAATTAATTACTCTACAAATTTTAAATCTTTAGCTTGGAACATCCAGCATTTTTCAGGAGAGAAAAATGACAGTTACATAAGCTTTCCTGGAAGCCAGAGTGAAGAGAAAACTAACCCCTAAAGGAAATAGAAAAGTATGGTCTTCTCATAGTAAAGTGAAGAGAACATTAAATAGCACAACTCTTGTAACTTGCATGCCAATGTCAACAATTTCTTCAAACAAAAAGTTAACTTATAAAGATTAACAAAGTTTGGCCCTTCTCAGCCAACTGTGGTACTGCCGTTTTAAAAGCCTGGTAAACATGCAGGTCCCAGCCAAGTAAGTAGCTGACTGAACTTAACTAAAGGCATTTAAGAATTGCTCTAGTGATGCATATTGTTTACATTTATATTCTACTGTAAACACAACAATAAATTCAATAAAAATAATCAGCTGTCTTTTAATATAATTAAGGATCTGATAAACTCACCATGGCAAGGAAGTTCACAGTTAAGACTGGCAATCTGGGCTGAAATTGTCCCCTTATTTTACCCTGTCGATTGCAAACTCTGAAGGAACCAGGGGATTTAAGAACATGACCTTAGCTCAGATTTTCAGTTTTAAATCAGAGTTCTACTCCCTTTTGCAAGCTTAAATCTCATGCCCATGCATACTTTATGCAATGCTTTGTGGTTGAAGTTATATTTCTTGAGATGCAAGTCTGACACATATTTAAGTAAGGTTTCTCAGTCTTCTTCAAGCACCACTTTGGTAGATATAAAGACAGATTATTTCTGCAGGCAGAAGAATGTTATCCTAGTGCTCTACACAGGTTTGTCCTTATCAAGTGACTGTTTAGCAACAGGAGCCTTAATATAAGTGGGAAATCGTACTGCAAACAGACTGACTGTTTAAAGTCTATTTAACATGTTTATATTAAAAAATATAAATTAAGACTCAATTATTATAAAAGCTGGTTGCCTGGAAGGGATCCTGCAGTTATTCTCCTTTAGAGATTTACTCAATGCAAAGATTTAACTACAGACAGAAACAAAAAACAAGGAGAATTGTGGAGGTAACTGTTTAGGTCTCCAAGGGGAAGTTTAATTAGTGCTGAATTATGAGCATACCACAAATGCACAGAGGGAAGAGAACAGCCAAAATATTGTAATGTATATGAAGATATGAGGACCTTCATTATACCACGGCACTATGCCTCAAGGAGGAAAGGACACCTTTAGCATTAACCTTGTCCAGTGTTTATTGATCTCTAAAGGTCTCTGGGCACATGGCACAGAAAATATTTATGGATATAAAAGCTCAAGGCCTTCAGCGGTTAAGGCCTTCCCATTGTAACACAAATGGCATTCACAGAACCAATAGCTCCTACACAACAGCCCTATTTTCTTAAAATAAGTAAATAAATAACCTTGAAAACAAACAAAACCACCCTCTCCCAAGCAGAGTTTCTAGATCCTCAAATGGGAGGAGAGCTGGAGATTCCATGAAGCTCGCTGAAGACTTGGCTACTGCCAGTCTAATTTATATGGAAGGTACTCAGACACAAAACCATTATCCACCCAACAAGACATCCCAGAGTTGATGCAAGACATCCCAGATGGTGATGAACCTGCTTCCAGACATACAGCAAAAAGAGACATCCTTTACAAAATAATTATAATGTAACTAGAACAGCTGGGGTTGGATGAACCGGGGTAAATCCAAGCTTGGAGGCTCTCAGCCACGTGGCTAAAACTGATCTGAAAAAGGATGCTATTTAAAAATTAAAATCTATTTTACATCCTAAAAAAAAGTGTTTTATGAAGTACTTATTTAAAAGGGGAAATATGAAGGAAATAAGAATATAGAGATACTGGCTCCTATGTGCTCTGCTGTACATGTCACATCACACCATGAACTGTAGTGAAGATGGTGCAATTCACAGTAGTGTAGTTGAAAAGGGAGATTGTAGTTCACTCTGATGTTTCTAACTTTGTGTGGAGTTTCATGATACTTTTGTTAGTGCAGCAGACATCTACTTGTCAGAGAAAATTGACTACAAAACCAGAATATGTTGGATCTTAAAACTACACTAGACTTTAAGGAGCAGAAGGCCATATGCAAGTCTGCAATTATATTTTGAGATATATTTAATCCTGTAGCCACTCTTCAGGAAAAATACAAGTTTTGCATATGTAAGGAATAAAATATCAGGACCTAACTTGTTTTCCCCTGATTAATATTCAAGATACCATTCTACCAGTTAAGATGGTGCAGAATCTGATCTACGTTAAAACACAAACAATAATTAAGTCCTGAACCAGATCTGATATGTATGATTAGGGCCCTGTCTGCTAACAATCTATTTGCTCGACTGTATTGGAGTAAGTGAAGTGCAAGTGGATAGTTAGATCAAAAATAATGGCTTCAGAATACAAGCATTTGTTTGTTTGTCTGGATCATTATATAGGAGCAGGAAGAAGTGGAGAGATTATAAATCACTGCAGGAAACATGGGCACACTCACAAGCACTAAGTGGGTCAGGAACATTAGCACTCAGCCAGTAGGGAATCAGGTGTTTGTCTGGGTAGACATCTCTGTATGCTGAAGCTCTGAACGAATGGGTAAAAATGAAGATCATTCTAACCACACATTCATAATGGTCCATGGAGCTACACTACCCCCAGGCCTATATATATATATATATATATATATATATATATGGGCCTGGAGGTAGTGTGTATAGATACAATTTTCTACACTCTGGGTCCTAGTGGTGCCCCCCCCCCGCCCAAAACAGTCTGGCACCTGAGGTGGCCGCCTCAGTTCGCCTCATGGGAAGGCCAGTGGTGAGCCATGCATTCTCACTGCCTGGGAATCCACAAATCTATGCCATAGATGCAACCTGAAGTTGATATATATATACACACACACAAATTACTTTAATGGTGTGTTTTGTAACAACAACAGAACCTAGTGAAAATGTCCCTGCAATGGTGACTGTCAGAGCATTTTCTAGAATTTATTGACATTGATGATACTACAGGAGCTGATATGACAAATGTGCTTCTTAAAAAGCTGGAAGATACGGGAATTGCGATAGCTGACATGAAAGGTCAGGGCTATGATAATGGTGCCAACATGAGAGGAAAGAACAGAGGAGTGCAGACATGGATATGAGAGTTAAACCCTCGAGCTTTTTTTGTCCCATGCAGTTCTCATTCATTGAACGTGGTGGTCAGTGATGCAGCATCAGCTTCTAGTGAGGCTGCTGATTTTTTTAATGTAATTCAAAGCATCTATGTATTTTTCTCTGCATCAACTCATTGATGGCAAATTTTGAAGCGACGTCTGGGAACATCCTCTCTGACACTGAAACCACTGAGTGCCACATGATGGGAAAGTCGAGTGGAGGCGATAAAGCCTATCAAACACCAAACTGGGAAGACAGATGATGCCATAGTTGCCATTATGGAGGATAATGCTACGACAGGAACTGTTCATGGGAGAACAGTGGCAGAGGGAAATGGAATCACAAGAAACATACATAACTTAAATTTCAGTGTGGCTTAGTGTTGTGGCATGACATACTGTTTGAAATAAATGTTGTAAGCAAGAGACTCCAAGGTGTTGGCCTCGATATATCTGGAGCAATGGAACAACTGGACAAAGCAAAGTCATACCTACAGTCTTACCGGTCAGATGAGGGATTTCAAAATGTTCTGAAGTGTGCATAGAAGTTGTTAGAGGAACTTCACACTGAAGCTATTTTCCTACACATTCAAGAATACAAGAGTCACCAAAGATGGCATTTTGATTACGAGGCAAGAGACCCCAAACAACAATTTAAAGTTGAATTCTTTAACCAGGTGCTAGATTGTGCAATACAGTCAGTTGAAGAACATTTCATGCAGCTCAAGGAACACGGCAGTATATTTGGGATGTTGTATGATATTCCAAAACTCCTCACTATACCTGAAGAAGACCTACACCAGCAATGCAGGGCACTAGAGACAGTGTTGACACATGATGACATGCGCAATATTGATGCGAGTGATTTAGGTGATGAACTGAAAGCCCTTTCAAGATACATTTCAGCAGGATCAACTCCAAAGGCTGTTCTGGAATATATGTGCACAAATAAGATGGCCACCCTCTTTCCAAATGCTTTTGTTGCTCTGCACATACTTCTAACACTTCCTGTAACAGTTGCCAGTGGAGAACGCAGCTTCTCCAAGCTGAAGTTAATAAAAACACATCTACGCTCCACAATGACACAGGAGAGGCTGGTTGGCCTTGAAACCATCTCAATAGAGCATGAGCTGGCCCAGACTGTGGACCTTCAGGAAGCAGTTCAAATCTTTGCAACCAAGAAGGCACGGAAAGCACCACTTTGATTATTTAAACAAATAAAAATGCCAGTGTTTATTTTGCAGACAGGAAAAGTTACATTTGCTGTTCAGGCGTCTGAAACTTAAGTGTTACTTAAAACTTTTGAACAAGGCATTTTAAGTTGTTAGTTCTCCTTTATTGGGGTAGGTATCTGAGCAGTACCATGAGAGGAGTAGAACAGGAAGAAGGCAGAATTGAGACATTTCAAAGTTTTGGCCTAAGTGAGGGGACATGGGGGTGTCATTTGAACTCCCCACCTCAGGTGCCAAAATGTTCTGGGCCACCCCTGTGGCCTACCTCTCCTCGAACAGATCCTGGCATTCTCAGAAATAGGGGAGAGTCACAATCAATCTCCCTTTACCTGAAATGCTGCTCACACCAAGGGCAAGGAGACAGAGAGAACAGAGGAAGCTTATTCCCTTTTTCCAGGACCTCTGCCCCAATGGCCTAATTCCAGTATCCCTGCTCATAGTTAAAAGTCTCAAAGACTCATAGTCATATTCTTAAAACAACTAGAGACAACACCTCAGTGCTTGTGATAAAATGTCAAGCTGATTAGTTTAGAGAGCCAGGTGTGTAACAGTCTCAGCACGTACCTACACACAGAGTTTAGTAAATGAACAAGAGAAAGGTAAACCAGGGTTATACCAACAGAACAGTGTCCACACATAAAGCTGCACTGGTTTAACTAAATCAGTACAACATTAGTTGCACACAGTACAAGTGTGCGCAGAGATCAGACCCTTTCTTCCACTAAATTTATTTAAATCTTTTATTTCAAATAATTAGTAAAAATGACATGGAGTTTGAAGTTTCACAAATCATGCAAGCTGCCAGATTGCTTTATTTAAATTCCTTGTCAGGCAGTCTGGCAAGAAGAGTGGAAGGAAATAGCTGATGCACAGAGGCTATTTTGGTTTATTTGCTAACCACTTCCAAAACTGGAGTACGTTACCACACGTAACAAATCAGGCAGACTGAACGAAAGAAAATTCAACATCACCAAAGAGGGCTAGTGGAAAAATCCCCAGGAAAGGGCAGACAGCAAGCATGGCCAGATGCATTCCATACCCCAACAAGGCATGGCTGGATCAAAGTGCCCAACTCCCCAATCCCCTGTTCACTAGCTGGGAAATAGAGGCTGAAGACCATGATTCACTTTGATTTTTGAAGTGTAATACCTGCTTTTTAGTATGTCTCTCTAAATGATCCTGGCTAGTACCTGCAATCACTGGTCTAGTTTAACTTCAAACCTTCCTCCCATATAGTTGTGGCTTTCAAGGACACAGCCACAGTGAAGGGTCCAGCAATCTTTTTTGTCCATTTCAGGTCTGAGCTGGTAGAAACTACCTAATCAGGCTCATTTATGAGCATCTCAGTGGTCAGGGTTGTTCTAAATCTTGACTTGGCTGGAAGCTGGGCTTGCCAAGATCAGAAGGGAGCTACAAGCATTCTTCCAGAAAGGAGAGGGATGGTAAAGTCTGAGACCCTGTCTGCGTTTTGCTTGGAAATTTAAGCAGTCAGTTTTTCATTACATTACAAATCTTGTTTTTGCAGGAAATTGTCCTCCTTCGGCACCATTTAAACTAAAGGCTATAAATATAAATGCATTTACAGATTTTTATTTTAATGAGTAAGATACAGCATCAGAAGGCAGGGCAGAGATCAGAAGCAGGCTGGTCTCAGCCAGCTTACATAATTTACTGTCTACCAATTTAGAGTCATAACAAAAACAATACATACTGTCCTCCTTATAGGAAAATAATCCTACACAGAAGTACAGATAATGAGACCTCAATTCCAATTAGAGATACAGACACATCATCCCGAGACTTTCTTGTGCTCCAAACCATACAACAATATCTTTTGATAAAATCATTTGTTTAATAAATGATAGATAGGATGGTTTAAAGTGGGCCCAAAGGCCCACAAGATAGGCTGAGCAGGTGATCACACGCTTGATGCATGAACAAGGGGGGCTCAGAAGGTAGGTGAATGAAGTCAGCAAGCAGGAGCTGGGTGGATAAACCCCCCCCTTGCACTCAAGCTTGGGAAGTGCCAATAAAAAAGTTCTCAGTACTGATAAGGAAGATGCTTGTGCACCAGGAACTGCTCAAGGCCATGAATTTTGTAATCAAATGCTTCACCAGGTGCCATTAATTAACCGCAGGCAATTAAATGCTTTAACTGTGATGTAAACTTGCTTATATAAATTTGTGCTGTATTGAAGAAAGGGTGGGGGCTGGTTCTGGTTCTCTGTGGAGAACGGGCTTATTCTTTGTTGCTTGTGTGCATGCATCAATAAAGAACTTGGTTTCGGACTTTGCTGGGTTGCCTATCTCTCTTGCGGTCAGACAACGAACCTGAAAAGTCTGAGATAAAGATAATCCTAACAGATTTGGCGACTCCACCGGGACCCGTCTGACTTTCCGGCGAGGGGGTCCATCTCCAAACGCAACGCAGCGCGCATCCTTCAATTGAGAGGAGCCTTGCCTAGGAGTCGGGTCTCACGCTGGCGATAAGGCGTCGTCTCATGAACCAGCCTGAGCCCGTTTAAATCCAGCAACATCCACCTGCCCTTTGAGCAGGAGTCACGGGAACTAGGTAAGTGAGCGCTCGGTACAGGAAAATGGGACAAGGTGGCAGTAAATGCCCGGGGGACACCTCGTTATCTCTCATTCTGAGAGATTGGAAGGATATATCCGGGACGGCCGGATTGTCCAAGGCTAAGATGAGAGATTTGTGTCGGATCCAATGGCCATCATTTACCTTTCATTTGTCCCCGACTAGAGACTGGCCGGAGTGTGGAACCTTTTCCACAGATAGGATGAACTCCTTAAGGGCTATTTTGGTCGATCTTAGACTGGGACAAATGGATTATTTGTGTGGTATAATTATAAACCCACGGAGGGACGAGTGGCTATTGAAGCTGTTTGTATGGAGAACTCCTGTAAAAATCTCCCTCCATATGCCCCAGAACCGCACCGGGAGGAGGACGATTTTGTTCCTGTTCTTCCCCCTGTCCGGCGGAGTGCAAGGATTCAAGAGTAGGCTAGGGACAGTTCAGGGGCAGAGGAGAATAAAGGGGGAGCTCAGAGTAATGTTCCCTCATCTTCAGAGAGATCAGTCAGTCTCACCCTCTCTGCCCAGTCTTCAAACAGTCTTCATCAAATTCAGAAGGAATCTGAATCCATGGGGGAGAATGCCTCTGAGACAGACCTGACAATACAAGCCCCGTGAAGAACTTATCCGATTCCACTGGTTGCTGGGGGACATCAGATGGTTTTTACCCATACCCCGTTTGCAACTTCAGATTTGCTTAATTGGCAGCGAACTATGCCTCACCTACGGGACAATCCTGAGGCAGTGGGAAGAATGTTCCGCACAATCTTTTCCACTCATGTGCTCACCTGGGCAGATGTTAATCAGTTATTAGATACTCTCATGACAGAAGATGAAAGACAAAGATAAAAGAAAAATCTGCAGGTCATCTGGATGTTCCTTGGCCAATTACTGACCCTAATTGGGATCCTAACACTCCGGCTGGCAAGGTACAGCTGGATTGATTTTTGAAAGCTGTTTTGAGTGGCATTAGAGACGCAGGAGAGGCTACTCCAAATTGGAGCAAGGTGACTGCTTGTGTTCAGCGTCCAGACGAACACCCCTCTGACTTTTGTGCCCGACTGATTTGTGAAGTTAGAAAGCATGGGAATTTGAATCCTGAAACTGATCATGGAAAGGAGATGGTTAAAATGGTTTTCATGTCACAATGTGCGGAGGATATTGCTAAGAGATTTAGAGAGCATCTAGACGGTATGCAAGGGAAAAGTTTGCCTGAGGTAGTTAGCATTGCTACTAGAGTGTTTAATGGGAGAGAGGAGAAGAAAGAAAAAGAGAAAAGGAAGGAAAGGCAGAAGGACATAAAGGAGCAAGTGTCACTGTTGGCAGCAGCAATGACCGGAGAAAGAGGCAGAGGTTGTGGATGGAATCGAGGTGGATGAAATGGAAGGGGAAGAGGAGAAGCAGCGAGAGGCAGAGGACGTGGAGAAGGAATTAGAAGTGGTGGTTGTCATTATTGTGGTGCAGAAGGACATTGGAAGAGAGAGTGCCCAGTGTGCCCTAAGAAGGAGTATAAGCCAGAAGCAGTCAGGCAGTTCGCAGAGGACAGCGACTGAAGGGAGGCGCCGCTCCCCTGGAGTCCTGAGATTTATGAGGCTGGACTTGTGCAGTTCAAATATGATGCCCGGTTCCCTGTGATTCCCCTTAAAATGGGGAACGAGACTTTTGAACTGTTAGTGGATACCGGTGCTACTCATTCAGCCATACCCAAGGGAGCGGCCCCAAAAGGAAATATTAAAAAATGTGTGATACGAGTTACTGGAGAGACAGAACGATGTTTTATGACCAGCGATTGCATGGCCACTTTGGGCCCTTTAAATATTCAGCATTCCTTTTTGCTTATGAATGGGCCAGTAAACTTGCTTGGACAAGATTTGCTGTATAAATTGCATGCTCAATTTTTTTGTAATCCGGATGGCATCAGTCTAAGGTTCCCATTAGAAAAGGCATATTTGTTGGCTGGGCTGGAGGTTCAAGAGTTCAGTAAAGATCTCCCTGCGCGAGTGCAAAATGAAGTTAACCCTATAGTGTGGGGAGGAAAACATGCAGTGAGACTAGTAAAATCAGCTCCCTTTTTAAGTCCGACAGTAAAGAGTGATCAGCCTCCGCCCGCCCAGAGACAATACCCTCTGAAACCTGAAGCCGTTCAGGGGCTAGGACCTCTCATACAGAATTTGAAGGAAAAGGGAATCCTGGTGCCATGCGTCTCTCCTTGCAATACCCCTATTCTGGCTATTAAGAAGCCTCAGCCTGGGCCAGATGGAAAACCGGTGTATCGAATGGTTCAGGACCTGAGACTAATTAATCAATATGTGATCCCAGAACACCCTGTAGTGCCAAACCCTAGCACTATACTGGCAATGGTGCCGCCAGACGCAGAATGGTTTACTTGCCTGGATTTGGCAAATGCCTTCTTTTCTGTACCGGTTGCCCCAGATAAACAGTACCTTTTTGCATTCACATGGGGAATACCAGGTGCAGCCGGGCAAAGGGGGGAGGAACAGAAAATTCCACCCCCAGGGCAACTTACGTGGACTAGAATGCCGCAAGGGTATGTGGAGGCACCAGGGGTGTTTGCTAGAATTTTAGCAGAAGATTTAAAAGATGTCTAGTTACCCTGAGGCTCTACCTTGGTAACTTATGTTGATGATATTTTAGTGGCATCAAAAACACAGGAAGATAATGAAATTGATTCCATCTATCTACTTAATCAGCTGGCAACAAAGGGACACAAGGTCAGCCCCACAAAACTGCAGTGGGCAAGACAAGAGGTGACGTATTTGGGGTGTACTTTAGGACCTGGAATTCGTTGCATAGATCCCCAGCGGGTAAAAGCAATTTTAGATATTCCTTTTCCCACAACAAAAGGAGGAATGAGAGGCTTTATTGGAATGACTGGATTTTGTCCTTCACGGATAGTGGCTGCAGGTGAATTATTGAAGCTGTTACATGAGTTAACTAAAGAAGGGGCAGAGGAGCCTTTACATCCAAATGCTGAGCAGTTAAGAGCCTTCAGAACACTCAAGGAGTCTCTTGTTCGGGCTCCCGCACTAGGGCTCCCTAATTATAACAAACCCTTTGACTTGTATGTACGTGAATCTAAAGGAGGGGCATCTGGAGTGTTAACACAATCATTTGGAGGCTCTCCTCGACCTGTTGCTTATTTGTCAGGACAATTAGACCCTGTAGCTCGAGGCCATCCAGGCTGCCTAAGAAATGTTGCAGCAGCTGCTTTAATTGTGGAAAAGGCTCAAAAAATAGTTCTAGGACACCCCCTCATGCTGCATATGCCTCATGCTGTGGCCAGCTTGTTAAATTCGCAGCAGCAGAAGCATCTAACTAATCAACAATTGTCAAAATATGAAATTGCTCTCTTAATGACTCATGGGGTAACCCTCAAATGATGTGCCATGTTAAATCCGGCTTCCTTGTTGCCCCAGGAGGGAAGTAGTGGATATGTGCATGATTGTCTGCAGGTTTTGGACTTAATTTCTACCCCTTGCCCTGACCTTACTGATGTTCCCCTCCAAGACCCCTGTCAGAGTCTACCCTCACTTGAAACTGGGCGGTTTCAAAGTGAGGACCCGCATGTCTTCCCCCACCCCAAAATCCTAGGGTAGGTCTTCCCTTCGGCTGCCACCACCCGGTCAATTCCGTGGGCCGGGACACCCCTGTTTCCCCCCTTGGGAACACAGATCAATTCACAGAGGAGGAACCTTCCCCCTCCCCCCTGATTCAATTCCTTGAATCTCACACACACAGGGAAGCAGCCCACTTCCCCCTCCCCTTCCCCTGAATTTCCCCAAGGGAAGGAATTAACCAAGTCCAAAGAAAAGAAAAGAATTTATTAAGAGAACAAAAAGAAAGTACAGAATCTCTATGAGCCCAAGCTGGACACTCATAGGGTATAACCTTATCAATCTCTGGAGAGAATTCCCCCTCCCCCTTTTCTCAGTAAAAGCAATATCAGCAAACAGGAATAAAGCATTTCCTTTAGCAAACACACAATTACAAATGTAGAAATCAAATCATAAGACTAATTCGCCTTTCTAATTAATACTCACTATTAATTAGTAGAAACTACTCCAGGAGAACTTGGAGACATGACTGTCCTCTGTTAGATTCAAAAACAGTTCTCTCAAAGACAAAGGCTTCCCTCCACAGAGATTTGAAATTATCTCATCTCTGATTGGTCCTTTGGTCAGGTGGTCACCAGGTACTACATGTTAACCCTTTACAGGTAAAACAGACCTTAACCCTTAACTATCTGTTTATGACACGCCCCCCAAATCGCCAACAGTGGGAACTACTGGTGGTGATTTCCTCCTAGAACTGTAAAATAAACAGATAAACAAAACACATGCACTATTACATATACTACTAAGTATGTAAACAACAAGATATTTGACACTGAAGAACACTTTGTATGCATTTGAGCGGACATACTTGGCAACGTCCTTGCCCATCCCCTCCCAGTGGAAGGAATGTTTTTAACCTGTTATTGCTTTGTTGACCCCAGAATGCACACTGGGATGTCAGGGCCCAAGCTTAAGAGCTTGTCCCAGTACTTAGTTGGAACTACCAACTGTCTTTGAGGATGCTGGCCTTCCTGGTGTCCACCAGAAAGAATGTCCTTATATAAAAGTCCTTGTTTTACAACAAACTGGAATTGGGTAGAAGAGCTGAGAGGCGGTGGGTTGCTTCGTGCCGCCGCCCAAAGCTTTCTTAAGGCTGTCATCGGCTTCCTGCTCAGTCTGGAACTGTTCCCTTGAGGCGGGAGACACCAGTTCCTCTGGGGGCGATGTAGGTGATGAGGTTGTTTTCATTGACTGTGGACCGCTCTCCGCTGGTGCACAAGGTGATATTTCAGGCTCTGGCTGAGCCTCTTGGGTAGAGTTGTCTGGTGCTTCTGCCAGTTTAGGCCCGTTGGCGCCCCCTGGCGGTGGAGTTGCAAGCGCTGGCGTCAGTGCTGGCGCTGGTTCTGCCGCTGGTTGCTTTTCCAGTTCCGGTCCTGGGACTGGATGTACTATGGCTGCTGTAGTTGTTGGCATGGGATCCGGTTCCACCACCTCTGTCTGGGTCTCTGGTAACACAGACAGGGTCCTGGTGGATGGCTCAGGAACAGGGATGGGAGTGCCTGCTTGTTTGGCCTGGCCGCGGGTGACCACTCCCCCCCTCTTGGCCAGCTGCACATGGTTGGCCAAGTCTTCCCCCAGTAGCATGGGGATGGAATAATTGTAATAGACAGCAAAAGTCCTTTTTCCTGACCAGTCCTTGTACTGGTCTTCAGGGATGCTGTACCCATGGCAGGTCCTTTTAACCTTTTTGAAGAAGGCCTTAGTGTCCTCACCTGCCATGTAGGTGGGAAATTTCTTGGGATGGGGAACAGTGCCTTCTGGTGCTGGCCACACCCCTCTGCAGTCAGTGAATTTTATGTGTGGCTTGCTGGTGTTGCTTTTTGGTGCTGGCCACACCCCTCTGCAGTCAGTGAATTTTATGTGTGGCTTGCTGGTGTTGCTTTTTGGTGCTGGCCACACCCCTTTGCAGTCAGGGAATTGGTTTCCCCAATTCCTAACCCTCTCTATTCCCGAGAGACTGAATAGAAAAGAAACAAAACCTTTTCATTTGCAAATGTGTAGTTGCTGTTTGCTGATATACTGAGAAGACCCAAAAAAACTGGTTTGTCCTGTTTCTAGCACTTGCTAAGTACCTCACAGTGGGGGTCCTTTCTAACAAGCCTCCTAGAAAAACTTGCACCTCTTTCCTAGCTGTTTTTAAGCAGACAGAAAGAAAAAAAGGAGAAAAAAGAAAAGAAGAAGGAAAAAAATCCTTTTCTAACACAGCCTGTTAGAAACCTTATGCCTCAGCTAAACCCAGCTGAAAATCTGTTTCCAAAAAAACAATCTTCCTAATAAGCCCAGCTGACCGGCTGGTGCTACTTAGTACCTGCAGAAAAGTGTAGTAAATCCTCTCAGAGATTTGTATTCCCTGGCTCCAGAGGATTTGAAAAGACACAGGGAAAAAAAAATCTGGCTGGAGGGTTTCTGTCTCCCCCCCCCAAACCTGTTTTCCCTGTTGGATGGGAATGTACTTTGTCGAGCACTTCCCCCCACCTTAGGAATCCTGAGTGATACCTGATATCACAAAGGAAGGACACACCTGTAGGGAAGAGTTTTTCCTCAGCATAGCCAGCAGAGAAAAAAACTCCTCCTAACCCTGAAAACTGCTTGAAACTTGCCTTTTCCTCAAGCTGCCTGTCCAAGCAACAAGAACGAAAATATGCTTCCAACAAAGCCTGCTGGAAAACTAAATTGCCTCCAGCCAACCTGGCTGAAACTGTAAACTGCCTCTGCTGTGAGTTGCTGTACTCAGCAGCCCAGCTGAAAGGCTGCTGCTAACAATACCCCTGAGAAAAATCTGGTCTATTCCTCAGGGATTTGTGTTCTCCTGTCTTCTGATCCTTTCAAAAGACACAGGGAGAAAAAAAAACCTGGCTGGAGGGTTTGTCTCTCCCCCCCCAAACCTGTTTTTCCTGTTGGATGGGAATGAACTTTGGCGAGCCCTTCCCCCCACCTCAGGAATCCTGAGTGGTACCTCGTATCACAATGGACGCAAGTACCGCTCCACAGGAGGCTTTGTAACAGAAAGCCCTGCAAAAAACTGAAAATACTTCTAACCCTGAAACTGCCTCAGAGTGCCTCTGGTAGAAAAGCCTTGCCTCTCTCTCTGGGTCCGAAACACCACTGCCACCATGTCAGAGTCTACCCTCACTTGAAACTGGGCGGTTTCAAAGTGAGGACCCGCATGTCTTCCCCCACCCCAAAATCCTAGGGTAGGTCTTCCCTTCGGCTGCCACCACCCGGTCAATTCCGTGGGCCGGGACACCCCTGTTTCCCCCCTTGGGAACACAGATCAATTCACAGAGGAGGAACCTTCCCCCTCCCCCCTGATTCAATTCCTTGAATCTCACACACACAGGGAAGCAGCCCACTTCCCCCTCCCCTTCCCCTGAATTTCCCCAAGGGAAGGAATTAACCAAGTCCAAAGAAAAGAAAAGAATTTATTAAGAGAACAAAAAGAAAGTACAGAATCTCTATGAGCCCAAACTGGACACTCATAGGGTATAACCTTATCAATCTCTGGAGAGAATCCCCTCTCCCCCTTTTCTCAGTAAAAGCAATATCAGCAAACAGGAATAAAGCATTTCCTTTAGCAAACACACAATTACAAATGTAGAAATCAAATCATAAGACTAATTCGCCTTTCTAATTAATACTCACTATTAATTAGTAGAAACTACTCCAGGAGAACTTGGAGACATGACTGTCCTCTGTTAGATTCAAAAACAGTTCTCTCAAAGACAAAGGCTTCCCTCCACAGAGATTTGAAATTATCTCATCTCTGATTGGTCCTTTGGTCAGGTGGTCACCAGGTACTACATGTTAACCCTTTACAGGTAAAACAGACCTTAACCCTTAACTATCTGTTTATGACAACCCCGAAATGGAGTTGTTTGTGGATGGATCTGCCTTTGTCCGAGAGGGAATCAGACACTTTGGATACGCAGTTACTGATAGCAAGACTGTATTAATAGGGAAAGATCTTTCTCCTGGGGTGAGTGCCCAAGCCGCGGAGTTAAAAGCCCTAACCGCAGCCTGCCTTCGTGCTAAAGGAAAGAGGGTTAATATTTATATGGACTCAAAATATGCTTTTGGGGTGTGTCATGCCACGGGTGCAATTTGGAAGGAACAAGGTTTCATTACCTCGTCTGGAGCTCAGTGTGCCCATGGAAAAGAAATTGCTGAACTGCTTCAAGCCATTCAGGATCCTAGGGAGACTGCAGTGATACACTGCAAAGCTCATATCAGGCAGACTGATCCAGTCCCAATGGGAAATCGCTTGGCAGACAGGGCGGCCAAGGCAGCAGCCCTACAAGGGGCCCAATTGTACCTGATCTCTCCCTTAGCTCAATGGCAATTACAAGCTTCAGATACTGAAAAGGCAACATGGGAAAAGTGGGGTTCACAACTTAATTCAGTGGGAATTTGGGAATGTGATGGTCGTCCTATCCTACCCAGAAGCTATCAGCATAAGGTACTACAAAAGGTTCACAGTAACACCCACCTAGGAGCGAATAAAATGGTTCAAATAGTTCTTAGGCAGTTTATATCCCCTGGATTAAGTGAAATGGCTAGAAGAGTAGTGGAAAGTTGTATTCTTTGTCAGCAATGTAATCCTAAGGGAACACGCCAACAGGCGACACCTGGTGGGCGCAGATGGGCTCATAGGCCCATGCAACACATTCAAATCGATTTTACTGAATTACCCCCCTCAGAAGGAAAGAAGTATTTGTTGGTAATTGTAGATCAACTTTCAGGATGGGTAGAGGCCTTTCCCACTGCCAAAGCAGTTTGCAAGGTGCTTCTTAATGAGATCATGCCAAGATTTGTCCCTCCTGAAAATATTGATTCTGATCAGGGAATGCATTTTACAGCAAAAATTTGCAAGGAACTTACTGAGGCGGTTGGGACAAAATGGGTTTTTCATGCTCCCTGGCACCCTCGGAGCTCAGGCCAGGTGGAACGTATGAATGGAACTCTAAAGACCACCCTAACTAAGCTGTGTACGGAACTCAAGATGAAATGGACTAAAGTTCTTCCTTTGGCTTTGTATATTGTCCGGACTACCCCGAATTCTAGGACTAAGCTAGCACCCTTTGAGATACTTTTTGGACATGTACCACCTTTTTTTACTTCTCTGGTTTCAATACCTAGTGACACTGATCTGACTTGTGAAACAGAAGCTTATGTAAAAGCGTTGCAGCAGCATTTAACTACATTACAACAGTACTCAGCACAGTCTCAATCTTTACCATTGTGGGAAGCTGTTCATTCTATTTCACCAGGTGACCCGGTGTGGATCAAAGCTTACCGAAAGACTCCACTTCAACCCCAGTGGTTAGGACCGTTTGAGATTAGTGAGCCCTACTGCTGTTCGGGTTAAGGAACTTCCCACTTAGATTCATCATACCAGAGTCAAATGGAGCCTCGCTAGGGAGCCCGACCTGTTAAAGGGTTCCCCAGAAGCAGATGGCTTCGCACTTCAAGGAAGCCACGCACGTTCACCCCACCGTGAACCGGGTGAGCCAGAAGCAGACGACCGCCGTGCCCAGGACACATGGACTGCTACCCCTTTGGGCGACCTGAGGCTAAAACTCAAGAAGAAGTAGATTTGTGCCCATTCCCTAAGGGATGGCCACGAATAGTCGCTTGGGGAGTCGGTGGACTTATTTGTGTGTTGTTTGTTATTTTTCTTCATTGGTGGTTGGATTAACTAGGGGATATGAAAATAATGCCTTTATTCGCTTTGCTCATGAAATGAAAGCCCGTATCCCAGCACTGAATAACATTTCGTGTTGGGTATGCTCCTTGATGCCAGTAGATAGTCACCGAGGTCTTCCCATGATCCCCATACCTCTTAGCCCTATGAATATGACATGGACTCCTTCATGGAAGGACTCCTCAGGCTTGCAGAACCTAACCTGGGCAGATTAATAGATACCTTACGGTGTGGACGCGACCTGGTGAGTGGTGCTTCCTGGACTCTGGAAATGTGCCTGTAGGAGTTAGCAATTGTAAAGCCTATTTTAATGGAACCCATTTTGGTGAAAGACAGGGACCTGATTGTACTCTTGTACAAGTTTTACCTCGACCTGGAAAGTCCTGGTATGTTTTCCCTGCTAACTTTTGCAGCTTGTTTAATTGGTTGGTATTGGATAAACCTCATGGGTTTACCAAAATACGTTGCATTATAGCACCAGATCTATCGCACACTAATTGCACCGCAGTGCTGGAGCAGTTAGAGATCATTCGCATACGCTGCATAAAAAAGCATTCTTTTAGTTCTTCGGGTACTGAGTACTCTGTGTGTCAGTGTATTGATAATGCTACTAATAGTTTTCACAGTCTCCCTGCCTGGACTGGATGGTATTACAAACCCCAATATACAGCATCTGTTATATCTAATCCCTTGTTTGGAGTCTATTGGGTTTGTGGAGAAAAGGCTTATTTAAGCTCAGCTACATATTGAAATATTAACAAATTACCTGGAGACATCATGGAGATGCAACTGCGTATCCATAATTAAAGGGGAAATGAGAAGTTATGCCCTTTCGGTTCATTTTCTATGTATAACCAAGGCCTGAAACATTTTTTCCTTCACTTTTTACATTAGAAATTCATTAGAAAGCTTTGTTTTTCCTAGAAAACATCACAGAAAATGGAGATTCAGTAGGTTTAGGACATCAGAGAAACCATACACGTGAAACATGATCACTTAAGAAAGTGGTAAAGGAAAAAGTGCTGTTTGTTAAAAATTCACCACACACTGCCTCTTCAATCAAGAGCTGAGAACACTCCTGGTTCATATCTTAGTCATCCAAAAAGTTCCCCACCAAAAACAAGGACAATTAGATATGACATGCCTGATATTTCTTACATTAAAAGAGAGAGGGGGGAAAAAAACTTTTTTGTGAGAAAAAGGGAGGCAGGGACATCTTTAAGAACCTTTATACATCACAAGGAAGCAAACAGTGCTGAAATCAGATTTCCCCTTGTCCCTCCCCAGCTGTACATTTTACACCTGAAAGCTCTCAGATAGGTAAGATTCTTGCAGGGACATCAGCAGCACTAGCTGAGAGAAATTAATATTTCCCTTTGTATTAAACAAGACATTTCTTCCATTTCCTGGCAAGGATGAATGACATAATTCTGACTGAAGTAAAGGATATATTTGTACTTCCTACTTGACTTGGCAAGATGGATATTGAGCTTTATATAGAATAGTTCTGCAGTGAAGTACTTTACCATTTCTGATTGCCTCCATATTTCTCACAAAGAGAATCTTTCAGGGCCAGCTCCAGCTTTTTTGCTGCCCCTAGCATTGAAGCGGGAAAAAGAAGATAAAGCCGCGATCGATGGCACTTCAGCCGCACTTTGGCAGCGTCTCTACCATGCCACTTCATTCTTCGGCGGCAATTCAGTGGCAGGTCCTTCACTCCGAGCGGGGCTGAGGGACCCGCTGCCGAATTGCTGCCAAAGACCTGGACATGCCGCCCTTTTCCATTGGCCGCCCCAAGCACCCACTTCCTTCGCTGGTGTCCGGAGCCAGCCCTGAAATCTTTATAAAGCTTTTTAAAACTAACTGGAAATGTTCATGACACTATTTCATAGTTCCTGTATGGGAAAAGGCCACGACTCTGAGCTCTTAATGAAAATGACACAAAAGAAATACAATCAATATTTTAGCATGAAGTCTAGGTAATTTCTATATAATCAGATAGCAGAAATGAATCATATACAGTGCCCACTGGCACTGCTATAGTTAAAGTTCTGCCCAATGTTTCTACTACAAACTGCTCATGTACAGAGGTTTAAAATTTATCTGTCGGGCAATTTCTGAACCACAGAACTATAAAAACCATGTTCAACCGGCTTGGATTTTTAGTATTTTCCTCTAGCAAATTTTAAAAGAAAGATACTTCAGGTAATTAGTCAGTAATGTGGATTAATAGTGTTTGATATTTATTTAGCAACCATCCAGAGTACCAAGAAGCCAGACTACTGAGATTTAAAATATAAATGGCCTGTCTGGAATTCCAACCTTAACAATAGCTTTTGTAGGGATTCATCAGGCTCTTAATGTTATGAAACCTCTTCATTGACCTATGGATATTCAGTGTAGGGCCATCTAAATGGCATGTGCTTAGATCAGTGTCCACATGCTGTACATCTCACAGTTCCTGACAATTTTCAAATGAGGAACATTCCTAGCCATTGAATGCATAGTATTTAGCCTGCTTATGGGTTTGAATCAATGTGTGTGTAAATGTTAGCGTACACTGTAACTCCTGTAATACAATGATGTAAAGTCTTTGTAGCCCTCACCCTGCCCACAGGATATTTCTGCTAGGCTTTGACTCAGTGAGCCTCACTTTAGGCCAGGATGTGGTTGATTTCATAAATAATAGAGAGATTCAGTAATATAGGGCCCTATCATCCCCTTCAGCAGCAAATGCAAGGAAGGAGAAAAACTAATAGCAAAGCAGCATAAATTTCAGCTAATGGAGAAACTGACAGATTATTCTCTCCTGAGGGAAGGATTTGAGGCAGTACAGAAAAAAGTTGGGCCATGGCTATTCAGCTACGAAATCTGACTACCAACACTGCACAATTAATCACTGATATAGGCTACACATTCATCCTTTACCTTCTCTCAAGAGGCAGCAGACTGGAAATTAGTGCTGTAAAGAACAACGGTCGATCATAGGTGAAATCTACTGAAAACTATGTGGATTTGCTAGAGAAGCATCAAAGCCTCAGCCAGAGTTTACAAGCCCTGAGACTGAGTGTAAAGTGTCACTCCTTCACCCTTCCTTTCCTTTGTGCCCCTTTTCAAAAGTGCCCAGTTTCATACCTGTGTGAGTCTGGCCCAATGCAACAGTAAAGTGTGTTCTCTAAATGGTACTCTAGGCAGAGGTGAAAGTAAGCCAGTACGGGCCAGTACGGCGTACCGGTGTAAAAAAAGGTGCAGCAGCGTCCCCGCAAGAAAGCGGCGCATTCAGCACCGGCTTGCTTTTACCTCTTTTAGCTGCATAACAAACAGCTTAAACTCAGAGCTAATAAAAGCTGCACCATGCCCCTCTTTCCCTAGAACCCTCCCTATTTCCTAGTAAATCAGAGATCGAGGATTGTTTAATCTCCCTTCCAGGCACATAAAAGGGTGCAGGGGGCACCACCAATGGGTGGTTAGTAGTAGGGGAAGGCAGGGGTGAATGAAGGACAACTAGAATAGTCTCTGACGAAGTGGGTATTCACCCACAAAAGCTTATGCTCCAATACATCTGTTAGTCTATAAGGTGCCACAGGACTCCTGTTGCTTTTTACAGATCCAGACTAACCCCTCTGATACAAGATACTTAGAGAAAGTTTTGTCAATTTCAGCCTCCCCACTCTGCAGGACACCAACAAAACAAAAAGAGATCTGAGATTGTGCCCTGTCCTAAGGACATTTCAGGTGTTTAATTCAATATATAAAGAGGATGGAATGAAAACTACTATTTCTTTCAAAGGGGGTGCAATAATTTCCCTGAATATCCAGTTTCCTCCTCCAATCCCTTTGTGGTTTTGTCTAGCAGGCTATTTGCTTTCCCTGTAAATCTTTAGTTGCTTTAGCAAAATTGCTTTGCCCAAAATAACACCCCCTCCAATCATCATGACACATCTTCCCACCATGTTTTCAACGTTTAAAAAAAAAATTCAAAGAGGATCCGCAAGCAGTTTGGACATCACAACCATGAGCCTCTGCTGGGGAGGGAATGGGATAGTTTTGAACTTGGAAATGGTTCCCGATTTTGATTGTATTTTTTTGTGTATTATACTATTGTGGATCCCCTCATCCAGGGGACAGAAAAGAACTGCCCCTGCCTTGGTCTCTCACACACACACACACCCAACAACTGTGAGTGAAATTAACAAGGATGCCAGAAATGGCTCCTAATCCTGCGGTCTAAACCGCGGATGGAACAGCTGAGTTTAAAATGTTCTTATGCAGGCAGCAGGTGTCCTGGGCAGGCTTCTCCCTCAGCCAGTCCCCCTGCTCCCTGCTGCAAGCTAGAGGGGAGCTGCTCAGGGCCGCCCGGGGGGGGCAAGAGGGGCAATTCGCCCCAGGCCCCGGGCTCCACAGGGGCCCCCACGAGAGTTTTTCGGGGCCCCTGGAGCGGGGTCCTTCACTCGCTCCGGGGGGCCCAGAAAACTCTTGTGGGGCCGGGCCCAGGAGCTTCTTCCGCTCCCGGTCTTCGCTGGCGGGGGTCCTTCCACTCTGGGGCGGAAGGACCCCCCACTGGCGAATTACCACCGAAGCAGGACCCGCCACCGAAGTTCGGCTCGGTCTTCGGCGGTAATTTGGCAGTGGGGGGCCCTTCCGTTCCGGGACCCACCGCTGAAGTGCCCCAAAGACCCGCGGCGGGGAGCCCCCCGCCGCCGAATTACCGCCGAAGACCGGGCTGCACTTCGGCGGCGGGTCCCGCTTCGGCAGTAATTCGGTGGCGGGGGGGCCCCCGCTGCGGGTCTTCGGGGCACTTTGGCGGCAGGTCCCGGAACGGAAGGGCCCCCCCGCCGCCGAAAACCCCAGGCCCCCGGAATCCTCTGGGCAGCCCTGGAGCCGCTGCAGCCCCTACTGAGTGTGTGTGTGTGGGGGCGGAGCGCAGAGCCTAGCTGTGTCCGCAGCCTGGTTGGAGGAGGAGGGAGGACAAGGAAAAAAATGTGACCGTGACTTTTCACTTTTTCAGGCTTATTCCAATATTAAAGTTTTATTACAGTCAAGATTGGTAGTAGTAGTAGCTTTATTTTCTATATCTAAGTATGCAATGGGAGGGATCCACAAAGTATGTAGGAGAGGTAGGTTGCTTGCAATTGGACCGTACCAGTAAGGAATTTAAATTACTTTCACCCCTGACTCTAGGGATCATGACTACTGCCCAACACATCAGCCAAGACCGATGTGTTTCCCCACATAGACTCAGATGTGGATTGTACACATGGAGAGGCAAACATGGTGTTTACCAACCTTTCATCTCCTCTCTGCATCCTGGGCCTATTTTCAAGGGAAAAGCATGCTTTTGTTCACTTCTGTGCCACATAGCAGAGGAGCACATGGGCTCCATAGTGAAGATATGATCAGCAACTTGTTACAATCTTTGGAGGATGTTAATCAGAAGTTACTAAAAAGTTAGACATTTTTTAATTAAGCAGGTCCAGACAACTTGCATCCAAGAGTTTTAAAAGAGCTGACTGAGGAGTCACTGAACTATTAATGCTGTTTTTCAATATATCTGGGAGCACTGGGGAAGTTTCAGAAGACTGGAAGAAAGCACTAATGCTGTGCCAGTTTTTAAAAGGTTAAACAGGATGCCCTGGATCATAATATAGGCCTTTCAGACTTACATCAAGCCCAAGCAATATGATGGAGCAGCTGTTACAGGACTCGATTAATAAAGAATTAAATAAGTGTAATGTAACTAATGCAAATAAAAACGGGGTTTACGGAAAATAGATATGTCAAACTAACTTGATATCTTTTTTGTTTTTTAAGATTATAAATTTGGTTGATAAAGGTAATAGTATTGACATAATATACTTTGACTTGATACCAAATGACATTTTGATTAAGCTTAACAAAGAGAAGGTTAAGGGGTGACTTGATTACATTTTATAATTATCTACCAGGGGAACAGATACTTAATGGGCTCTTAATCCAGCAGAGAAAGGTATAACACAGTCCAATGGCTAGAAGTTGAAGCTAGACAAATTCAGACAGGAAATAAGGCATACATTTTTAACAGTTAGAGTAATTAGCCATTGGAACAATTTACCAAGCGTTGTGGTGGATTCTCCAATCCCTGACAGTTTTAAAATCAAGAGTGGATGTTTTTCTAAAAGATCTGCTCTAGGAATTATTTTAGGGAAGGTCTATGGCCTGTGTTACACAGGTGATCATAATAGTCCCTTCTGGCCTTGGAATCTATCATTTCACAAAACTATTTATTCACCAATGAATCAAATGGGTTTACTTTTGACAGGGCTTTGCATTTCCACCAGGTTTTCTGCTCTTTTTAGACCACGGTGCTACTTACCCCAGAGCTATGATACATGTAGGAACATACACTCAGAATGGAAATAAGTCATACATATTTTAGGTTGGAAAATAATCTAATTGAATTTTTATTTTTCTTTATCTTTATGTTTTAAACTCCTGAGTTGGTTAGTTCTGCCTTTTGTCAATCAGTTTTTGGCACCCCTTCAAATGTATCCTGCCCTGGGCTCAGCTCCTAGCTAGGCTGTGAGAGGACTGATGCATTCACAAAGCAATCTCATATGGAAAATTGAAAACTTTTGTCTGGGTACGCAGTTTGTTATCTGCAGAATTATATAATACTTCCTAGCCAACTCTAAGACAGTAGAGCTCATCAGAAAAAAAATTCCTGAGTTTTTTATTCATTGACAAATAAAAAACTAATAAAATATTGGGTGTGTGGGGGTTGCTGAAAAACTGAAAACCCCACCACTGCCAACAAAAATGGAAGTTTCTGTTTAGTCAAAAAAGCCATCATTTTCCCCAGTGGAAAAAAATGTTTCAGTGTCTTAGCTGGATTTATTTCTGAATGGCAACTGTAAGAGCAGTACTATATTTTCCCCAAAAACTAGACAAGTATTGTAAAGCATCAAAAAGAAAAATCACTACCACTCACTTTCCTATTAGTTCTAATAAAAAAAATCACAAATATATATTTCAGGAAGATGCATAACAGTCTTCCTTGAATGTTATCTGTCTGATTTTGTTATGAAGGAAACAAACTTATGGGTTTCATTTAAATTGTGAACAGTTTTAGGCTCAATCAAACATGATTTAGACAGATATTTACTTGCATTTGAGGTGCTTCCTATTTTTGGAAATAGAGTGTGAATAAAGAATGGAAATGAAGCTTCCCCCTGGGTGAAACAGCCCTCACCTGCTTGTGACAACCCCAAAAAAAGTGTGTAGGAGTGAAAAGAAGAGCACAAGTTTTGCACCAGGGCTCACACAGCACAAAGAAGCAGCCCCACAGGGCGGCATTCTGTTTATGCAGCACTTCCTGAAGCCACGGTCTCAGGACAGAGAACAGCAACAGAAGTTACACGGAAAGGTAATTTCCTATCTGCATCACCCAAAGTGATGGAACCATACTTCGCTCTAGGATTTCATAGTGAATGACAGTTTTAAAGGCAACTATAGCAGCTTTCTCTTTTAGTTATTTTCACATTTCAAATCTTGATATACATGTTGGTGGTAAAATCTTGGCCTACCTTACACAGGTTGGCGGGGGGAGAAGAGAGTATGGAGTTAGCCTCTTCCTGCCCCTTCCCCATACCAAGAGCAGGACAGGACATGAACTGAGTACTCCTTCCAGTGGAAGGCAGGGACAGTTACATGACTAGTTAACATGCCCCTGTGGATAGGCCTGTGGTTGCTGATTAGATTGGTCAGTGGGGTTGAGAATGGCCAAGCTCCCAGGCCCTTGTGCTTGAGCAGCAGCCATATTGGGAAACACGTGACATTCTTACTGGAGCAGCAGTATGAGGCAGAGTAATGGGCATCATGAGCTCTTGAGGCATCATGGCCTACATAGTAAAAATGGATTAGGGACCATCTGCTCAACTGCTTCTGCCTCATTGTCCTACCTCTGTGCAACTCACACTCATAAGGTGCACAATTTGCTTTAGGTTTTCTAGAAGCAAAATCTTTCTGTAGAAAAAAATATATTGCTGCATGATGACAATGGAGCTTAGACATTTGTAATGAATCCAAAGTTACTAACCTAGCCTGTCATCAGTACATAAAATGTTTCCTCATCGGAATAAACATCAGCAATTAACTGTATTGTACTAAAAGGTTTTACTGAAGCTGTTCTATGCTTGTGGCCACTCTACTATATCCAGAGTTCTCTTTTCTTTGCAAAGAGACTTCTGTAGTACTTTCTCTGTTTTGATGTTTAGTATGTGGAATAGGGTCTTCTCTCACTGCAGTTACAGTGGGATATTTATCTGGAATATATTCATTTAATACAGGGTATGTCTAAACTTCAACTAAAACCTGCAGCTAGCCCATGTCAGCTGTCACATGCTCGCAGGGCTCAGGCTAGGAGGCTCTTTAAGGGCAGTGTAGACGTTTGGGATCTGGGAACCTTCCCACTGGTGGGGTCCCAGCGCCCAGGTACAAATGTCTACAACATAATTAAACAGCCCCGGAGCCCATGTCAGTTGACACAAGCCAGCCGCAGATATTTAATTGCAGTACAGACATCCCATCAAAGACCCACAAAAGCCTTAAAACACTAGCCTAACTCATAATTTGATAATGTATACTTTATTTCTTACTTTAAACAACTATTAAAGGCATTTGCATGAAATGGAAGACAGGCCCCTTGTTGCATTTAGGAGTCAGTATAGTCTAGCATTTAGTGCAGCAAACTGGGTTTCAGGAGACAGATTCTATTTGCTGCCACGCAACTGTGCAAATCTAACTTCTCTGTGCCTCAGTTTCCCCACTGGTACAACTGCTTACCAACCTGTGATGACAGGGGCTCTTCAAGTGTGAAGTATCATTCCTGTGAAGCCCTCGCCTCCAACTGCTCACTTTAGGTTACAGTCCTCGGCATCCAAAACACCACAGCTGATTGCTCAAGAGATTATTCGGACGCTGCACAAAACACAAAGGATCATCAGAATCAGGGGAATCTGAGCTGGGAGGGGGGCAGGGATGAGCAGATGAGTTTATCTGATCCCTTCTTGTACATTAAGAAGCAGAGTGCATGTTCAGCAAAGTAAATATAAGCCATCTGTCATTGTGACCTAAGCACAGGTGGTAATGGGAAACACGACAACAAATTGCAGCTCTAAGCTCGCTGACCCCCACTGTGTCTTTGCTGACCTTTGCCTGCCAAAACAAGCAAGAAAATAAGTTATGTTCCTAGGACCAGATCCTCCATTAGCACAAATCAGCATAACTCCAATGAAGTCAAGTCAAGCAAGCGATGCTGATTTACAGCAGCTAAGGATCTGTTCCACACTTTTCTATTGCCTACTGTATAGTTACTTGTTTTATGCTATATAGGTGCTTGTGCTAAGCTCATCACCATGGGGTCTGACCACAATAATGCCCACTGACACACGACTTCCCTCCTATGCTTCATTCTGTGACATTCCATATTCTTTATGAAAATATGTTTATATGAATATGACATAACAGACATACTTTATGCAAGATGGTACATGTAAGATATCATTGCAAAGGTTATGATTTACTGAATGCGATTATCCAATTTGTATGCCTGTATCATTTCTGTATTTGAAGTTAGGAATATTGACTATGTATCTGTATTTCAACTATGCTACTTTGGGTGACTGCTAACACTTCAGGTACCACAATGGAAAAGCCAGACAGGGTGATGGCCCATCAGTGAGGACAATAGACTGTGAAGAGCTTGGTCTTCCTGTGGATGCTCCATACTGCCACTGACTCATGGATGCTGGGATGCTACAGAGTCAGGTGGTCTTGTCACATAATACTAAAACATTACCTGGGACTTCTTGTAACTTTTCACTGTAATGGAAGCGGGGGGTCGAGTTTGGGAAACACAGGATTCCTGCCTTATGTAAATCCTATTTAAGGGTGTGGAGGAAGAGGAAGGCACATGGACTCCCCCTCTCCATGGCCTGTGTGCCCAAGAGGAAAGACTGAAAAAGGGAAGGCAAGGGGGGAGTCCAGATTGAGACAGGGGTCCAGTCTGAAAAGGAATATAACTGAAACTCTGCACCACAGAAGCTTTGCAAACTGCCTGCAACAATATCTAGGGGGAGAAATACTATTTGTAACCAATTTCTTTAGTGAAACTAGCTTAGTTTGCATGTTTGATTTCATTTGCTTAGTAATCTGCTTTGGTCTGTTTGTTACCCCTTTTACTACTTAAAAATCTGCCTTTTATAGTTAATAAAATCTGTTTTATTTATTATTAAACCCAGTTTCTGTAATTTCTAACTGGGGGGGAGGGCAAGAAGTGTGCACACCTCTCTCCACATTGAGGGAGGGGGCAAATTTCATAATATATCTTTGAGTCTGCACTGCAAGGGAGGTGGATATCTGATTGCTAGAGCAAATCTCTTAAACTGAGTCTTCCCAGAGTTGATCTGAAGTTGGGTGTGACCGTGTGTGTGTGTGTGTTTTCAGAGCCTGGCTCAGCAAGACAGGTTAAAGGGGGCCCATGCTGGCAGAACAGGCAGACTCAGTGATATCTCAGCACATCAGGTGGCTTCCCAAGGGGTCCAACCCATCACACATTCATTCCTTCTCTAATTTCAGCTTTATGCAACATGGTTTTTGCATAAGAAAATTCAGAGTTATTTCAATGTCACACTTGATAGAACACAAAGTATTTATATGCAAACCAAGAAAATGTGTTAATTGTGGAAAGCACACTTCTGGGTAAATTTGCCCACCAGTGCATCAGCTGATTTAGTCTGCATATCAAAGAGTTTTACATAACAGTTTCAGCCCTCAGCTAGTATAAACTGGCATAGCGTCATTGAATCTCACAGCAGCTGAAGATCAAGCCCTATTTGTTTAAAATAAATTATTCGCTGCTCCATCTTCTCAGCAATTTCATTGTGTCATACTTACCACACACACCCAAGGTTCTTGCACAAAACCCAGCTGCAGCTTCTCTACCTGTCCATTTAACAATACACATGGAAATGCATAATGAGCTTGACTGTTACATGATACTAAGTATTTTTTGGCCGTTCTCTTGCAGTCACCATTCAGAACAGCAAGAGTTTCTCACAGTTAGTGGCTCTGGCCCTCTTCAGTTCTCTAGCACAGGAGTAGGCAACCGAAGGCAGCATGCAAGCTGATTTTCAGTGGCACTCACACTGCCTGGGTCCTGGCGGCTCTCCATTTTAGTTTAATTTTAATTGAAGCTTCTTAAACATTTTAAAAACCTTATTTACTTTACAAACAACAACAGTTTAGCTATATATTATAGACTCATAGAAAAAGACCTTCTAAAAACATTAAAATGTATTACTGGCACACGAAACCTTAAATTAGAGCGAAGAAATGAAGACTTGGCACACCACTTCTGAAAGGTTGCCGACCCCTGCTCTAGCAGATTATTGTGCATCTTGTTTTACCAGTAAATTGTGAGCCACTTCTCTGTATTCATCTTTCAGATCTACTGGAGGAACTGTAAGCAATGGAGGAGAGAGAGAGAATACAAGCAACTGGGAAGTATGTTCAACTGTATGGAAATGAAAATGTTCATTACATACTGTTTAATATCATGGCTACAGCACAGTGAGCTAGTATGTTTCAAGTTTATTAAATGAATTCTCTTCATACTAAATTTCCAAAGATCCTACTTGACAGGAGGCTTTCATTTCAATGGCAAAGACCACTTGTTATCAGTGTCATATTAGCAAAGTACTGGCTTTGTATTTTAAAGCACAGATGTTTAGATGGCACAGTCCTTGCAAATAGGAAAGTGAGCCCGAAAATTAAAAGGAAACTACTATGGTCAAAATCATATCTATATAGGCCAGTAAATTATACTGATCCATTTCTGCAGCAGCTTCCCTGTATGCTTCTTTTCCATTAAAAATTCATGTTTATTCTTGGAAACTCCTTTACTCTACATAAAACTTAGAAGTATGGAAATAGTATTAAAATAATATGGTCAATAAGTTTTACACAGACTAAGGGCACATGCAATAAAATAACTTGTTTATTGCTATTTGCGTTGCTCTAAATGCTGAGGCTGCCATGTAAAGGACCAAGTTACACAATGTACAGGCTATTGTGGGTTTTACCCAGTAACATTAAAGCTGTTGAGTACAATGTTTAAGAAAACAGATTATGGCTTTGATATATTTACTTTGATCTACCCGGAAAACATTTCCCCTATTTCTCAAAGTGGCAGATTGGATGGTAACCATACTGTTTCTATTCACACATGGCAAGATTTTGTCATTTGTCAGATGCCCCCTTACTCTCCTGTACAGGCTCACTTGTCATAGTAGTAGTAGAGTAGTGACTTTCTGTGCAAATGGATGGGAAGTGAGTGGTGGGGAATGGGTAGTTTTGATTCTACTGTGCCAATTCCCCTCACCCAGGAGTGCACTAGCAAGCACAGTTTAGCAGTTACAGCGGTTGAAAATAATCTGTACCTTGAAAAAGTGCTGGCACAGATTACTTGCCCTCTGGAGCAAAGGGAAACAAGGGACTGAACTGTGGCTCTGAGTCACAATATAGTCTCTAGTGTCCTCCCAGGGTAGTACAACTACATGCTGCTCTTTACTTGGGACAGACTGTAACATTACAATGGAGCCCTTTAAGGGGAGTCACATGCTGAAACTCCATCAGTCGCTCTGAAAACGTAGAGATTGTGGTCATATCATCCTGAATAGCACAGGCAGCAGAGCAAGCTTTCCCACAGTTCACTTCAGTCCGGACTTGAAAGGACACAACAGAGTGAGAAGGTGGTTCATCTTTCAGGCCATTTCAATCCTGGTATTGAGATCATGCTCCAGTTGTGCTAAATATTGTATGAACACATAAGAGACAGCCTCTGACCCAGAGAGTTTATAGTATAAATTGACAACTCAGATGAAGTTTATAGTATAAATTGACAACTCAGGGAAACTGAGGCATGGAGCTCTGAAATGGACTTGCCCCAGATCATAATATCAGGTCAGTGGAAAAGACAGGAGTAGAACTCAGGTTTGCTGAGTCTTGGTTCAGTGCTGGAGTGGTCAAGATTCATCTCACAATTCAGGGGGTTATACGAACTGTAGAAATGGTCTTGCATAAGAAACATTATGCAAAAGCCATGGCTTCACATTGAGGCAGTGGGGATTACACACATTTTTGACTTTACAAGGACAAAATTTATGCATCCAGGATCAATTTAAATAAATCCTGATCTTTAGGATCATCTACTTGAGCGTCTTATGTTAGGCATCTAAATCCACATTTGGGCACTTAAATAAGTGATTAATGGGAAATCTACTTATTTAGGTATCTGAATTTAGATTTAGATGCCTAATTTAAGGAATCCAGGTTTTCAGTGTTGGCACAAGTAAAAAGGAAATTATTTTCAAGGGATAACGACCCAAAGCCATTATGGAGTCAGATTCTTGGCTCTGCTATGCCCACATAGCACTGTAAAACTAATAATAGAGAGGGACTGTAAAGCTAACTTAAACAGCATCCTCAGAATTCCCACCCTCACATAGGGGCATTCTTCACAGTGTAAGGGGAATTCTTGGGTGAAAGGGAGGGTGATTAGGGCATCTCTATGCCATGCAATCTCCAGCTGACAAAATGGCCTTGGGGAGGGGGGGCATATGCAGCTAAATTGCATCTGGTTGCCTAAGGGACTGAACCCAGGATCAAGGGAACGCAGACCTCTCCCCTCAGAATTTCTTGGGCAGACCACAGAATCTGAACCTCCAAACTCTCCCTGCACACTTGATGGTAATCTTGCTTTACAAGTGATTCTGAATTCAAATATAAGCAAAGGCAAGGAAGATTAAAAACATGCCCATTAATCTCTGTGGACCTAGATTGCCAACTAGTGCCAAAAAAGGCATTACCATTTATACCAACTACATCACACAACAGATTTTATCTGAATACTGAAATTTTTGAATTCCTTCAGATATTTAAACTAAATATTTTCTTCATATATCAGGAAAACATTATTCAAACAGTAGCAAAGCCTCTGGCAGAAGCATGAACGAGGCAGTGGTAGATCCATCTTGTCCAGCTCACTGTCAGTTCTGCAATGTTACCTACAGCAATATTTAGTACTTTGGCTAATTTGTTTATAAAATGAGAAATGAGGAGACTTCCATTACACCCCTTGGCAGGGTATTCCATAGTCTAATAGAACTCGGTATTTTTTTCTGACATTTAGCTTGCATTGTATGGGTAACAGCATGCTACTGTTTATCAGTGAGGTTTTCCTGTGAATATCCATCTCTTATGGCAGTATGAGAACACAGTATATTGGTGTGAGATATGGAGATTCCATAAATATTCAACAAACATAAAAAGAACTTTTCAACCTTAAAGTCAAGCACTCAAAAATTAGGAATTGATGGATTTGATGGCCTCTGACTTTAATTCTGCCCTCTTGTACATACACACTATGAGGGAATTGGGGGTTAGACTACATAACCTTTGAGGTCCCATCTAACCCTATGGTTCTATGATCACATATTTTTCCCCCACTGGACCCCTGCCTCAAAGAGGCCTCAATTCAGGAAAACACTTAAAAACACATACTTCACTTCAAGTGTCCTGGATAGAGATGCTTTCCTGAATCAGGGCCTCAGTGAAGAAGACTCTCTGATTTAGTACAACCAAATTTTCATGGAGCAAAACCACTGCTACTGAAGATTACCAATATGACAGTTTCTTTGAAATTCATTGAAGATGGGACAGGATTTTTTAGCTGGTCCCAGACATAAGAGCTATGTCAAAAAATAATCTTTCATCACTGAGAAAAATCACAGAACATTTATGGTCTTGCCTGGAATTTTCCTTGGTTTCTGAAAAAGTAAGAGACAGTTTTGACAAAAGAAAAGCTTCAGCCTGCCAAGCAAAGACCCTGTTTTGCTGTGAAATGTCAGAATTTCTTTATAAAAATCAGTGTAATTTCTCTCTTGGGAAAATTCGCAATTTTCAAGAGCTCTGTGTGCTGGCAGAAATAATTATATTTCTCCTTGGATCAAATGTTCAAATTCATGTGAATTCTCCACTGAAACTTCAGGGGGTTTTGGCTTACAAATAATTGCAAAGCCAAAATGAGTAGTTTCACACTGTCATACTGATATGCTTGGCAGAGTGCTGCAGACCCATTCAGTACAAATTTGTCAGGCAAGCCATAGCCATTAAAAATAAATAGTAATGAGAGCATGTCTAAAGGGAACAAATACAAAACAAAATGCCCAAGTGCTAACAAACCTATTGCCTGAGAAGGTCAAGACTATTTTACTACAGAAACTACCATTATTTAAAAAAATAGCAGAACATGGGAAGCATTTAAAGCCAGAACCTTTATGCATTCTGAGTAATACCTTAGAACAACACTGAAACCAATGGACAATTCGGAGCAAGGGACTACTCCAAGTGAGAAAAGTTGGCAGACTTTGGATCTTGGAATATTACTTCTATTATGAGAATGGATTGAGGTAAATCAGATTATTTTTATCTCACTCTGATTTATCCTACAGAATGTACTATCCTGACAGATTGTCCTTTTCCCTTCCATCACCTTAAGATATAGTCTAGTTACTCTCTTACTGATGTGTGTTTGCAAAGGAAATCAGGCACGTTGCTGTGGGCATGTGGCATATTGCCACAGTAATCCTGTTGCTGTTGTTTTCAGCCATGGACTCAGCAATTAATTGTGTTGACTCCTTCATCACCTAGCACAGCCCTGGTATATTGTACAACTTGTACTTTTTAAAATGTTGCCCAAAATACTGAATTTTTATTCCACTTAAAAATGCATTTGCCTGTTTATTTGTTCCTTTCCTAGAAACTTAATATTATATGTTCCACAGTTCATCAATTAAGTACATTATTCATAAACTAACCGGCGCCACTGTTGAGTCAAAGTCTTTATTCTCAATGACTTACCAGTTCTGTAGTTTCTGAAGCAAATTAGTGTCAAAGAGAATCATTACTTGAAACATTTCTACTTCCCATGAATAACAAACCAGGTTATTCAATGGCATATACTTAAAACTACAGCTGGAGGACCTTGAAAATTAATTGCTGATGTCTGCCTGGTCTACATAAGCTTCACCATTACAGTTCATGCTCCAGCTAAATAGGACAGTCACCTATTATTTCTGTTGCTTAAATCCAGAATTATTCAATTTTCTTCCCAGCTTCTGTTCCTCGTATCCATGGCAGCCACATCTCACATAGTGGGCTTACTGAAAAACACCCTTAAAGTGTTGACACAAAGCAAGGAAGTACAGCAGGTGGGAAAAACACGACAGTAACATGGTTTCTAAAACCAACAGGGTTGCACTGCCTTAGTTCTAATTAGGAAAAAAACCCATATTCAATAGAGCTTACGGTAAATGGAAAGGGTCAGGAGACAAAAATATAAGTGGCAAAGAGTGGACCAGCAAAAATAGATGTTAAAAGCAAAAAAAAAAAAAAGAGACTGAAATAACTATAGATCTTGTGAATAGAAGGGAAAATCTCCCCACAGGTACCTACATCCCATCTGCCCTCCTATACATAGGGAAACTTAAGGGCTAAAATGCAGTGGACATGTCTGCATGGTGTGTGGGGTGATCAGTTAGAGGACAGCCATGGCTGCCTGGGTGAAATTCACCTCCTGCACATGATCTAGGCACCACTCACATCATCATACTAGCACTGAAGCATAGAGTTAGCAAGAAAGTGGGAACAAAAGCTTGGCTAAAATTTTCTTTTCCATTTTTAAAAAACACTGTTTCCAGGTAAAGCTTTTGAAATGGGGGAGGGGAGGAAGAGAAAGTTTCAACTAGCAGTAACTAAATGGTACATAGGCCCTGTGCTGGCCCTCTGTACAGGAGTGAGTTTCAGCCCATCTGTGCAGCACACAGCCAAACTCTGAGCCCCAGTCGGGGGATTGTGAGAAGGCCAGGAGAGTGTTAGCATGTGTGACTAGTGAGTGAATGAACAGCACAGCTCCATTGATTCAGACCTCTGCACTGCAGGGGGGAAGCGGGAAACATAACATGCTGCATCTGCTATTCTCTCAGCACCATATAGCAACAGCTTTGCCTATGGAACACACTTGCTACCATGGACCCAAACTTCATGTCATATGCTGCCCCTCATTCCCATTACTTCTGAGTGCTCAGGCTGTTTACCTGAGTTGGGCCCTCTTACCCCAAGATTTGGCCATAAAAGCTAGATACTGTTCTCAGGTTTTTGATGCCTCACAATTGTTGGCTCCTTTCTACTTGGGTAAGTTCTGGGATACTTTGTAAGTTGTTGTACATAATTCCTGTTTGCTAATGCAGAATCTGAACAGTTGCAGTATAGTCTAGTAGATCTATAAACAAACTTTACTCCTGACAGAATTCTGCAGGGGGGGGCAAGTGGGGCAATTTGCCCCAGGCCCCGCAGGCCCTCCCCCCAAGAATATAGTATTCTATAGTATTGCAACTTTTTTTATGGAAGGGGCCCCTGAAATTGCTTTGCCCCAGACCCCCTGAATCCTCTGGGTGGCCCTGGAATTCTGTGTCCCTGTGAGGCTGCAGCATTCATATGGCCTGCATATTTTTGAGCCTCCCATAGAGAAAAATACAAAAAATCTGCAGGGGTGGGGGAACACACCTCTTCCCCAGCAGCCCAGGTAGCACATCTGTTCCAGCGTGCCTGGAGCAGTCTCAGAGATGCAAATCACTGCAGTGGGAGAGGGGCTGGGCGTGTGTGCCTGCCTGCGGGGGAGACATTGATCATAGTCGTGGGGCTGGGTGTGCATGCCTGCAAACAAGAGAGAGAGAGACTCGTGGAGGAGGAGGTCATTTTATTATGCATGAGGAAGGCTTTGTCCCCCACGCAGAAAAGTAGCAACCTGCCTGCTAGTTAATTGATCTCATTCTCTGAGGCAGAAATGTAGTAGCCTGCCTGAGTGGCACAATGGGGTTAGATTGCAACTCAGGATTTATTTTACTTACTCCTTAACTTAAAAAACAACAACCAAAAAAAAAAACCCCGCAAGACTTTGAGGGCAAATAAAACATTTGCCAAGCAGTCAATAAAACGTCAGGACAATCAGAAGAAATCATTTCCCAAAGTACCCAGCCAGCTCCAGAACAAAGATTAGCAAAACTGTAAAACTTCCATGTGTGAGCAATTTAAAATGACATTTTCATTTTTTATTTTTGCTGTTTGGTGTTCTGTAATGCAATTTAAATGAAAATCTAGGATTATAACTGGAATGCAGGGTATTAGTTACCAAGTGTTTGTAACTTAACTTTCATGTGTTTAGGAAATACTGAATAGTTATTGTGACTTTTTTCTGTATTGTAGTTTAAATAAATTACCAAAACAACTGAAACTGGTGAGATTATATTGCATTATTTTGACCAAAAAATATGCAATTTTTTGGTGCAGAATCCCCCCAGGAATAAAACATATATGCCAAAATTAGTAACGAGATACATTTTAGGCCCAAATCCACCCTGCATTGAAATCAAAGGATCTCCTATTTTCATCTTTTTTAAAAAATGGAAGTTACAGTATTTTACAGAAGTAATTAAATTTTGAAAGCTAGATGCTTCAGTAGATATTTGGGACATAGTCTAAGGATGGGTCACGGGAAGTTAATTTTTTAGATACTAAATCTGTGTAGAAAATTTCAGCTCTGGGAGGTGATTACTGCAATATTAAATTCATTGAGAGTACGAATATAAATCTTCAAAACAAACCACAACCAGACCATTTTGGGGCTGTAGTCATTCTCCACAACATACCTACATTATTTCTATTAATAAACAGAAGCAAAGGGGGAAATATACTAGGCTAGGTCTACACTGGGGGGGGCGGGGGAAGTCGACCTAAGATATTCAACTTCAGCTACACGAATACGTGACTAGCATAGCTGAAGTCGGCATATCTTAGATTGATTTACCTGGCCATGAGGACGGCGGCAAGTCGACCGCTGCTGCTCCCCCGTCGACTCTGCTTACGCCTCTCGTGGTGGTGAAGTTCCGGAGTCGACGGCAAAGGGATCGGGGATCTATTTTATCACGTCTACACTAGACCCGATAAATCAATCCCCAATAGATTGATCACTATCTGCCGATCCGGTGGGTAGTGTAGATGTACCCTCAGTCTAGAAGCAAAGATCTTGATCTTACTACTCACATATTTAATTTGATACAATAAATCCTCACCATATCTGTGCTGCTTATTGACTTCTCTTCAGAGGCAATGAACATAATAGAGGGTGCAATTCTGGCCCTAATAAAGTCAGTGGCAAGACTCCCATTAACATCAATAGAACAAGAATTTCACTGTGAAAGTTTAGGACCAAATTCTGGCCCAACTAACAGAGTGGCATAAGTGGTAACAAGGCGTCCCTATGATCCCTTTCCCAGCATCATAGGAGGAAAGTAAACTCTGCAAAGCTGCAACATCCCCTCCTTTTTGCAGATGGGAAGGAAAGCGTGAACTGGGGTGAGAACTGCCCAATGTAACTGTGCTGGGTGTAAACCAAGTTTACTTCCTTCCCAGTGGGGGAGGGTAACTGATAGAGAGATTAATCTCTCTGAGTCACAGTCTCCCTTCCAAGTCGCTCATAGGGCAGAGTAACAATGTACTGCACCTTGCTCTGAGCTAGTTCAGGTGAGCCTTTTATCACTTTCAGCAGTTTTGTTAGTAACTTTTGCAGCATCAGTGACTGACAGATGCTTTCAAAGAACATCTGTCAGACTGATGTTCCTTGCATAGAACTTTGTTACTGACAATAATAATATAGAGCTAAATCTATTCCCATTAAAACCATTAAGACTTTTGACATTGACTTTAAGACACTGGACTCAAACTTCAGAAAAAGCCATCTTGTATGTACAGTATTTTTATTTAGCTTGATTGAGAAATTAATACTTAATTCAGTTTTTCTGTTCATAGATTGTCAGAAAAGAAATACATCTGAGGACAAATGTGATCTATTATTTTACATTTTCTCTAAAGCTGTGTCTTCAGAATTTGAAATTTTAACTGGTGATATATTGCCAACCAAACCCAACTCAGTCAGTCAATAGTGGTGTTTCTGCTCCTTGACTGGAAGAGCAGAATTTTAATAATCAGGGTATCTGGTGCACAAATTTGTTCTGCATTTTTCTATTAGCAATTTCATCTGCAAAAACTAGTTTAAGTTACATTCTCAAAGTGCAGTTGAGTGTATGAAGGTGAAAAATCATACAGATGGTAGTTAATTCTTTGGGGGACTCAATTAGTTAATTTCTGAGATTCAGATTCAAGACACCACTTCTGCACTCAGGAAAGCACTTATGCATGTTCTAACGTTAATCTGAAGTCAATAGGATTTAAACATGTGCTTAAGTGATTTTCTGAACAAGGACAGATTTGATGTGTGCTTAAGTACTTTCCTGAACTGGGGCCTAATTCTAGATTTATTAATATTCATGTGTTACATACAACAGGCCAAAATCCCACAGCCCTTAGTTTACATTGTCCTCTGTCAAAGCCACTGAAGTCGCTGTGAGACTTGCTTGAGTAAGGACCAGGTAAGCACAGGAGGATTGGTCTAATGATATTTTAATGTCTATTTGAGTTAAAAATAAAATGTCAACTGTCAGCCTTTTTGGAGAGGTGTTTAACAAGAACTCTATTAAAAATGACCTAGTGCAGAGGGTCCCAGCCTGATATGTAGGTCAGCAGCAGGCTGCAGAACACTTGCAAGCGATTGTCAGGAATTGGGTCATCCCATAATGCTGGGTTTCTTCCTAACATCCACCGACTATGGCATTATGAGACAACTGAAAAAACTATTCCTGACATACTTTCTTATATAAAACTTTTTCAGATAAGCAGTTCCTGTAGTTACCACAGGATGTCATGTAATTGTAAAACAGGAGGGGAGGTGGGTCCATGAGACACTCTCTTTATTAAGATGAGGCTCACACACTATGGAAAAAACATTTGAGAACTCATCTAATAGCTATCAGGGGACTGCGAATCAGAACTCAAGGGTTCTGTTTCAGGCTCTTCCATGGATTCATTTTATGAGTTTAGGCAATTCCCTCAGTCTTTCCATACCTCAAGTGAAGATAATAGTTCTCTAGCTCACCACAGTGCTATAGAGAAGTTAATTCATTTAAGCCTTAAATTACTCTGAGACCCTTAGATAACAGACTCTATATAAATGCGAAGTATAATTGTACTTACATCTGAGCATATGTATTCAAATTAAACCACTGCATGAGTCAGACTGAAAATTTACAGAACTGCATCCACTGTAAATTACTCACAAGAGAAATATTTCTAAAATATGAAGAAAAATGTCTTGCTACAAGTTAAATAGCTTAAGGATACAAACAATATAGCTGTTTCTGTGGTCTGGTTATTGATATTATGGCACACTGGCTTAGTCATTGAAGTAAAACATTGAGGAAAACACCACTGCATATGAGTAACTTTTTTAATAAAATACTAGAAGAAACAACCTGCTCAAACATGTAACCAATTACTTTAATCAGATCAAGTTCATTGAACCAGAAACTCCAGAAAACTTGCATATTGTGCCCAGCAATAGCATTAATAAGTCCTAGTCATAAAATGTTAATTGCATGCATTAAAAGTCACTAACACTGGCTATAAAATTTTAAATATTGTTTGCTCAGTTTTCCCCTAATTCCACCATGCATTGCTATGTGAAGCTAAGATAATTCAGGGACCTGAGGATATGAAGTTCTTTGATTTTTTTCTGTGCCTTTAGAGACTCTTTAAGCAATAAATTACAATTATGTAAATATTAGCCCTCACTTGGGGATAAATACCTTTGAGAGCATACACAATTATTAGATTTGCCCATGAGCACAATGTATTTCTATTCCTTGAGAACTTTTCTTATGGAATGGCTCAATCCAGCTCCCAATTAAAGAATTTGAACACTGACTTCAATGGAAGTAGGATTCATTTCAGCCCTTTAAATACTACCCTTATTTACAATACTCCTCACTTACATATAGCATTTTATGTGATGCTCTCAAAACATTTGCAAACAAGAAAAACATCTTCAGAACACTCCTGTAAGGCAACTAAGTTTTACTATACCCATGTAACAGCTGGGCAACATGACAATGTGTGTCTATAATAAAGTGTTGTGGGTAATATATTGGGATCATTTGATGCTAGAGAGAAATTATTTATGTGAAACACACCCACCTCACTCTTGACATTAACTCTTGCTGAATGATGGCTTGGTCTGATGCTTGTGAGCCTTGAGATTACAGGATCTGAGTGACATAAACAGATGCAGCTGCACAGAGAGAAGAATGTGAAGCAGAACATGTTACAAAAAGTAACATTGATTATGTTGCAGCTCTGTTCTTTATTTTTGGAATGTGTAGCTTGGTTATAATCTCTATATTAGTGCCTCAGTGTTATATAAAATACAAGGTAACAGACTGCAAACACTTTCTTCTGGAATTCTCCTTTGTTCACATATTTGTTTGTATTGTTATTTAAGGCTCAGGCATAGCCTGAGTGTAGTCCAAGTATCACTTGGAGCAAGTGCCCTCCCACTCTTCCTTCCATGCTGCTATATGCAATTAGGGTGACCAGATGTCCTGATTTTATAGGGACAGTCCTGATTTTGGGGGCTTATTCTTATATAGGCACCTATTACCCCCGTCCCGATTTTTTACACTTGCTATCTGGTCACACCGATATACATAATGCAGGTAACAAGCAGGGGGACTAAGGGAGGAGAGGACAAGTTAGACCAGGGGCGGCCAACCTGTGGCTCTTCAGAAGTTAATATGCGGTTCCTTGTATAGGCACCGATTCCGGGGCTGGAGCTACAGGCACCAACTTTCCAATATGCCGGGGGGGTGCTCACTGCTCAACCCCTGACTCTGCCACAGGCCCTGCCCCCACTCCACCCCTTCCCACCCCCTCCCCTAAGCATGCTATGCCCTCACTCCTCTCCCATCCCTCCTTCCACCCCCACCCCACCCCCCTACACACCACGAAACAGCTGATCGGGAGGTGCGGAGAGGGAGGCACTGATCGGTGGAGCTGCCGGTGGGCAGGAAGCACTGGGAGTTGGGGTGGGGGGGAGCTGATGGAGGGCTGCTGACGTATTACTGTGGCTCTTTGGCAATGTACATTGATAAATTCTGGCTCCTTCTCAGGTTCAGGCTGGCCACCCCTGAGTTAGACTCTCAGCCTTACAAGTAAAAAAGGAATAGTAGCCATTAAAGATTTAAGCATAAGCAGGATTACACAGTGCCTTGAAGGTAAGGATGGGAAGAGGGGAGTGGGGAGTCATTCACTGGCCACAGGCACTGCCCTTGTGGCCATGTTTGGCAGATTCATCAGCTCAAGCAGACCTTTTCAACAGCCACTCAGACCCTGACATAGTTTGCCCCTTGTCATGACTCATTTATAGTTCCCACCCCTCCCAGGGTAATAAAGAGTCCAAAAAGTACCTAAAGTCTCCAGCCCTTCCCTGGGCTCAAGAGTCCTTGCCTGCTTCCATCAGGGCTTTTACACCCCTTTTCTTGGTGGGCCAGTAGGAGAATCCAGGTGCATCCTCTATGCTGGATTCCAGCCTAGGCCCACCATTTTGTCCGCTACCACAATAGGAACTCAGCAGCTACAGTCTGCTTTGTCAGACATGCTGCTGCTTCTCTGTGCCACTTCCTACTGCCATCTGCTTCCAGGTTCCTTTAATAGAGCAACCCATTCCAGAGCTTTGTCCCTGGTGGTTCCAGCTCCTTTGACCCACTTTCTACCAGTTTGTAGCTGATACAGAGTCCCCTGTCAGAACAGGCCATCTGCCTGCTCTGCAGGCTCTTAACCCAGCTGTACATGGTTGCCCAATTAGCCATAGCTGAGGAGGTATCTACTCTGTATCTTAACCCCTTAGTGACTGAGGCAGGATAGAGTTTATACACCCATCACAGACCACAAACCTGAATTTGATGCAGAAGGCACTACACAGCTAATAAAGGATTTTGAAAAGGAGAGAAACTTAGCCTGGGTAATTGGAGAGAGAAATTGTTTTAGCAGCTGTATTCTGGATATGAGGTAAGAATCAGGAGGACAGACAGTTGTATGGCATGGTAGTCATGGCACAAAGAATACCAATCAATAGACAAGGGTTGCAAAGGAAGGGAGAACACTGAAGCTGATATGGCGGTGGCACCATGTGTTTGTGCATACAGAAATGAGATAATGGAAGGGTAAAATAGTCATCATATAAAAATTAGGGCTTTGACATAAGCCTGATACCAAGGATAGCATTCTCTTGGAATCAATATACTTCCATGTTCCAATATTTCTTAAGCATCTGAAGCAATATCTATGAATTAGAATAAGGAGTTGTTTGGAATGTGTAAGGGTATGTGTGCCTTCTCCATATATAATACCATGAAAAGGGGATGTTATCGCCACATAATCATACATTGCACAACCTGATCCTGAGTTTATTTCTTCTTAGTCTGTTAAACAGTGTGAGCTCATTTTAAAAATCTGCAAAGCAAACTGCTGGATTTTACAGTGTCCCATGGGGTTATGCTAGCTTGGACCATCTTCTGAGAGGGAATCTGCAACTGTAGTTTTTGAAGCTCTGTGTTGTTTTCAGATGCTTTCTGTGCATAGATAGTGCTCTAAAATTCCTTTTATTATAAACCACTGAAATGAGTTTACTCTTCAGGGGCACAAGCACTAAATGGCAACTGCACGGAATGGCTGCAGGAACTTGCATCACAGAGCCCAGGAGTCTGCCACTTTTTTAAAGTGATGCCTGCATATGTGAGAGTAACTTAGCAGAGAACAATGAAAACATGTGGCAGTTTATATACCCCTTTTTACTGGAAAAGTAATGCACTCAAAGCAGAAATGTGTGTACAGTCTTGGAGTCTTAAATTCCTATCATTCCTTATTTTCTGCTCTGCAGCATGAATTCCACTGAGTTCCTTTAAAAAAAATAAATTTCCACAAGTCAGGTGGAATTTTAAAGCTCTAAAAGTATATATAGAAATGTTGGGTCTGATCCAAAAACCAATGAAGTCAATGTGAGTTTTTTCAGGGATTTCAAAGCATCTGGATCCTCAACAAGTGGCCTGCTGAATATATATACCTTGATTTTACCACCGTCCAAATGTGTTCCCTCTTTTAATGCTCACATTTTATTACACCACTACGGCTATATAATTCTGTGACAAGACAACTTTACTTCATAATGTTTCAGCATTCAAATGCCATATTGAATATAAGAACATAAGAACGGCCATACTGGATTTGACCAAAGGTCCATCTAGCTCAGTATCCTGTCTTCTGACAGTGGCCAATGCCAGATGCCCCCATTTTGATTGGTACTCAATGAAACATTACATTAACTTACTCTGACACAATAATTCCCATGATACACCCCTACCCTGATATAACACCGTCCCCGGGAGCCAAAAAATCTTACCGCATTATAGGTGAAACCACGTTATATCGAACTTGCTTTGATCCACCAGAGTGCGCACTACTCCCCCGGAGCACTACTTTACCACGTTATAGCCGAATTCATGTTATATTGGGTCACATTATATCAGTATAGAGGTGTATATTTCAAAGCAGTACCATATGTACATACAAGAAAATATAGACAGCAAGGTAAAGTATGTAACATAAAAATGTAACTTCCTGTGTTATCTAACTAGGAAAGCACCGATGACAAGCATGGGACCTTCACAGGCCATCGATGACCTTCTCTGAGAGCACTCTATTTCACTTGGCGATTTCTCTCTTATGCAGTCCTACAAACTTCCATAAATACCCTGCTTACAAAAGCCTTCATAAAGAATAGGTAAAGGTATCAATGCTTAGCTGAAAATTTCCTTTCTCTAAGAAATAAGGTCCTCAGATCCATCACAATGCATCAGCCTGCTTGAGCTTGGAGATAGAACCAGACTTGTCATGTCACTGGAAGCATGAGAATGCACTGCCTCCCAAAATTCCTTCCAGTTGAGATAACATCCATCACCAGCATAATTCAAATCTGCTTTCTTAAATTACAGTTTGTGTTAAATATACTTTGAGAAAAAGCACAATTTTTCCTACTGCAGAACATGACAGATTATACCTAATTACAACAAACCCAAATCCTTGGATGTCAATTTACGTCTCTATTCTGGATGATCCATTTGTTTCCAGAGTGGGCCTGATCTGTGGACCTCAATCTCAAAGAAAGGAATTTTTCAGATAAAATACAGGTAAATTTTCTTAGATCTGTTACAATGAGATTTTCACAGTAATGTGCCTCCAGTGTAGGAAGCAGGATCATCTTTTAAGGACAGACATCCAAAATGAAGCAGATGATATATACATATCTCTTCCATCTTCGCTTGGGCACGAAGGGAATGTCTACACAGCAACTAGACACTCGCGGCTGGCTTGCAAGGTGGGAGGCTCCTAGAGCCCAGACTCCAGCCCAAGCCCAGAAGTCTACTCAGCAATTAAACAGCCCCACGAGCCTGAGTCAGCTGGCACGGGCCAGCCAGGGGTTTTTCTTTGCTGTGTAGACATACTCTAAGGGGTGATAAAGTCTTCTGCCAAAAGAAAGGAAATAGTATTATCTAAACCTGGATGACCAATATGCAAAGAATTTGATGAACTAATGACTTTCTAGCAGATCTCAATACAGGAGATATGACTGCTTTTCCCTGACGTTGTCAGTGTGCCTAAGGGTTGGACTTTGATCATTAACCAAACGAGGAACATTTCTTGAATTTACTTAGGGAATGGATGCTATGGCAGTTGTGAGGACAACCTGTCCGTCTTAAAAGTAAGAACATAAGAATTCTGTGACAAGACAACTTTACTTCATAATGTTTCAGCATTCAAATGCCATATTGAATATAAGAACGGCCATACTGGGTCAGACCAAAGGTCCATCTAGCCCAGTATCCTGTCTTCGGACAGTGGCCAATGCCAGGTGCCCCAGAGGAAATGAACAGAACAGGTAATCACCAAGTGATCCATCCCCTGTCGCTCATTCCCAGCTTCTGGCAAACAGAGGCTAGGGACACCATTCTTCTCCATCCTGGCTAATAGCCATTGATGGACCTATCCTCCATGAATTTATCTAGTTCTTTTTTTAACCTTGTTATGGTCTTGACTGTGCATTGTGTGAAGAAATACTTCATTTGTTTTAAACCTGCTGCCTATTAATTTCATTTGGTGACCCCTAGTTCTTGTGTTATGAGAAGTAGCAAACAACACTTCCTTATCTACTTTCTCCACACCAGTCATAATTTTATAGACCTCAATCATATCTCCCCTTAGCTGTCTCTTTTCCAAGCTGAAAAGTCCCAGTCATATTAATCTCTCCTCATAAGGAATCCGCGCCAGACCCCTAATAATTTTTGTTGCCCTTTTCTGAACCTTTTCCAATTCCAATATATCTTTTTTGAGATGGGGTGACCACATCTGCACACAATATTCAAGATGTGGGTGTACCATAGATTTATATAGAGGCAACATGATATTTTTTGTCCTATTATCTATCCCTTTCTTAATTATTCCCAGCATTCTGTTTGCTTTTTGACAGCCGCTGCACATTGAGTGGATGTTTTCAGAGAACTATCCACAATGATTCCAAGATCTCTTTCTTGAGTGCTAACAGCTAATTTAGATCCCATCATTTTATATGTATAGTTGAGATTATGCTTTCCAATGTGCATTACTTTGCATTTATCAACATTAAATTTCATCTGCCATTTTGTTGCCCAGTCACCCAGTTTTGAGAGATCCTTTTGTAGCTCTTCGCAGTCTGCCTGGGTCTTAACTATCTTTAGTAATTTTGTATCATCTGCAAATTTTGCCACCTCACTGTTTACCCCTTTTTCCAGATCCTTTATGAATATGTTGAATACGACTGGTCCCAGAACAGACCCCTGGGGGACACCACTGTTTACCTCTCTCCATTCTGAGAACTGACCATTTATACCTACCCTTTGTTTCCTATCTTTTAATCAGTTACCAATCCATAAGAGCACCTTCCCTCTTATCCTGTGGCAGCTTACTTTGCATAAGAGCCTTTGGTGAGGGACTTTGTCAAAGGCTTTCTGAAAATCTAAGCACACTATATCCATTGGATCCCCTTGGTCCATGTGCTTGTTAATCCCCTCAAAGAATTCTAATAGATTGGTAAGGCATGATTTCCCTTTACTAAAACCATGTTGACTCTTCCTCAACAAATTATGCTCATCTATATGTCTGGCAATATTGTTCTTTATTATAGTTTCAACCAGTTTGCCTGGTACTGAAGTCAGGCTTACAGGCCTGCAATTGCCTGGATCACCTCTGGAGCCCTTTTTAAAAATTGGCCTCACATTAGCTATCTTCCAGTCATCTGGTACATAAGCTGATTTAAACGATAGGTTACAGACTACAGTTAGTAGTTCTGCAATTTCACATTTGTGTTTCTTCAGAACTCTTGGGTGAATACTATCTGGTCCTGGTGATTTATTACTGTTTAATTTATCAATTTGTTCCAAAACCTCCTCTACTAATACCTCAATCTGGGACAGTTTCTCAAATCTGTCACCTAAAAAGAATGGTTCAGGTTTGGGAATCTCCCTCACATCCTCAGCCATGAAAACCAATGCAAAGAATTCATTTAGTTTCTCCACAATGGCCTTATCGTCCTTGAGTGCTCCTTTAGTACGATTGTCCAGTGGCCCCACTGGTTGTTTAGCAGATTTCCTGCTTCTGATGTACTTTAAAAAATTGCTATTACTTTTTGAGTCTTTGTTCCTCAAATTCTTTTTTGGCTTTCTTGATTGTATTTTTACACCTCATTTGCCAGTGTTTATGCTCCTTTCTGTTTTCCTCACTAGGAGTTAACTTCCACTTTTTAAAGGATGCCTTTTTGCCTCTCACCGCTTCTTTTACTTTGTTGTTAAGCTACAGTGGCTCTTTTTTGGTTCTCTTACTATGTTTTTTTAATTTGGGGTATACATTTAAGTTGAGCCTCTATTATGGGGTCTTTAAAAAGTTTCCACGCAACTTGCAGAGATTTCACTTTTGGCACTGTACCCTTTAATTTCTGTTTAACTAACCTCCTCATTTTTGTGTAGTTCCCTTTTTTGAAATTAAACGCTACAGTGTTGTGCCACAGGTGTTTTTCCTGCCACAGGAATATTAGATTTAATTATTTTATGGTCACTATTACCAAACGGTCCAGCTACAGTCACCTCTTGGACCAGATCCTGCACTCCACTTAGGACAAAATCAAGAATTGCCTTTCCTCTTGTGGGTTCTAGGGCTAGCTGCTACAAGAAACTGTCATTTAAGGTGTCAAGAAACTTTATCTCTGCATCCCATCCTGAGGTGACAAGTACCCAGTCAATATGGGGATAATTGAATTTCCCCATTATTAATTATTATTATTATTACTGAGTTTTTTATTTTAATAGCTTCTCTAATCTCCCTGAGCATTTCACAGTCACTATCACCATCCTGGTCAGTAATACATCCCTACCGTTATATTATTATTAGAGCATGGAATTACTATCCATAGAGATTCTATGGTACAGTTTGATTCATTTAGGATTTTTACTTCATTTGATTCTATGCTTTCTTTCACATATAATGCCACTCCCCCACCAGCACGACCTGTTCTGTCCTTCTGATATATTTTGTACCCTGGTATTACTGTATCCCATTGATTATTCTCATTTCACCAAGTTTCTGTGATGCCTATTATATCTATATCCTAATTTAATACGAGACACTCTAGTTCACCCATTTTATTATTTAGACTTCTAGCATTGGTATATAAGCACTTTAAAAACTTGTCTCCTTTTAGCTATCTGTCATTACATGTGTAATATGGTTCTCATAAGAGAAAACTCCTAACTTCAAATAAAATTCATTCTATTGCAGATAGCAGCTATTGGGCAGCCCACTCTAATGAACAGGAAATATAATGACACCTCCTTCAGAGGGTCAATTGTGGGGGTGGAATAGTCCCAAGTTAAAGGACTGTTACCAAAAATACCATGTTTTACTTATTATTCATCTTATATTATATATATAGTTGTTGCATTTTCCCAAGATGGTGCTGTGTCCACTAATAAGACCTTTCCATTGTTTTTTATGCAGACTCAGTGCTTGAGAACATGGAACATAAAGGCACCCAGGGAAGGTATTTCATTTCCCCAGGTTTCTGGGTGGGGACTGGAGCTGGTGGTGTTGGTCAATTTTAAGAGGAAGCCCTAGACATTTGAACCCAGCTGTTTCTGGTGTCCACAACATGGGGCAGAAGGATGACATAAAAACAGGAACTAAAGTTTGGAATTTTCATCAGAGAAGCTTTGCAGAAGAGGGGGCTGCTTAAGCCACTGGCTGCTGGGGAGGCAGAAGAAAATTGGAGGGAACTTCAGGAAGTGGAGCATTCCCCTGTTGCTAGCTACTAACAGGTCTCCAAGCTGCAAGCAGGCTGAGGCACCTCTGGAATGGATCTGTGCACCTTAGCAAAAACAAGAATACATTTTGGTTTTGTACCATTGAATGTGGCTTTGAGTTGCTCAGCTAGCCCCTTTAATCCAAAGATGTTAATCTGCTTGTCTGGAGTCCCTTAAATCTATCCCTAAATCATTTTTGAAAGTTTAAGCTTATGAAGATTTATTTGTAAAGCGGGGTGTGGGGGAGAAGGACTGAATTCCACTCTCACAAAAGCTATCAATAGTCTGGAGAATCCCATCCTCTAAAAGCTAATTTACACTAAGAGATGTGATTACTTGCATGCTGAATAGTTTAAAAAACAGATTCCAACATCTTTATTCACATACCCTTACTCTGATGTCAATAGGACCACTTGTGGAGTAAGGTACTAGTCAACTAGGGTGACCAGATGTCCCGATTTTTGGGTCTTTTTCTTATATAGGCTCCTGTTACCCCCACCTCACCCCCGTCCCGATTTTTCACACTAGCTCTCTGGTCACCCTATAGTCAACATAAGAGTTAGACTGCAGCCCTAAATTAAAGCAGTTTAAATTTTCCTGCCAATTCTCACACAAAAATAGAGTTACTGTGCTTTGTAGAAATAATTTTAAGTAAAATGACAGAAAGCATTAACCATATATAGGGTTAAATCCTGGAGTCCTTAATCAGTCTTCAATGGGGGAGTTCAGGATTTGGTTCATACATCTTGCAACATTCAGTATTATTTCAGAAATTCATGTTCCATTCATTATAAACTAAAGCTTTTAGATATACTTTCTGGCTCCAAGTCTACTGTGTTTACACATGTGGAGTAGTGCCTTACTCTGCAAGTAGTCTCATCTGGCAGCTATGGGACTACTGTACTCAACATGGATAAATATAAGAATTGGGACTGTTGTTGCTTATCTTGCGCTGTTTTTCAGACCAAATAGGGAGGCCACAGTTGATGGACTGAGAACAAACTACTCTAGGATTAAACATTGTACCACTATTTTGTAATGTTCCCAAAGCTTCAACTTAACTGGAGTCTGCTGCACTGCTGTAATATAAATAACTATAACCCCAATTATCCAAGCCTCTGTTAACCCAAATTCCCTGCCTTCTGAAATAGGGTCATGTCTGTTATGATTTATGTCTATCAATTACACTGAAGAGTCCCTTAGTTATCCAGTCTTATTCAATGTCTCTCACCGCGTTTAGTTAATTTGAGGTAGCACCATACCTGGACATCTATGAGTATTTTGAGACAGCTTTTCAGACTGTGATAATTGAGAAAGATCATATGGGACAAACTACATAGAATTTCTGCCTGTGGCCTCTCATTAAAAAACAACAGTACCTAGCATGCCCTTTGACAAAATACCTACCACTATGTCACTAAGGGGGCAAAAGATTCATTTTGTTTTGTAGGGCACAGGCAACTCACTACAATTGTTTAGCCATAGCAGCTGCCTCATATTAAACCCATCAGCTAGCTGAAACTCTGTTGGCCTCATATATATATACTATGGGGTTTTGGCAGCATTCATTCTTCCAGTTCTATTATGACATACGTCTCTTTCCCTCTAATATTAGCACTGAGCAAGCTACCATGGGGTGTGTTTCTGCCTGTGCTGGATGGATAGGATTGACAACAGCAACATGGCACTAATGGCTTAGTCCTTCAGCACTAGGTGACAGGATCCCCTCTGCCTCATTCTTTCACTAACTGTGTAAAGGGAGGGGGGTCATTTTATGAAGGAAAGGTTTGTTTTTTTTAAAGCAGCTTTTTAGGGGGTGTTTTGTTTCATTTCACATTTTAAAGAAAAAAAAGGATAGAATTAAAATGGCAATATGCCCCTCAAAACCCCAAAATCAGTAATAGATTCCCATTATTAACCTTAGCAAATATATATCAAACTACTGACCAGTGCTCAGAGATGATCACCGTAGAAGCATTTAAATAGAGATTAAAATAGACAGAAATAGGGATCAAATTCCCCACCTCTTTCTTTAAAATGTACTAAAGCCAGTAACTCATCTGAATCTATGGTTTGTGGTTAAATATTAAAATTTGTTAAAGGCTGTTTCTATGGAAGACAGGTGTATAGGATGACCAGATGTCCTGATTTTATAGGGACAGTCCCGATTTTTGGGTCTTTTTCTTATATAGGCTCCTATTACCCCCTACCCCTGCCCCAATTTTTCACATTTGCTGTCTGGTTACCCTACAGGTGTATGAACTGGGGGCTAGTGAGATGAGAGGAATGTGTGTGTTTCTTAAAATCTGCAGTCCAAAGCCAGGCAGCTGGGGAAGGTTCTAGGCAGAATCTACAGTGAAGCAGGGTTCCTTGCTCAGTGTTAAGAGAGTCCTTGTGATATTTTACCCTTGTCACTGGACATCATCGACTTAATTTCTGATTCTTAAAAACAGCTCTGGTATCTGAATTAGCAGAGGTGGGAAAACACAATCCAATGCTTAGTATAAGTTTAAATGCAAGTTTTCATTAGCCATGTTCACACCCCTAGGTGTTGGTTGTTTGTTTATTTATTTATTTGCAATCAGTACTAAAAAAAGAAATTAAGCTTTTGGTCTCAAATACAAAAAGGGAATTTTAAGTTTTCCTTCCATAACCATTCACGTCAGAAACATAATTAAAGAGTTACATTCACCCAATAAATGGAACAAAAACAAAGCTAAGTGAAGATAGAGCTAAAATTCAGAGGGATCTTGATAGATTGGAGAATTGGGCTATAGACAACAAAATGAAATTCAACAAAGACAAATATAAGGTGCTACACTTAGGGGAAAAAAACAAATGCAGAAATACAGAATGAGAGATAAGTGGCTTGGCAGCAGCACTGCTGAGAAGGATATAAGAGTTCTGGTGGATCACAGCCTCAACATAAGTCAGCAATGTGATGCTGTTGCAAAAAAACCAAAAACAAACAAATGCAATTTTAGGTTGCATTATCAGAGGCATAGCATGCAAATTATGGGAGGTGATAGTACCACTCTACCTGACACTGGTTAGGCCTCAGCTGAAGTACTGTGTCCAATTTTGTTCACCAATGTATAGAAAGGATGTGGATAAAACTGGAAAGAATCCAGAGACAAGTAACAAAGACGATCAAAGAGATGGAATGCAAGCCATATGAGCAAAGGCTGAAAGAACAGGGTATGTTTAGTTTGGAAAAGAGGAGATGAAGGAGGGATATGATAGTGGTCTTTAAATACTTGAAAGGCTGCCGTAAAAAAGATGGAGAAAAGTTGTTCTCTTGCCACAGAGGGCAAGACAAGAGGCAATTTAAATTTAATTTAGATTGAATCTCAGGAAAAACTTCCGAACTGTAAGAACAATAGGACAATGGAACAGACTGCCTAGGGTGCTTGTGGAAGCTCCTTCACTGGAGGTTTTCAGAAGGAGGCTGGAGAGCCATCCATCTTGGATGGTTTAGACCAGGGGTACTCAAACTTCATTGTACCATGACCCCCTTCTGACAACAAAAATTACTACCTGACCCCAGGGGAGGAGGGAAGGGGAATGAAGTCTGAGCCTGTCCAAGCCCCACTGCCCCGTGTGAGGGGAGGGGGATCCCAAAGCCAAAGACCAAGACCAAGCCCCGCTGCCCTGGGCAGGGGGGCGAAAACCCAAGGGCTTCAGTCCTGGCCATGGGCAGTTGAGCTCGAGCTTCGGCCCCGAGCCCCCTCAAGCCTAACACCAGCCCTGGTGACCCCATTAAAACAGGGTCGGGACCCCAGTTTGAGAACCACTGGTTTAGACGCAGAAAATCCTGTATCTTGGCAGGGGGTTAGACTAGATGATCCTTGCTATCCCTTCTAATCCTATGGTTCTATGACAAGACACACAGCTCTAATGTTAAGTATCAACTAGCTAGACTTGAATTTCAGTTACTCTAAGAAAAATAAAGTTTAGTGAATAAATAAAATTGCCATCTGCCCACAGACATTTGCAAACAGGAAGGAAGAAAATATGCTACATAAAATACAAATTATGAATTATCTGCTCAACTGTGATTATTGCTGCGACAGGCTTCTCTAGTGATGAGTTTTAAATAACACTAACTTTACAAATTAAGTTTGATAGCCAAATTACTTTGGAGTCTAACAAAACTCAATTTCCATACATGAGTGGAGGTTTCTTCTCCCTCACCCCCAGATTACAAGTATTTTCACTGTTGATAACCAAATAGTCTATTTACAGTACATCAAGCTGCCATTGTGTTTTATGGGGTTAGTGGATACTGCTAACTGACACACTATGCCTTTTGGTGGCTGGCTATGAAGTGTGTGAAGGCAGGGACACATTTTATAAATGTTTATGCTGTATTCCTAAGGCATCAGTCAAAGCCCTGGCAGACTCCAAATGAAGCTATTATAGTTTTTCTTGTAACTTTCCTTAGAGCTCAACGGCAAATTGAAATCTGGGAGTTTTCCAAACTGTTCAAGAAGCTAAATTAACGTTCAAGTTTTAGGTAGCATACCTGAGAACTCATAAATCATGTGACAGCTATTAGACTGCACTTGTACCTCTCTTACATACCAAACCTCAGGATTCAAATGTCTGTCTTCAGTCTTGTTTAACAATTTTCTATTTTTGTTTACAAAGAGCAGTGTTTCAGGGAAAGATGCTTCCTGCCCATGGTTTTACATAAGAAAGAAGTGTTACCAGAAAACTTAAAAAGATGATTTCTGTGAATACTCATCTCTTTTTGGCAGATCATCCTCCCTCTGTCCAGCTTAGCACCCCTCTGCTCCAAACATCCAGACAGTTTTCCTTTAGCTTTTACTTTCTACAATATAGTGTTCCGAGGAATAGCCATTCTTAGGCAGAACAGAATTTCAGGATCACAGTAATGAAAAAATACATAGTTGACACCGTTCCACACAGCAAGTGAAGATTCATGCATGGAGGGTGTTCTGCACACACACAAAGTTGGCAGGTGTTATCACCCAAGCAGATATTATACAACTGATAATGCCATAACCTTCAGTTTCAGAAATATGAAAAGACGACACATTGGCTTTGGGCTATAGCGCTAATGGAAGAAATAACCCAAGATATTGCTCTGATCAGAGTAAAACTAGATGTCCTGATGCAGGCAGGTAGCTAATAAATGATAAATTACTACCCTGTGATGTATGTTTCCTAAAATTGGAAGAGAATGAACCAAAACCAGCACTGAGACGGATGCAGTGATGGATGAGTTGCAAAGGAAAATATCACCATTAAGGAATGCTGCAATCCCTTTCAGCAGCAGAAATTAATGGAACATTGTCAATTAGTGTGAAAGACTTAGTGTAATGGGTCTGGAATACACCTGATGGATAGTCCATGTAGCTCAATAACAAAGGTTAGCACTAGAAAATTGGTTCCCTGTATTTGTTTTAATCCATGATTTTCTTCAAGAAGGGAAACAAGAACAAAGGAAATCAATATAATTCAACATTTTTGCAAGAATAAAATTGGTTGTTTCTTCTAAGCCTTCTGATACTCCAGATTCTTCAGAACTTAAGCTTTCATTTTAAAATGGTCCTGAGCCTGCAAAGACCAGTAAACAGTAAGCTTGCAAGTAGTTTCACTGAAGTCAACAAGACTACTCACAAGCTCAAATGTAAGGCCTGGTCCACACTAGGACTTTAATTCGAATTTAACAGCGTTAATTCGAATTAACCGTGCACCCGTCCACACCAGGAAGCCATTTAATTCGACCTAGAGGGCTCTTTAGTTCGAATTCGGTACTCCACCCTGACGAGGGGAGTAGCGCTAAATTCGACATGGCTATGTCGAATTAGGCTAGGTGTGGATGCAAATCGAACTTACTAGCTCCGGGAGCTATCCCACACTGCACCACTCTGTTGACGCTCTGGACAGCAGTCCGAGCTTGGATGCTCTGACCAGCCACACAGGAAAAGTCCCAGGAAAATTTGAATTCCTTTTCCTGTCTGGACAGTTAGAATCTCATTTCGTAGTTGGACATCGGGGCGAGCTCAGCAGCACCGGCAGCGATGCAGAGCTCTCCAGCAGAGGAGTTCATGTAATCTCTGAATAGAAAGAGGGACCCAGCATAGACTGACCGGGAACTCTTGGATCTGATCGGTGTGTGGGGTGAGGAGTCTGTGCTTTCGGAGCTGCGCTCCAAAAAACAGAATGCAAAGACCTACGAGAAGGTCTCCAAAGCCATGAGAGACAGAGGATACAGCTGGGATGCAACGCAGCGCCGTGTGAAAATCAAGGACCCCAGACAAGGCTACCAAAAAATCAAAGCGGCAAACGGACGCTACGGAGCCTGCCACCACTGCCCCACCAGTGACCATGGACTCTGACAATGGGACAGTGTCGACGGCCAGTTCCTTGGCGATGTTCGCGGACGAGGAAGATGAGGAAGGGTTTGTGGACGACGAGGCAGGCGACAGCGCTTACAACGCTGGTTTCCCCGACAGCCAGGATCTCTTCATCACCGTCACGGAGATCCCCTACCAACCGTCCCCGGCCATTAACCCGGATCCTGAATCAGGGGAAGGAGCAGTCGGTAAGTGCTTTAACCATGTAAACTTTTATTCTTAATATAACAGGAATCTGAAGTATGTGAAAAGGAGGTCTCTCTATATATGGGGATAGAACAGAAATCCTCCTGGGAGATCTCCACGAAGCTCTCCTGGAGGTAATCGAAAAGCCTCCGCAGGAGGTTCCTGGGGAGAGCTGCCTTATTGGGTGCTCCGTGGTAGCACAGTTTTCCGCGCGAGGCTTTCATGAGCTACTCAGGGAGCATTGCCTCCCCGAGCACGGCTGCATAGGGCCCTGGTTTGTGCTGGCTTTCACGCAGCATGCGCTCTCTATCTCCTTCAGTGACCGTCCTCAGGGTGATCTCGCTCGGAGACTCCTGCATCTAATTAGGGGAATTACTGTAATGTTACGCCTGGTCCAAAGTATTTGTAAAAAATCTCCGGACAGACGGCATAGCAGAGACTCAGCACGCTGCTGCGTGACGAGCGTAATGGAAAGCCAAAGATTCAAATGGACGCTCATGGAGGGAGAGGGGACTGAGGACGCAAGGTATCCCACAGTTCCTGCTGTCTCCGAAAAGCATTTGCATTCTTGGCTGAGCTCCAAATGCTTCTAGGGTCAAAAACAGTGTCCGCGGTGGGTCAGGGCATAGCTAGGCAATTTACGCAGCCACCCACCCACCCCCAGAAGTGAAAGGGAAAACAATCCTCTCTTGACTCTTTTACATGTCACCCTATCTTTACTGAATGCTGCAGATAGACGCGATGGTGCAGCACTCAACACCAACATCCTTGCTCCCCCCATGCTATGGATGGCTGATGGTACAGGTCTGATTCTATTTTTAGATACCAAAAAAGAGGGATTGACTCAGGGAGTCATTCCCAATTTTGGCTTTTGCGCCCCTGGCTAAGAGCAGCCAGGGGCACTTATGACAGCAGCAAATGGTGCAGTGCAAAAGGACTGGTAACCATGCCCATCTTATTACCAATTTATGGTATGGTAGATGGTACAGTATGGCTGGTAACCATCTCTGCTGTCATGCAAAAGCAAAAGCATGCTGCTGTGTTGCGCTGCTGGACCGCCTCTGTCAGCGGCATCTAGTACACATACGGTGACAGGCACAAAAGGCAAAACAGGCTCCATGGTTTCCACGCTGTGGCGTCTGCCAGGGCAATCCAGGGAAAACGGGCTTGAAATGATTGTCTGCTGTAGCTTTCCCGGAGGAAGGGATGACTGACGACATTTACCCAGAACCACCCATGAAAATGGTTTTTGCCCCATCAGGCACTGGGATCTCAACCCAGAATTCACAGAGACAAACTAGACTGTGTTCATTGTTCGCAAAAATTTATCTTTGCAAGGAATTCACTCCCTTTTTCCCATCACACAGCTTCGACTGTTTCCAGACCCGCCACAGCATCCCCCTCACAGAGGCTGGCAAAGATTAGGCGGCGAAAGAAAAAGACAGGGGACGAGATGTTCGCTGAACTTATGGGGTGCTCCCGAGATGAGGCGGACCAGCAGAGCCAGTGGAGGGAGACCCTCTCTCTGTACCAGCGCTCACACAGCGAAGGGGAGGAGAGGTGGCGTGAGGAAGACAAGCAGGCGACTCAAACGCTGCTTGGACTAATGAGGGAGCAAACGGACATGCTCCTGCGCCTTGTGCATGTTATGCAGGACCTCAGGCAGGAGGACAGAGCCCCCCTGCAGTGTATCTGCAACCGCCCTCCCCCGCCACAAAGTCCCATACCCCCCTCACCCAAAATAACCAGAAGGAGGGCGCCAGAGGCCGTGTAAACTGTCACTGCACCCCAGCAGAGTGCTCAAGTACCCAAAAGCTCTCATACCCTAAATTTTGAGAAGTCCTTTCCTTCCCGCCTCACCCAAGCCCCCATCCCAGTTTCATCCCCTAACTGTCTAGTTGATAATAAAAAATACTTTTCTGTGAATTACTGTTTCCGTCATGTTCTTTTAGAGGAGACTGTGTTTGAAGGGGGGGAAGGGGGTTGGTAATTTGACAGGACAATCACCTTTACCAGGGTACAGACATGGGGGCAGGATCAGCAGCAGGTCACACACACACTGCTGTCAGTACGCACTCTGGTCGGTATGGGAGGTGGTTTGCAGGTTCTGTGTGGGTGGGGGGGGGTATGTGACTTTGTAGCGGGGGGGGTTACAGATCTCATGCAACGGTCCCTGTCCTGGACCACAGAGCCACGCAGCAGAGGAATCTGTATCCGTCCTCCCCCGCCAAAAGGCCACATAGCCCCCGCACACAGAGTCCCAAAAAGGAGGGATGGCAGGCTCCGTTGAAACATCCAGTCCGGCACTGCAGACCGCTCTGGGAGCAGGAACCTGTCATTCCTCGAGTTTACAGGCGGTCTTTACATCACTACACACCCTACCCAGCACAGTCCGTGTCCCAGTTTCAACCCTGTAACGCAAAGTCATCAATAAAGAAACCTTTGTAAAGTTACAGTGGAACATGTATTTTATTTTTAAACGTCTGTTGGAAGTTGGGGAAGCGGGGTATGTAACTGCACATGCTAGTCAACAGTCACTTGGTAAAGAAACAGGGGCAGGTTCAGCTTCTCTGTAAAGAAACTGAACAGTCACAGGTCACGCTGCTCGCTGGTACTTGAAGAGTTCCTTGTCGCTGTGCAAGGCGCCTGCACAGAGCTTCATGAGCCAGGGCATTAGCGGGTAGGCTGGGTCCCCGACGATCACTATAGGCATCTGCACATCCCCAAGACTTATTTTGTGGTCCGGGAAGAAACTACCTTCCTGCAGGCGTCTAAACAGACCACAGTTCTGAAAACACGCACGTCATGAACTTTGCCTGGCCACTCGACGTTGATGTTGGTAAAACGTCCCCCATGGTCCACCAGTGCTCGCAGCACCATTGAAATGTAGCCCTATTTCTCAGCAGCTGACTGTGGAAGAGGTGGACGATAAGGTGCGAGGAGTTGACAACGGCCATAACTGCAGCGGGATCCGTGCTCAAAGTGCTGTGGCGCCCGCGCTGTCACTGAGCAGAAAAGTGCACGAACAGATTGCCCGCAGGCGCTTTCAGGGAGGGAGGGAGGGAGGGAGGGAGGGCGTGATTGACGGTTCAATGACGACAGTTACCCAAAACCACCCTCGACACATTTTTCCCCCCAGCATGCATTGGGGGGAAATCCCAGAATTCCAATGGGCAGCGGGGAGTGCGGAAACTGTGGGATAGCTTCCCACAGTGCACCGCTTCCAAAGTCGACACTGGCCCCGTTACTGTGGACTCGCACAGTCGAACTAGTGTATTTAGTGTGGATACACAACTTTGACTTCATAAGGTCGATTCCACAAATTCGAATTAAGTTGATTCGAAATAGTCTTGTAGTTTAGACATACCCTAAGCCTTTGGATAAGACTTTCCAGGACTGAGTCCCATGCTTCTGAACCTTTTCATTGTGACTCAGTCTACTGTTATCACCCTGTCTTATGTGTGTGATTGTCCTGCCTCTGCAATCCTAGACCCTGTTTAGCAAAGTACTGAAGCATGAGACTAAGCACAGGACTTGTCCCATTTAAGTCAGTAGGACTTTTCACATGCTTAAAAGGTAGGCTCATGCTGAAGTACCTTGCTGAATTGGGGCCCTAAAGAAGGAGTGTACTGGTGACTACCAGCCCTGCTTACTCCAGGTTACACCTTATAGGTTACCACATCTACACAGAATTAAACATCTGCAGCTGGTCCAAGTCAGTTGACTCAGGCTCGCAGGGCTCATGCTGTGGTGCTGCAAAATTGCTGTGTAGACATTTGGGCTCAGGCTGGAGCACGAGCTCTAGGCCCCCATGAGGTGGGAGGGTCCCAGAGCCCGGGTTCCAGCCCAAACGTCTACACAGCAATTTTTAGCCCTGCAGCCCAAGCCCTGCAAGTCTGAGTCAGCTGACCTGGGCCAGCTGCAGAAATGCTATGGGACTTTTATGCCAGTGTAGACAAACCCATAGATACATACTGTCACCTCTCAGTCAAATGACAGCAAATGTTGGGACGTTGCAGGTCAGGTTCTTGTTGAAGAATACATCAGTGATGAGCAATCTGCCAATAAAAAGTTGCACTAAGAATATACCCCAACACACCATTCCTGGAATAAAGATGGTCAAACAATAGGCAGGTCATCCCTCTTTCAAGGATCTAAGCCAAACATTCATGTGTGACCCTCAGGCAGCAACTCTGCCCAGGGGCGGTTCTAGACATTTCACTGCCCCAAGCACAGCGTCATGCCACGGGGGGCGCTATGCCAGTCGCCGGTCCCGCGACTCTGGTGGACCTCCCGCAGGCATGCCGGCGACCGGCAGAGCGCCCCCCGTGGCATGCCGCCCCAAGCACGCGCTTGGCGTGCTGGGGCCTGGAGCCGCCCCTGACTCTGCCTCAAGAATTGGCTCTAGTTAGATAAGATAGACAGCAAACTCCCTCGTTGCTAGGCACATCTCCCACAAAGAGACTGCAACAGTATAATAGGATCACAGCATCTCTTCCAAGACTAAAAACTCACTTGCACAATAAAAAACAGAAATTGCAAGACAATGCGTAATAGTGTCATCTGGTGATCCCTGCATAACGAACAGCCAATATTTCTCAAATTTAAGACAGTCCATAAACTTTAGTATTTATATGCATCTGTACTAGCCTGTATATGCATCTGTGCTGTCCTAAGAGATTCTTCATTTTAAATGAATTACAGTTCAGCTCTAAAGTTTTAGAGGAATCCCAAACCATTGCACTATTTTTAGACACATTTAATACCAACTTATTCCCCTGACATGAATGCAGCCATCTGTCAAATTCCTTCTGGAACACGGAAGTCAAATGTATAACAGATTTAGAAATTACAGAATAATCTTCAGGAAGACAAGACATCTCTCTGGAACCTCATTAGTAAGCCACATCCTGATACTTTTATTTAATTGTATTTATTTGCCTTATTCCCATATGTTTGTGGTTTATTCTGGAAAATGAGGGGTTGAAAACAAAAATTGTGTTCCTGTCATTTACATCCTCTTTCGTTTGCCAGTTGGATTCTTTGTCTCTGGCTGGATCCCTTTGGAACCTCCAACAATGCCTTCAGGATGAGAAACCTTGCCACTGAACAAGAGCAGCACAACATCTGCCACATGCATAACCCTTCCTCCACAAAGCCAGCATCACTTGGAATTAAATTCAGGTTATGCTGGTCTTTTGATACGGGCCTGACCCTACAGAACAGCTCCGTGGCACCGAAACAGAACAAGCTAGAAAGGGCCATGAATACTGCTTCTGTGGCAGTCGGATAGCTTCAAGAGGAAGTTCCGCCTGCTACAAAAAAAGCAAAAGAATAAGAGTTCCAGTTGCTGCTGTCAACACTGGTCAGGAGAACTGTATACTCAGTAAGTACCCTGAATCATCATCAGGAGTTAAAACGATCATGTTTGGGGTCTGGCTAACTGGAGTGAGCGATGCCACGCTTCCAAAGGGATGTTCATAGGCTACAGAACAGGAAGACGGGTCCATTAATTAGGGAGCTAGCCCAGGATTCAGTGAACCTGAATTCCTGCTCTGCCATATATACTTCCTCTGACACCTTGGGCAAATCAATTTAGTCTTTGTGCCTCAGTTTCCTATCTGTAAAATAGGGATACCAATATATCCCTACCTCACAGGGATATAAAGATTGTGAGGAGCTCAAATACTACAATAATGGGGGGAACAGGGCATATAAATATCTAAGGGCTTGGCTACACTTACAAATTTGCAGCGCTGCAGCAGGGTGTGAAAACACACCCTCTCCAGCGCTGCAAATTGCGGCGCTGCAAAGAGCCAGTGTGGTCAAAGCCCCAGCGCTGGGAGCCGCGCTTCCAGCGCTGTCCGTTATTCCCCACAGGGAGGTGGAGTACGGACAGCGCTGGGAGAGCTTTCTCCCAGCGCTGGCGCTTTGACTACACTTAGCGCTTTAAAGCGCTGCCGCGGCAGCGCTTTGAAGTGTAAGTGTAGCCAAAGCCTAAGATACAGCATTAGGTTTTGTACCAATTAGATCTTGTTCTGTTTTAAATATTGAGAGTGAAATTCCGGCCCCATTTAAGTTTTCAGGAATTTTGCTATTGACTTCAATAGGATAAACAAATTCACCATGTATTATAGGCAGAGCTGGTAGCACTGCTTATAGTTAAGATTACCTGACACTTACTGTTTAATAAGCCACTGAAAGCAGGGTCTTATACCTTTGCTATATTTTAATTGTCTGGCTTTAATTTTCCATGCCAGGTTCCTGCCTCAGGCAGAATATTTTTGGAAATTTTCAGCAAAAATGGTTTGGCTATTTCTGAAAAAGAGGTTTGGGGAAATGCATTGTTTCACCCATGTTAATAAAATTCTTATAATCATTTTGTTGAGGACTCAGGTGGTATGGCCCATCAGGCCCCCTGCTGCAGGCCAGCTGTACTGCAGAGGCAATCTGGGGACCAGCTCTGCTGCAGGCCCTAATTTAGCGGTGCCATTTGGAGTACCTGACCCAGACTGGAAGAAGAGCTCTGTGTAGCTCAAAAGCTTCTCTTTTGCTCTCTCTCTCTCACCAACTTAGTAGAGTTTGATTTAAGGATATTTACTTTATATGTTTGGACATGTGATGCTGATAATGTGTGTTTTCACAGTTAAGCTTTAACTTTTTGAATCTCCACCTTATTTGCTATACCCTAACCACCCACCATAATTTCCCCCAACTGTGAAAGCTAAAACCAATACAAATAAAATGCTTAAAATATACATTGCTATTATCCATCAAAATTATAAAAAATAAAAATGAAATTCTGCCAACCCTAATTATGATGCAGTTTACACTGTCACATACTATTTTTTCCCCTCAGGACCCCTCAGTAAAACCTTGTAGGAGTTGGGGGGGTTGGTTGGTTGGTTTTGTTAACTGTATATACATACTGTGACAAACCCAGACCAGTGGGGTACAGGAGTCTGGTAGAGGGCAAATTTACTGGTCACTGGATGAGTAGTTTTCTGTTCCCTGAGTGACCAGAGCAGGGGCTGCACTAGAATAATCAGGAACCTGCTAGAACCAATTAAGACAGGCAGGATAAGTAAGACACTTGGAGCCAATTAAGAAACTGCCCGAATCAATTAGGACAGGCTAGCTAATCAGGGCACCTGAGTTTAAAAAGGACCTCACTTCAGTTTGTGGTGTGCATGTGAGGAGCTGGGAGCAAGAGGAGCTGAGAGTGAGAGGACATATTGCTGGAAGACTGAGGAGTACAAGCATTATCAGGCACCAGGAGAAAGGTCCTGGGGTGAGGATAAAGAAGGTGTTGGGGAGGAGGCCAGGGGGAAGTAGCCCAGGGAGTTGTAGCTGTTGCACAGCTGTACCAGGAGGCACTCTAGTAGGGTGACCAGATGTCCCAATTTTATAGAGACAGTCCTGATTTTTTGGGTCTTTTTCTTATAAGGCTCCTATTACCCCCCACCCCTTGTCCTGATTTTTCACATTTGCTGTCTGGTCACTGTACACTCTGGACAGCTGTAGTCCACAGGGCCCTGGGCTGGAACCTGGAGTAGAGGGCAGGCCTTGGTTCCTCCCAACTCTTGATCGGACACAGGAGGAAGTGACCTGGACTAGTATCAGAGGGGTAGCCATGTTAGTCTGGATCTGTAAAAGCAGCAAAGAGTCTTTGCTGCTGACCTAGACTGTGGCCCCTACCAGAGGGGAAGATCTCTGGGCTGTTTCCTGACCCACATGGTGAATCTGTAGGTGAGCAAATCCACCAATAAGCGCAGGACCCACCAAGGTAGAGGAGGAACTTTGTCACAATACACACATATTATATGTGTGTGTGTGTATATATATATATACTTTTTATAGTGATAAAACTTGCACACTTTTGTAAAAAACTATATAATCTACTGATCAACTGTCTGCACATATTTTAAACTGCTGCTTTCTCTGTTGGACTTTTCATTCCTATCCTATCTTATTTAGATTGTAAACTCTTCAATACTGGGACTGTTTGTATTTTGTGGCAGGGGTGTGTGTGTGTGTGTGTTTTTCCGCAGTGTGAAGCACATTGTCAGAATTAAACAAATAAGTGATCAGATGATAATGACTAATGAGTACATTTTTAGCCAAACTTACATCAGAAACTGGTGAATAATTTTAGAGGGCCTTCCTGCTGATGATTGCATATCCCATTATATTAACCTAGCATGAGGTAAAAAATTATCTGCTTTTAGTATATAGACTTTCCATGGAACAGTGTTGGCTCAGAATCCACATTCTCTGCTGTAGGTTATTTTCTTGAATAACATAATCAACATTTGCTTTTGCATTGCATCTTTACTGTAAATTTTGTCAGTGATTTCAAGAACATAAGGGTAGTATAATGACTTTAAATAACTGTAGTAAATCACATAGACTATATGGTTAAAATAAAGTTACTTTCATAGATGATTAAATTGAACTCACAAGAGCAGTATTGCCATCCCCAAACATTAAAAAAATCATATTTTTTTTTAAATGTTTTTACTTGCTTTCTTTCTGGGCCTTTAGAGTTTGAACTTTTCTCCATAATCAGAAGCTCTCTGGAAACTGTTTCATTTAAATGAAAAATGAGTCTTTAATCACATGACTCCCAAAGCTAGGGATTTAAGAAACTCCATAAAACTGCAGGAGTTCAGAACACTGCAGTCATACACTTTCTGTTTGCTGCTCTTAGTATTCCAGCAGACCGAAGCAGCACACTGTACAGTCAGAGTAGCACATCTTCTCCCTTCCCAGCACTGAATTTTGGAATTATGGCTGATTGTGTTGTTTTGCATAGGATAACTCCTCCTTCAGGGTTAAGTCCTGCTTCATTCATCTGAATGGAAGATGTAAATCCATATTGCCATAGAACTACTGTAATTTACAATTTCACTGGATAGCAGCATGTACAACCATACTTCTCTAAATGTGCTTGAAGACAACAGGACTGTTTCCTAACTACAACTTTCATCCTCACTTTTAAACTAGTGACATTAATTATACTTTTCCATATTAATGTTTAATAAATGTCTAACACAAGTGAACAGTTTGTCACAAACAACTTCCAACTGAACAAGCTTACCATGGTTCATTCTGGCTCAGCCAAGGAAGGCTTACGTTTAAATTATATTAGGAGGAAGGTCTGCTAGTTAGAGCACAAGCCTAGGATTCTGGAAACCTGGTTTCCATTTTCTTCACTGCCACAGACTTTGGCAAGTCCTTTATCCTCTCTGGCTCACTTCCCATCTGTAAAATGGGAATAACTGTGCCTCACTGCAGCGTTGTCAAATTCTCAGATGAGAGGTTTGGCTCAAACATTGTGTGGTGTGTCAAGGACTACGTGGAATTGCAAACTATCACTTTATAAGAAGGTTGGGGTGTTCCCTGGTCCTGCTTGCAGACAAGGTGGTTCTGTAATAAAGTATGCAATTACAGTTAGTTAGCAGACTGCCAATTTAAAGCAAGGTGTGGTGATTGTGCCTCTGTTTCAGGAAGCAGTCTGTTTTTCTCACTGTGGTGTTGGTCTGAATTCTCAGACATGAAGCAGCATTATGTTGCAATCTTGTTGTTGTTTTTTTTTTGTCTACCTCTGTTTGTATACCATGAAACATAAGACATTGCAGTAAATGGGAATTAAGATGCTCTACTGAGCATATTAAATATCCAGCCAGATATAACCTTAAGGAGGAAGACAGAGATTGCATATTGAGTACCACGTGGATCAAAGACGCCATGTCCCTTTTGGATTTGCCATGATGACGACGACGACGATAATAACTGAGCATATTATAGGATCAGGCCCTTAGAACAGATTGAATAAAGATTAAACACTTAGCCATTTTGGTCTGGACTAGTCATAAATTCATAACCACAGTGCAACTCTCAGCAATTTGATTGTAACCATTGCCTCTTGTTTGTGAAGCTCATTAATAATATACTAGAGGGCAGCTGCAGGATTGCAGAAAGTGTCTGGGAAATGAACCAAAACCATTATATCATCTTGCCTGTTATTTTTGTTCTTGCTGCTGTTTTTCATATTTTGGGTTGCAAATGAATAAATAAATACAATTATAAGTGAATCCTGTGCACAGAAATATCTTGCACTGAACAAACTTAATATCATACATAGTCTCAATCCCTCACTGATTTGTGGCCTTCAGTTTTCTACTGTAGGTGCAGGAAAACATAATTTTCAAAAAACAACAAAGTGGAGAATTTTTTCAAATAATTTCAGTAACATTTCAAACATTCTCAATTATGATGCAATTGTTGGGGGGAGGAAACAATTCAAAGCATGTCCTAACACTAATCTTATACTTTCCACTCTCTTACACTGGTATAAAACTGGTGCAACTCAGTTTTCAATTAAGTTACACTAGCATAAAACTGGAGTAACTGAATGATGAATCAGAACCGGAATGTGCAAAAGTTACCAAGAGAGAAAGTTATATTTAAAAAAATATCAGGCATTACACACCAAAACTCCAGGAAACGTAGATTTCTTAGGATAAAATCTGAAGAGTTGGCCCCAGATTTCTCATCAACTTCTTGTTCCCAAGAGGCTAAAATGTTCAGATCCGCCAATATATTGGCTTCATTGTAGTAAAAGAAAAACCAATTTTGTGTGTATTAGAACTGAGCTATGCAAGAGCCTGTTGGACACACATGTATGTGTTTCGCTTTATAAGTAACCTTTTTCTTAGTTTTCTTTTGAGTCACTACACATCTCTATTAATAATAGATATCAAATAAATATAAAACCGCACTACCACCTGTCCTTAGCATGAGGAAACCTTGTATGTGCCTGCCAGGGGTCATCTCCCCAACTCCACCCACACTGGGCAACAGAAGCACTCCTCTCTAGGCCTCACAGGCCCCATTCTCTCTCTACAGGTTAGCAGTAGGCACACTCCAATTTGCATGTTTTATTAGGCTATGCTCACCCAAAGTCCTTCCAGTGTTTTACAGCCAAGCTTGGCTGTGATCTTCCATTCATGAGATAAGTCACATTGTCATCTTGCCTTTTCTGTGGCAGAGTCAGGGAGTCTGGACTGTTCTGATATATCTGGGGGTGCAAACAATGTCCTTATTCATAAACAGGATCTCCCTTTCTGGTTGTTTTTTCCTGTGGCTTTCCTCTCTTGTTGATTTTTGCAATCTCCTGATTTGCCTCAGGCTAAGTACGCAAATAGGCAGACATTCTGAAGCAGACAATACCCACTTTACATATGACTACACAGGGAGAACCCCATTACTCCCTGCCTGAAGGGAACTTGTCCAAGACCCGTCATCTCCTAAAGGATATCTGCCTTAAAAATGTATTTTTAGTAGACACAATTCCTTAAAAATTATCTGTATACACATCACAATGATTATGATGACCAATGGGCTACCGGCTTTCATCAGAGAAGTAACATGCCACCCTTTAGTGAATTATTATGCACATATCTGACCTAGGGAATCCTTTAAAAACTCTATGCACCCTTGGTGCCTTCTGTCCAGAGCCATAACCAGGGTGGGGAGAGTGGGGCAGCCACCCAGGGCACAAAGCCACCAGGGCAGAAAAATGAAAAAAAATAGTAGAGGGCACAAACATGCTTGCTCACCCCAGGCATTAAAATGCCTAGTTACAGATCTGCCTCTCCAGCTTGGCACCAAGAGGTTGCTGAGTCACATTCTACAAAGGACAATTCTGGCTCAGCAAGAGCACCTGGAACTCTGGAGTAATGACCACCCCCCCATCACCACCAACAACAACCTGCACTGAACGAGTCCTGTGGAAACAATGGCATGTGATCATGTAATTAACTGTAAAGAATCATGATCATGGAAATGACCATGTAGCTGGACCCAAGTGAAGAGAGACTTTCTTCACCAATAATGGTAGGTTGAATTTTGTTCCTGGAAGAGTTTCTAAAAGAGCTTGAGTGTTATTAGTTAAATCCAGGTCTTCAGATCTCTCTTGCAAACCAAATACCCAAAAGGTTGGGCCTTTGATAATCCCAGCCAAAACCCGTCTCCCTAAATTGGGATCTTGTATCTTATCAGTATGGCTGATAACAGGAAAGTGACAAGCAGGTAAAATGTAGTTTTTCACTTGCTCTATCCCAAGTACCTCCTATATCAAGAGTTCATAAACAATTTTATAGAATGAACCACAACGTAGACAGATTGTTGTTATATAAAGCATCATCCCTCCAATTTATGATCATGTGCCTCACTTTATTTTCCATTTCTTATTGAATAACACCCCTGTAAAATAAAACCACAGTAATTGCTTAAATGGAAAAGTGTTTCTCTATTTTAGTGATCTTTTATGACAAACTAGCAGCTAGAAATACAGCTCTCTATGTGACCAGATAGACCCATTAGCAGTCCACTGACCACAGTTTGAGAACCACAGGACTATACCTCATGTGTGAAGTTAAGAGAGGCTACTCGTGGCTTCTGCTGAAGAGGTTCTGACAACTTATTCTTTTCAGGAGTCATTTCTGACCCACAAAATTCAAATCAGAATGAACAGCAACAGAAACTAAGTCAGAAGAGCACAAAAGCAGATTAGGAAGTTTCTCATCGGTCCATAATCAAGAGCAGCAAATGAGACGAAGAGATTTCACAGACTGCCATACTTCAGTAATGTACATTACATGGATATAAATGGGAAAACTGAATATGGCAAAATTTAATTGGTGAGAACTGTATTTTGCATATATGAAATGTATTAAAGGTATAACAACAACAAAATGAAATTCTCAGGAATGAGATCTGTAACAATCCGGGTTCCCATACATTACACCCACTGTACCTTCTGATTCTATTACAAGGGCTCATAGGGATCTACATAAATGTCCTTGAAATTTGATGTTTTACACCAGCACAGTGTGGAAATCAAACAGTTACTCTTCAGAGTGTGAATCTGCCTCTGCACTTGTGAATTAAACAAATCTTGGAACAAAGAAATACCATAGAAATGGCTTCAGAATTTCTGTACTCTGTGGGATACCTAGTCAGAGTCTGGACTCATGTCTCTATATTTCTGGCATACTTTCAAAGTCATTCCCTGCTGTGTCTTTTTTTCTTTTAAATGTCAGAATTGTAAATGTCTAGACAGAATATGGGAGACCACTATTGAATCTGTAAGGTCAGAGCTTGAACAATTCTAGCAGTTTAAAAAAAAAAAGTTTGTTCAAACCCATGTAAAACATTTTTAAAGGATACTGTTTCCTATGCCTGCTTCTGCTGTATTGAAGTCATGGAAGTTTTGCTATTAACTTCATCAGGAGTAGGAGAATGCTTTAATAGTCATGGTTTTTTAAATTTCTTTACCCATTTGCCTCATTTCAATCTTCTTCCCCTCCCCCTCTTCTCCTGTACAAAGGAACACGGGGTGCATTTTATTAAAGATAACTTGTGCAGTTTCTCCACCCATCCTTCAAGTCCCTTTGTGCCACATGGGCCCTGTAAAGGAAAAGGAGACTGGCGTCACCTGTATCCCAAAGTGTTGAAGAGACCCCAGCAGCCATAGAACTGGCAGAGTCAGGTCCCAGGCCACCTTCCCCACAAGCCCTAGTGCAAGGGAATGTTGGAGGTGGGGAGAAAGCATGCCTTCGGCTAGCCTCAGCTGGCGGATGGACTTTTGGGGACTATTGCCAAATGACACACATTAGAGCAGCCCCACAGCTTAGGCTCAAACCTGCAGCTTGAGCCAGGGTAGGACAGCATATCAGAGAGCCAAAACCTGCTCCCTGATAGCCCGTCAGGAGGAGGGGTGTCTAGGGAACCAATAATAGAAACAACCAATTGCTTGTTTCTTCTCCTTCAAGGTGATCATCATCTGCCCCCTGCTTTTCCCTCCACGTTTACCTTTGACACATGGATCTCCTCACAGTCTCCCACTTTCATCCTTTGATTGTTGATGTCAAGATTCAAATATCCATCTGCCATTACTGCCCTCTCAGCACCTGTTGCTCACCTCCTTCAGCCTCAATCTCTGGAACCAATGACCTCACTTCACAATCTTGCAATAAATGAACAGGGGCCCAGTGGAAAAAATTTTATATGAGCATGTAATAAAATGTAAATGATCATGTAATATACATAAAGCATATACACAAGGGTGAAGAATTAAAGTTGTATTGGCAACCATAAGTCTGGCATTGCAACCTAAACTACCTTTTCAAAAAACTACATAGAAATATTATTGCCTCCGTTTTTATGGAAAAAGATAAAAGCAAATTCTATTACCTGTTTTCAAATGATTTTGGTTTTGCTTTTCCCCGGGAGAAGTCTATTTCTTTTGCTGAAAATTTCAACAAAAATGAACTATCAATTTTTTTTCACTAAAAAACATTTTCAGATTAATTATACAGAAAGTGCAGTGGAAAAGAATTATGGCCTTGTAGTTAAGGGACTGGACTGGGATTTTGGTGATCTCTATTCAGTTCCCAGCTCTGCCATATGCTTCAGCTCCTCATGTGTAAAATGGGGCTAATAGTACTTCCTTTCTCCTAAGTATCAAGAGTCACATCTACTTAGATTTTAATCTCTCCAGGAGAATATGCATTTGTACATAGCAATTTCGGCCTTCAAGGCACTGCTACAGACAGTCCAGAGCTGCAGAATTTAGCTCGAATATGGATTTCAAACATCTGCAAATTGGGGATGTTTGAAATCAAGGCTATGGTTCCAGCCCACCACTACTTTTATTTTGTTTTTCAGCAGTATATTTAACTCATCTATGCCACAGGTCAAAGTTGAAATAGAGACTAACTTTATTATTCTTTTTGTTTCAGCTGGGACTAGTAGCATCAACCAGACCAGGTTCCCATGCTGCTAGACGCTGAGCAGTATATAGTCAGGCAGCACCTGACTCAAAGAGCTTACAATTTAAAAGACAAGATGTACCAGGTGGTTGAAGCAAACAAATGGTCAGGAAGATGGGGTGGGACAAGGTAGCAGTGATAATAGGATGTTTTAGTATAGTCTAGTGGCATGCATGATTTCTAGGTGTAATAAACTTACTCAGAAGCACAACTTTCCTTTAAAAATAAAGTTATTAGTCTTACCTAAATCTAAAATATATTATTTAGCCTTTATAAGCTCTCTTAGATGATTAAACTTTGATAATGTCCTAAGCAGACGAGTAATAGCAATCAAACAGACGATATGCAATCTTCCCTAGCAGAACTGCTGTGTGAGAACTAGCAGACATTGTGGTGTCTTTCTGATACTTCATTCAGAGCCTGTGGAAAGAACAGAGGAATAAGAGTCAGAACTCCTGATATTCTTAGCTCTTTCACTGACATGCCCTGTGACCGTGGCCAAGTTGCTGTCATTTCTCTGTGCTTGGTTTACCCATCTGCAAAACTGGCATAACATTTTCTATGGTACCCTTTGGGGAATTGTGAGGTTTAATTTACATTTGTAAGGCACTTTGAGAGTCTTGGATGAAAAGTGCTGTAAGTGCACAGTAGTGTTATTTCAGCTCTGTAACAGTCAGATAGCTGGTGATGTGCAGCAGCACTGAAAGTTGCTATTATCTTGGCTTAATAGTAATGGCTGGAAACAAGTTTCTGAAGACTGTCAGGATGACATCAGACATTTTCACAACACTTACAGAGATTTATTCAGGGTTGTTAATTTACTGATACTGTCTGACATTCTGTTCTATCTGAGTACAGCTTTTGATAAATAGATCACAGCATCTTGCTAGACAGAGACAAGAATTGCGTTAGGCAGGACTGCACTTTATTGATGTAGCTTCACTTTTTCTTAATAGTCAGTAAGGGAAGAAACCATCCATTGACTTATTGGCATCATTCTCTTGAACATGATGATTGACATGATTGTGATTATGGGTAGGTGGAGTCAAATACCATCTTGAGAGGTGGCAGCTATAGTAGGTAACATGCAGAACTCCATGGCAGACAAAATGGGACATTTTTAATTTGAAATATAAAATATTGTCTGTTACTTCAAAGCCAAGGAAAGTTGGAGCAATGGCTATCAGAACATATTGAATACACCCCTAAATACTTACATATTGATCCTCTGGGTATTTGCAACAAATTTCTTGTCTCTTTTTAAAAAGTATTTGGAGCCAGATTTTCCCTCTTCCAGTCATCCTGCACCTCAAGATTTGTCCAGAAGGATTGCTAATGATTGTGTGAGAGCAATACTTACCAGTACACTTAACTACCAGGGGCGGCTCTAGACATTTCACCGCCCCAAGCAGGGCAGCATGCCGCGGGAGGCGCTCTGCCAGTCACCGGTCCCGCGGCTCCGGTGGACCTCCCGCAGGCATGCCTGCGGATGCTCCACCGAAGCTGCACGGGACTAGCGGACCCTCCGCAGGCACGCCTGCGGGAGGTCCACCAGAGCCGCCTGCCACCCTCCCGGCGACCGGCAGAGCGCCCCCCGCGGCATGCCGCCCCAAGCACGCGCTTGGCGTGCTGGGATCTGGAGCCGCCCCTGTTAACTACACACGGGAGAATATGAGGGGCTTATGCATGGTAAATAAGGACACAATTTGTCCCACAGTGTGTTCTGAACTCACACAAATGTGATTTTTCCCTGGTTTCAGTAACTGGCTTTTTTTCTACTTCTGTCCTCATATGGAACCAAATGATGATTATATCCCCTTTTCTTCAAAACTGTGTGGCTAAATGCTACTGCAGTATACAGCAAATGATGCACAATCTCCTTCCTCTCTAATCTGTCTGTTCTAACTATGTATTTCTATCATGCCTACCATCACTGTATCTGGGAACAACTAATCCTGAATAATAACCTATCCCAGATCCATCCTGCTGTTCCAGCTGGCAAGGCTGTTCTGAGCAGTTACTATTCTTCACATTAAATTTTAAAAAATCAGTTTTCTGTAAATAAATGTTACAATTTCTTTTAAAAAATACAAACATTTGTTTCTTAAAATCCAGAAAAGAGAATAGGAAAAACCATTTTGATCAAGTGAATACAAAGTAACATGAGTTTTTCAGAGCAAAGTCAGTGGTTGGACTAGAACTGGAGTATCAGTCTATCTATGTATTTTATGGTTTACTGCAGCACTCATCACTATAGTACCTAAATACTACTGTGAGTACACAACTTAACTGAAGAAAACACGTTTGTTTCTCTCTCTTACAAGAAAGGGCAAAACTGCATTACAAGATATAGATATATAAACTTGACAGAAAATAGTTAAAGAAATGTTATCTTCCCCAAAGGTTTCATTAAGGCTCTGAGTGGCTGGGCTCACTGGATGTTATTAGACTTTGTTACTGATATCTAATTGCATCACATGTTTTATTTATCTTGCTGTGATTTAAAGTCCAGCGCTTATAAATGCCAAACTTAAGAAATATTACCAGCATTACTGCATCAATAACAGTCTTAATGCTGTCAAATCAACACATGTGCTTCACTCATTCATTATATTTAGCTGTTCAGACATTTACAGCACTATTAAATTATGCTGAGAGTGGTAGTGTCTTGCATTCCACTCTTATTTATTTTACGTTGTTTGTGGAATATCATTTGATTTACATTAGTTACCCTGGACAAAAATGCATTATCCATTCGTAGCTAGATCGCTTCAAAGTGTACCACACCAGGAGAAAAGTCTGAGGACCTATATTCACAGGTTTGAGTAAAAAATAAACAAACAGTAACTTATACCCTACAACTAGGGACATCTTTTACTAGCACATGTAACATGATTTCAGGCTTTATCCTACACTCATTAGCTCCCATTAACTTTAATGACGCAGAATTAAGGACTAAATGAAAGCTCATGTCTCTATAAAACAGTATTTCTAAAACTAAAACCCTGGTATGCTGGCTTCTGAATTGGGTGCTATTCATGAGGGTGAACACACCACTGTAATATTATTATTGTGAGGGTAAGTTCAGGATCTTAAGGTTGAAAAGGAAATTCAGTCTTTTCTATATTACATTCTTTCTTTATTGCATTACATTCATTCAATACGTACAAATTCTCTCAAATTTTTATTCAGTCCTCACTTAAGGAAAACTCCCACTGTTGGCTATTGGTTGCTAGGATTGTCACTGAGAGCAGAATTACTGAGATTAAACATAGGGATTTTGCCCTGTGTTCGCAATAATGCTTAGAATCAGAGGCAGATTAAGATTTATTGCAGCCCTAGGCACAAAGAACATTGCCCCCCCGCCCCCCACACACACCTTGGGGCCTCCCCCGCATTCTCCCATGGCCCTGCCTCCTGGCCTGGACAGAAGTCAGGCCAGGGTAAGAGCTGCCCAGGGAGCCTGGGCTGCTGTGGGGAGCTCTGGACCCTCCACCTGTCCTGGACAGCATGCCCTGGGGGGCCAGGGACACAGGCCAGGGGCTGCTCTCAGGCACCCCGGCTCCTCACCCAGGACAGGTGGAAGGTCCGGTGCTCCCCACAGCTGCCTGGGAGGCTCTTAGTACACAGTCTAGAGTGACCATACATCCTGTTTTGGCCAGGACAGTCCCCTTTTAAGCTCTGCCCCAGACATCCCGACTTTTTTGGCAAAACTGGACATTTGTCCATCATCAGTTGACAAGAGCAAATGAGACAAATGTCCAGTTCTGCCAAAAAGGGACTCAGGGCGGGGGCAGCTCCACATGGAGGGAGGGGGATAGGTTCGGAGGGGGGGGCTAGAAGGAAAAGTCTGTTTACAAATACAGGGAGCTGGAAAAAAACAGCTATTTATTGAAGACAACAAAAGAACCGTGTACAGTTGCTGCAGGTTTTTTTACTGCCTTTATTGTTTTAAATGAGTTAGAACTGCCTATCTTATTGCAACTGGTTTAATAAAGAAAAACATGTAATGATTTAAAATACTTCAATTATTCCTGTTTAACATAGATACAATATGTACATTTTCCTTTTTAAGTGGTTTGAGAAGCTGATGTAGTCAGAACGTCTGAGCATAGGGCTGTGGAGCCAGAAAAATGAGTCCTCTTCCTTGCTAGGTGATCTTTGCTAATTGCACAACTTTGCACTATCTGAGTTTCCACATCATAACACGATTTTTACTTACTTACCTCCCAGCAGGAGTGAGGTTTAATTATTTAGCTTTTATAAAGCAGCTTGAAGTTTAAAAACACTATATATAAGCTACATATTCATTGGAAAAATACTAGATTGTAAGCTACTCAGGGCAAGAGCCTTGTCTCTTTACATGTCAAAGAATCAAAACACTAATATAAAATAGGCAGCATAGAAATAAATGGTTCAGTGCACTAAAAATGTGGCTATCTTAAATTTATCATCTTGTCAATAAACTGTTTGGCTTTGGGTTTTGGGTTAGAATTAATAACCCTGCTGATACTTGAGACACTAGTTTTGGAGCCTGTAGTTTCAGGTGAGTAAGTGTAGACAGCTGAAGCTGTCTGTACACATAATACAACATTGTGCCAGAGAGCTGTGCCTAAGTGCTAAATATTGTAATAGCTGAGACAAAGGGTTTGTTTTGTTTTTTTGAACAATATCTTTGGTAAGTGTTGGAGACTGGGAATCAGGACTCTTGAGTTCTCTAACTAGCAGTGATACTTGATTCACTTTGTGCTTGAGTGTAGGCAATTCACCTAAACTCTGTGTGTTTCACCATACCCATGTGTAAAATGGGGGGAAGAAAAGGGGCTGAAGGAGGCAGCTCCACATGGGAGGGAGGAGGAGAGAAGGAGGTGGGGAGTGGGGGGACAGCTCTGCGTGGGAGGGAGGGGGGAAGAAGAGGAACTTGAGGGGAGCCAGCTCCACACCGGGGAAATTACCCTACACAGCTCCTGCATCCAGCCTGGCAAGGGGGCGGGGCCTCAAGGGGAAAGAGGAGGAGAAGGGTGGCAGGGTCCCGGGGGGAGGGAGAGAGAGGAGGAGCAGGGGGCAGGTCAGGATTCCAGCCTGTGGGGGCCCCCCAATTGATCGGGGCCCCTGGGCATGGACCCTGTGGGCCTCTACAGCAATCCACCAGTGCTTAGAATAATAAAAATTGAATTAATGTTTAACATCTCTTGTATTTTCTAGCATTTATAACAGTTTGCTGTGTGCATTCCACTCACATCGGGCAGTGAAAAATAGACTAGAATCATAGATATGTCTGGCTGCACTGGACCTTGAGAGGTCATCTAGTCCAGCCCCACTGCGCTGAGACAGAACCAAGTAAACCTAGACCATCCCAACAGGTATTTGTCCAACCTGTTCTTAAAAACTTCCAGTGATGGGGATTCCACAACTTCCCTTGGAAGCCTATTCCAGAGTTTAGCTGCCCGTGTAGTTAGAAAGTTTTTTCTTGATATCTAAATCTCGCTTGCTGCAAATTAAGCCAATTACTTCATGTCCTTCCTTCAGTGGACATGGAGAACAATTGATCACAGTCCTCTTTGTAACAGCCCTTTACATATTTGAAGACAGCCAAGAGGTCCTCAGTCAGTCTTCTTTTCTGAAGACTAAACATGCCCAGTTTTTTTAACCTTTCCTCGTAGATCAGGTTTTCTAAACCTTTTATCAGCATGGTCTGCTCCTATCTCATCTGCATTATTATATGCAATAGGTTTTTTTCAGCAACTGGCATCTTTGTGTGTAAAAGGCATTCATGCTTGAGGAGTCTAGGATTGCTCAAATGTTTAAAGCAACTAACACTCTTTAAATTTGCTTGGGCATATCTCATTGGTATTTAGAAAATTATAAAGGTAAAACCATATATATGCCCTTTAAATGAGCAGATTCCTGTACACTTTTCCAAAGTATTGCTCTGAGTTATTCAGAGGCCCCAAAGAAATTGTAAGATGCTCCAAGAGTGAAAATTCTGTGTTCAACAATGTACTGTAGAATACACAAAGGAGTGGGGAAATAAATAATATTAATAATAACAACAACAAAGAAACTGGGTGTCAAACACTGATTTAGATCAAAACAATAATAATTGATTGTCTAAAAGTTACTATGGTAACACGTCTTCAAAGGGGAAAAAAGTGTGCAGTCCTAAATAACCTGAACAAGTTGACCTGAATAACCAGCCCTGAAGAAGAACTGTTTAAGCTCGAAAGCTTGTTTGTCTCACCAACAGAAGTTGGTCCAATAAAAGATATTACCTCGCCCACTTTGTCTCTCAGCCCTAAATAAGTCATTTCAAAGAATTTTCAGGCTGCTTTACTTCAGCGCATCTTTGTGCTTGAGTTTTAATTCACAACTCAAGTTGCCATACTTGTTTTCATAACATATGCTAACAGCAATCCCCATTAGCATAGTCTCTTTGCCAGCAAAAAAGTACAGTCTGTTGGCATAAGATATTATTTATTCATTTTCCCACTCTGAATAATGGATGCAGCTCATAAAATGCTGTAGAAATTTAAAATACTTTATTATGTTCTTAACAGCTTTGCAGTGCACTTAGGGAAGACAAGAGCTTTATTCTTTATTAGAGGAAAAACTCATGCTAGTTTGAGTACCAATTTCAATTTGCAGACATCTGATATTTTGCTTTAAGTTCTATTTAATTCCTGTTGCAAGAAAGGAAATCTGTGTAATTATTTAATTAGCAATAAGAAGACAAACAGAAACAAAACAGATACACGACAATATATACAGTATTTTTGCATTAAAATGTTGTGCGACACTTAAAAGCGACTTTGTAAATATGGCACCTCTTATTCCGTAGATCTGTGTCGAGTGGATATTCAGAGTCATCTCTGCTGATGTTACCTGGAAAACAAACAAACAAACAAAACCTATTTTTACTTCTTTATACATGTATTTGCACTTCAGAGGTAAGACAGCTAAAAGAGGGATATTGATTGGCTCTTAGGTCTGGTCTACGCTAATGCTGGAGTCCGGGGTCAATAACCTTCAGCATGCAGCTCATCAGAGTAATCCACTGGTGGGCTGCGAGACATTTTTTTTTCATTGACCATCCACAGAAACGACAACCCCCCCCAGCTCCCAGTCGCCGTAGTTCACCGTTCCCAGCCAATGGGAGCTGCAGGAAGCCGCGGGCCACAGGGATGTGCTGGCTACTGCTTCTCGCAACTCCCATTGGCCAGGAACAGCGAACCATGGCCACTGGGAGCTGCAGGGGGACATGCCTGCAAACAATCAATGTAAACAAAACATCTTGCGGCCTGCCAGTGGATTACCCTGATGGGCCGCATGCCGAAGGTTGCCGACCCCTGCTGTAGTTGGTCTAAGTTACATTAGTTAAGTTACGTAAGTAATGTAAGTCGATCTATCTTAGATAGACTTACAGAAATGTCCACACTATACTGTGTCAACAGAAGACACTCTCACGATGACACAGCTTCTGCCTCTCATTGAGGTGGATTACAGACGTCAATGGGAGAGCGCTCTCACATCAACTTAGTGTGCCTTCACTAGACCCGCTAAATTGATGCCACTGCATTGATCACAGTGGTGCCAATTTAGCCGCAGAATGTAGACATGGCTTTAGTAAACAATTCTATTGATGATGCACAAAAAGGAATGGAATCTGTTATACATACGCCGAATCAAGGGAAGATCACTGTTTCAGCAAAGGTATAACTAACACCCCAATTTGACATTTATTAATAGCAATGATGCACTGGAAAGATCCCAGCTTCACTTTCAGATCTCAGGCTGAGTTTTGCAGGCTGGCAGATACTAAAGTCATATTTTAGTTATAAAGTATTAGCAGTCATTGAGACACAAACATAGCACTCATGCAATGCCATTTGATAGAGTCACTTTGCAAAGCAGGACTGCACTTTAAGTCATTTTTGATCCCTTAGTGGAGTTTAAACTGGAAATAAATGTTTTTATCATAATGCCATTCAGGATGATCCAATAACTTGACAACTGGAAGAAAAGCTGTTAGTATTTATTCACCATTTTTGCAATATAGAATGTATATGGTGGGGAAGTTAACATTTCTAGGTTTTACAAAAACTTTTCTACAATTATCGAACTCTAAAACCTTTAATTTTGTTGCTCAATGTTTTGATAGGAAGTTTTTCAGAATTCCTGTTAATTTTTTTTAAATAGGATATCCAAAGACGCTCGTGGTATGAAAAAGTTAGAGAAAAATTAAAGTTTATTTTCTTTTAACAAAATTATGCCCATTTCACTCAGCTCAGCATTTGGAAAGAGCAAACATTAAGGAACACTTTTCATCATAAAAAAATGGAAAACTATGATATAATTACAGGTAGAATTTCAGAGGATCCTTCTGGTGGTGTCAAGTATCAGAGGGGTAGCCGTGTTAGTCTGGATCTGTAAAAGCAGCAAAGAATCCTGTGGCACCTAATAGACTAACAGACGTTTTGGAGCATGAGCTTTCATGGATGAATACCCACTTCATCGGATGCAAGTAGTGGAAATTTCCAGGGGCAGGTATATATATGCAAGCAAGAAGCAAGCTTGAGATAACGAGGTTAGTTCAATCAGGGAGGATGAGGCCCTGTTCCAGCAGTTGAGGTGTGAAAACCAAGGGAGGAGAACCTGGTTCTGTAATTGGCAAGCCATTCACAGTCTTTGTTTAATCCTGAGCTGATGGTGTCAAATTTGCAGATGAACTGAAGCTCAGCAGTTTCTCTTTGAAGTCTGGTCCTGAAGTTTTTTTGCTGCAGGATGGTGGTGCTTCTGGTGGTGGCCATTTTGCTAGGACAGCAATGTCCTCGTCGATCTTGAAATATCTTACTAATGAGCAGATTATTGTCAAGATAAAACCTTTATTATGAACAGAAACTATGTACAAAAAATCAGGTAACAAAGCTTTCTACTATTCTGTGTAGCTGCAGCCTGTGACTGCCCTGTCCTGGGCTTCCCTGTTTTTGCCCAGCAGGAAGCATGTCCCAAGATAACCAAAGACTGCATCTACAGTGTAGAGGAAATATGGTATCTATACATTTCCTGCAGGACCTAGTCTATATTCCTTTTTTAAAAAAAATATTTTCTGAATTAACTCTTCAGGTTGCTTAAACACAACCCTAACATGCCTCAGTCAGTCTCAGAGGGTGTTTCAGTAATTTTCCCAACCTGCTATATTGCAAACACTCTTTAGTCAAATTCTTCTCAGTAACAGACTGTTCAGTCTCATGGTCAATAACAGGGTCAGTTTGTGAATTATTTTCAACTTGTACGTTTGATCTAATTTCCCTTGTCTCAGGCAAGTTGTCAGGTATCTTGAGCAGATGCTTATGATTTCTTCGTAAGACTTTGCCTTCGTCTGTGATCACTGAGAATGACTGAGATAACTCTTTTTTGGTCATTGCAACTTTGTGTCCTGTGCCCATCTTGCCAAATTCTCACAAAGTCTTTGTTTTTTAACTGTGGAAAAGGTCTTGCTCCTTTATTGTGTTTTTTTTCTGATTGTACTTTCCCAGTCTTTTCTTCTCTAACACAGTCATCCTTTGTTTTTGTCCCACATCCAGTAATAAAGTATTTATTGGTCTGTTATAAATAAGTTTATCACATAATTTTCCACATTGCAGCCATGTAAACTCTATAGCTAAGTAGTGCTAAATATGATCTTCTGTTGCATTTATTGCTTTTTTTAGCAAGTTCTTCACTATATATTCCCTAAATTCAGCTACATCCCATAGAGAAAGTCACAAAATCTTGTACATCCACACACCAGACCTAGTGTCTTTCAATTTCTGCGTACATCCTTTCTGCAGCTATCATAGTGCCCTAGATGCATATGAGACTGGCACCCATTCTGTTCCATGACTCTGTAATAGCACTGCATACAGTCTTCATTTTGGAGGCATTTGTGCAGAGTCTGATGTCTTTCAATGGGTCAAAAGATTGCAGCACTGGAGCTGATGTCAGAATGTGCTTTCAATCATGGAACATTCTTTCAGGCTCTGGTGTCCATGTCCATTTGGTCACCTTGTGGATGAGATGTTTTAACTGAGTTGTGCAAGATGTATAGTCAGGTCTGAACTTGCAGACATAATTCCACACGTCTAGCAGCCTTTGAGTTCCCTTTTTATCTTCAAGTCTTGACATGTTCAGTTGTGCTTGAACCTTTGATTCATTGGGCAAGATTCCCCTTGGAGGTCAGTCTCTCTCCCAAATATGTTATTTCCATTGTTTGAAATTGACATTGCTTATTCAGTTTAAGGTTATTAGCTCTCATGATTTCCAGTATTCTCTTCAGTCATTCCTGATGGTCAGTGCCAGTGGTGATTCAGATTACTATGTCATAAATGCACACTTTCACACCTGCTAGACCTCAAGCATCTGGCTCATTGTACAAAGAAAGACTTCTGGAGCTAAACATTCTGAAATGCAGTCTTAGGAAACAGTATTTGCCAAATGGTGTGGTGAAAGTGCACATCTTGGCGGTCTCAGTGTCTAAGGACACCTGCCAAAATCCAGCCAATGCATCTAATTGCTGAAGAATTTGGATCCTGCCATCGCAGACAACAGTTCACTTTGTGAGCAAATGGAAGTGTTCTCCTTTTATGTGTTTGTTCAGCTCCTTAGGGTCCATACACAAGAGGAATCTTCCCTCCCCCTCTTTTCTTTTTTTCTCTACAATTACTAAGGAGTAAACCCAATCCGTTGTGATTTTTCTATTCTCCAGATGAAGTCATTTGCTGTCAGGTTTTGTAGCTCCTCTTCTAGCCTCTTTCTTAAGGGCAGGTCTACACTAAGGGCGGGGGTCGAACTAGGGTACGCAAGTTCAGCTACGTGAATAGCGTAGCTGAACTCGAAGTACCCTAGTTCGAACTACTTACCCGTCCAGACGCCGCGGGATCGAAGTCCGCGGCTCCAAGGTCGACTCCGCCACCGCCTTTTGCAGTGGTGGAGTACCGGAGTCGACCGCGGCGCTTCCGGAGTTCGAACTATCGCGTCTAGATCAGACGCGATAGTTCGAACTCCGAGAAGTCGAACTCACCGCGTCGACCCGGCAGGTAAGTGTAGACTAGCCCTAAGTCTTGTGAAACTTTTACTGTAGCATGTTCCACAAATTGCCCTTAGTGTCAGATCCATCTCCCTTAGTAACCGTTCACTGACTTATTTTTTTTTATTGTTGCCACTCTAAAAACCAGATTGTTCTGGGGATGTTTTTTAATATTGAATATTCACAGGACTGACTTTTTAGTTTTAAATCCGTGACAAACTCTTCTATTATTTCCCCTTCATTCTGCAGTCTCATTCTGAGCCTCTCTCTCTGGTAACTTTTTCCCCCCTAAGGACACAGTGACCCTCAAACATTTTCATTATGTCATCAAAGTTTTTCTCTCTCTCTCCCCTCCCCGCCCCACTACCATCTGTATGGAGTGTTTTGTGTATATCTAGAGCTTCTGTGTCTCCCACTGTTCATCCTCCAACTTTATATGTAGCTTTCATATACAGCTCAAATTGCTGTTTGAACCTTTTCCAGGTACATCCAGCATCTCCCCTTATTTTCAGGGCTGATGGGGGAGTTACTTGCAATTACAGAAGCTCTGTAGCAGCCATATCAAAGTTACCTCCCTTACTTACTTAAGTCTTCCAGCACCCTATGCTTTCCGCTTCTGGTGCCATGTGGTATCTTACTGTTGAGCAGACTGGTTTCAAGATAAACTATTATTATGAACAGAACTACGTACAGAAATTAGATAAACTTTCTTCTTCTCTGTATAGCTGCTGTCTGTGATTGCCCTGTCCTTGGCTTCTTTGTTTCTGCCCCAGCAGAAAGTGTCTCTAGAGTACACAGGAAGTGTTTGCTAAACCAATATGAAGCGGAAGGGAAATTTATTTTAGTCTCATGGGGCCAGATTTTCAGAGATGCTGAGTATTCTCAGATTTCACTGATTATGTTAACTGGATTTGTATAGTTAGCACTTCCAAAAAAATAGGCCTTTGTTGTTCTTTGGGCTTCCCTACTGTCAGGGTCACAAATGACCGCACTCTTTGCAGCAAGATGGCTGACATTGAGACGAGGCTCAGAAACACTAACTGTAGAAATAGTCTCAAACCAAATACTGGGAGCCAAATACCTATGTTTTGAGGAAATCTGGAGATCCAAATCTCACAGCTAATCCATCTCTAATGAGCCAAGCCAAATCCACAAATAAGAACATCTTCAGACTTTGGGGTGATCTGAATCTAGTTCCAATCATTCCAGCTTGAGCTCATAGACTCAGATTCATAGACTTTAAGGTCTCCATCTAAATTACATGTCAAATTTTTCCCACAGGTTAGCACAGAAATGCTCTTTCAATTTTCAGACATGCAGATTGCTGAGCAAGATATGTGCATTTTCATTAAAAACATGTTGAGTCAAAACACAGACTCACTACTATAAGTAGCAGTTTGGACCATTCCTGTAGCATGCTGTAGTATTTTTATGAAGACTGCTTTACTTCAGATATTTGTGATGTTGTAATGATATGCCCCCTCTTCTTGTCTGCTGCAAGTTAACAAAAATCAAAGCAGGCAGTGTTCTGAGATTATTACAGTTATTAGCTGTCAGTAAAAATTAAACTACAGCAGGAAGTTTGTAGGAAAATTTCATAATTAAATGTAAAGTGCATCTGAGCTATTTACCCTGTTGAAGTGCATCCTGCCTATAGCAAGAATGTTGTTGTCGTTGGCCTGCCTCATGATGATATTTTCCTAAAAAAATACATGTATCTGATGAAGAGTTTTAATTAGCAATCTTGGCAAGAGGCTGAGGTTTTAGTCCTCAAACAAAGAAAATGCTTTCAGGGCTTGATCCAAAGGCTATTGGAGTCAACAAGAAGGAAAGAGTGGTATACAAGCAGACTTAAAATCGCCTGGTGCTGAAGGTAGGTTTGGATTATAGGCAAAACTGAGGGTGGATTTAGGTTTGCAAGATCTCAGTCACATTTTAATTTTACAAAGCCAAAACTAGAGGGGAAGGCAACATTTCAGATTCAGAAGCCCCATTTAATTTAAACCTTCAGATTTGAGAGCCTACCATTGCTCTGAATACTGCTATATGCAGCCAGACGTTCAGTAGCTCAATATGGGAATTGACCACCAGTGCTTGAACACTAGTAAAACCAGGCCAGGGAGACAGCTAAAGCAATTCCCAGCTAGCTTGAGCGAGGGTCTGGATTCACACCATGAGCTATGGTAGTCTTTTCTTTATTTACAGCACACCTCACCACCACTTTTGCATTCATCACTAAGAGTAAGCTTGGCAGAATTCTATTTTTTATATATATAATTTTAACAGATTCTATCAATGTTTATTTTTAAGCTTTTTTTATCTATTTAAATTTTCACAGTTGCAGGCAATTATGACAGGGCAAACCAAATACTGGGACAATTATTTAATGACAGATGTTCAGATTCCAAAAGTTAAAGCTTTATAACTATTAAAACACAAAATATACAGCGAACACTTCCACTTGCTCACACGAAGTGAACTGTTGTCTGCGATGGCAGGATCCAAATTCTTCAGCAATTGGATACATTGGCTGGATTTTGGTAGGTGCCCTTAGACACTGAGAGCACCAAGATGTGCACTTTCACATGTCAAAATATACAGAGTACATCCTTAAGTTAAACTCTAATAAATTCTCAAGCGGCATTTTTCTGATTTTGACTATCTGTAAATTTTGAATATTATTGATGGAAATATTTTTTCATCAGTTTTCATGTATATGGAGAAATTGTGGAGAAAATTACTGACAGTAGTAATAAATATCAGAGTTTCCAAGACCAGTAGGGACCATTGTGATCATCTAATCTGAGCTCCTCTGTAACACAGGCCATAGAATGTCACCAGAAATAATTCCTAGAGTATATATTTTAGAAAAACATCCAGTCTTGATTCAAAAATTACCACTGATGGAAAAGTTAGATCAGGGGTAGGCAACCTATGGCACGAGTGCCGAAGGCGGCACACGAGCTGATTTTCAGTGGCACTCATAGTGCCTGGGTCCTGGCCACTGGTCTGGGGGGCTCTGCATTTTATTTAATTTTAAATGAAGCTTCTTAAACATTTTAAAAACCTTATTTACTTTACATACAACAATAGTTTAGTTATATATTATAGACTTATAGAAAGAGACCTTCTAAGAACATTAAAATGTATTACTGACACGTGAAACCTTAAATCAGAGTGAATGAATGAAGACTCGGCACACCACTTCTGAAAGGTTGCCGACCCCTGTTTTAGACTGTCACCTTCTCTTTGTTCAGTTTAATAGACTGCATCTAATGCTATAAAACATGTTTTCTAATTCTTTAATTATATTTGTGGCTTTTCTGTGAACTTTACCTCTCCTTCTTCAGGACACCAAAAAAATACCAAGATCTCTGATATAAAAATCAAAACAAACCAAGAACCTCTCACTTCAAGCACAATTCATAACAGGACATTATATGTACATTGCTTCTTTCATAACTAGCCAACCTTTAAATAAAAATTCTTTGGATCTTCCCTACACTAAGAATATAAATGAGATATAAATTTAAAATATATTAATTCTGTTGCTAACTTTTAATTTGGATTAAATGAAATCCCGTTTTGTACAGAGGGGAAATATTTCCCCTGAAGTGATGAATCAGAGCAGTTTATATAATGAAATAAAGACTGTGGTGACAGGCCTTTGAAACCAAATTAAGCATACACTAAATGTTTTTAGGAACACAAAGGCAAAATGGATTACTAAAAGCAAAATATTTTTAAAAAACTGAATCATTTGTTCTTTCAGTAACTTCACTGCATCACATTTAAGCCAGGAAACAGGCTCATTAGTGGTTTTATGAATCTTTATGGTTTCTCTTTGTACCAATATATTTGTTACTATCGATAGTGTGTCAGCCCAGCAATATAAGTTTAGGGAAAGCAAAGCTATATTTAGTAAATACAAAAGCAATCCACAAAGAAAAAAACTTGCAATTACAAGGAAACTATAGAATGTATATAATATGTAACAAAATGTGGCATCTTTCAGTGAATTGTAAGTAACATCGCATTAAACAGGAAGAACTTACAGGATGAGGCTATTGGCTCAGAAGAGCATATAGACTGAAATCCAAAATGGCCATTTAAACCGTTTCCTCTACAGTGTTTATACTGTCATACTCAGGGTTTTTTTTAAAGTTTCCTATGCTTTGTTGTTAGTGACAAAGGTGTTATTTACCTGACTTCCCACCTGGTCCTTTAAAATGCACATACTGAACCTGCCCTCCTCTAGATTCTTTTATCACATGTTCACTTTTCATTTTTAATTTCCTTATTTTTTATTTCTGCCCTGTTTTATATTTTCTCTATTCACACTATTATCACATTTCTATTTTTAGACTCTCCCCGGCTGCCTACATTATCTCCTTTATTTCAGAATTTAGCTATTTATCCTTAGATCTATTCATTTTCTTTTTTTACACTCTAATTCCTTTTTTGCTTTCCCTGTGTGATGCAACCTGACCTTTCTATCAGCTACCCCAGCACATTTCTCTTTCTTGCTTCTCTCTCTAAATAATAACTCTACAGAGATTTGCTAGCCCCTTTAACCTGAAACCACAAACTAGAGCTAGCTGAAGTGGAGATCCCCTGAAGACCGTCCGTATAATTCTTTCCTCCAGGCATTGAAGAATCTTAGACAAGTTAATACAGGAAACTTTGCCTTGCAATTTTCCTTTTGGCATCTTGGTGATTTAACAATCATGTGTGACTCTACTATCTCTGAAGCATTAGATGATGAAGGATGGCTTTTTCAGACTCACCATGGCACAAAAGAGAATCATGGTGATGAGAGGGAAAGAGAATGAATATCTGTCTTGAAAAGCTAAAACAAAAATATAAAACCAGTGACCCTAACAGGGTCCTCAAGATATGTGGACAGGAAGGCCTGACTGTTCATTGCTTGTGAAGGCTCTTTGAACTGGCAACAGGACATAAAGTCTCTCACTTCCTGGTCTTGTCTTCTAATCTGAAAGTTTCTAAATGACTAAGGCTACAGATTACCTTCAGTTGAGGGTGGGCTTTGGCCCTGGTCACATTGACAGCAATAGGAAATGGTGGCCATTTTGAGAGAGAACAGTTCTTTGTGGAATTCTCTTTAGATCATTATTCTTCAGCCATTGCTAAAGCATAAACTTTCAGTTATGAGGAATAAATACTAAAATATTAATCCTTAAAAGCTTCTTTAAATATAGCCAGTATATGAGATTTCAGTGCATTTTAACTCAGAAAAGAAGTGCTGAAATTTGGGGAGGATACCATGTATTTTTCCACCAAAACAAAAAGGCTGAATTCCTGTGATAAGTGCAAAACTCAACTCAGCCTTAACCATACAGTAAGACAAAAACTGTGTCAAAAGGGAAAAAAACAGGCCAGGTTTTATTCCCTGTATTTGTTGCCTTTCATGACACTTGATATTTAGACAGAAATCATTGCATTCTTGCCATCTGGCCATTGTACAGCCCATGTGGCATCTGTCTTTGTAATGCTGGGATGAAGACATTCCATAGTACAGTGTTTAAACATTTATTTAGGGTTTTTTACTGCTCTGCAATCAAAACGCACCCATCTCATGCTCTGGGAGCCAACAGACTCATCAGTTACCCCCAATCACATCAAATAGCCTAGCAACAACATACATAAAAAAGGAAATCCAACTCCCCAAAGAATCCTCACACCACTACTACTAGACAGCCGTATCATGGGACATAGAAAAAAGGCAGGCCCTGAAGTGCACCCTCAAGGTTAGCAAACAAGGGCTGTTGCTGACAAACAAGTTCCAAAACATAGATCCCTAATGGTGAACACTCAACTAGCTGCCTTCTCTTATCCCAGTTGGATTTCAGCTCAGGCACCTCTGCTGACCACAGCTGTAGTAGTAGGTCACAGGAAGAGAGGAAGTCATAGAAGTCTCAAGGCGATTTATATGTCAAAAAACAACCTTTTAAAATCAACCCAGAAACCAATATGCAGGCAGTGCAGATTGGAGAGCACAGGTTTCATCTGTTCAAACAGACACAGAGAATACACCTTTTCCTCTCCCCTGTTCATGGACACAATACACAAAATATAGTACTAAAACAAACGTTTCCTTTCCAATCGACTTATCAAGACTACTAATTGCCACCACCATTCTTAGCCCATTTACATCATCTTTAGCCTTTTTCTTCTCAAAGCCTGAGAGATCAGACAGATCTTGCAACATGGTATCACAATGAAATAAAAAGGAATGCAAGGTAGGCATACAAACAATAGCCATCAGGTTAGAAAATACGATGGATTTAGTCATAAACATTGAATAATTAACTTAAATACATTTTGAACACAAATCTCCAGGCAAAACCCCAAATTTGGAGCTAATTAATCTTAACACACAGCTAATCTAGATATAGATACCATTGAATATGGGGTTAACCTTAAGGAATAGAGCAGAGTTTTACTTCAGCAAGGGGCACCCCTTCTGTCACAATCCACTCTGAGCCCTAGTTGCATGACTGAGAGTTCATTTACACAGGCTGTCAATTAGGAATAAATACCCTTTGAAGTAGCCAGACAGAAAAGTTCAGTTGATGCCCTTTGTAAGACTGTAGCCAATTATCAGATAGAGGGGTCCAAAAGTGCAGGTGTCATGGTGGAGAAAGGCTCCGATGTAAAGATTCAGATAGCTCTGAGTGCAGTAACATGACAACAGTGAAGATGTATAGCCCTAGATGTTCTACATGGCAACCATCAACAGCAGACATTTTTTTAGGGCAGGATAAGAAATTAAAAATCCAACTAAAGTGAAGGGTATTTTAATGTGAAAATAATGCAATCCTCTGGCACAGCAGGTTTAACATTAACTGGTAGCCTCTGCTCACTGGAGGCCTATGATGTCCAATTATTTCACTGTCAACAATCCACTCCAATGTGGCTGTTTAAAGGTCACGAATCATGTTTCTGGTTCTTTTCCTTTTAGTCCCTCCTCCCTATCATCCCCTCTTCATTTGACACATTCTTCATTGTTATCTGCACTGCAGTAGGAACTAAAGACCCCAGTCGGGATCAAGACACCCCCACTGGTGCTAGGCACTGTCCACACATATAATGAAAAGTTGGCCTCTGCCCCAAAGAGCTCACAGTCTCAGTATAAGATGTGAGACAACAGGTGAGCACAACAGAGGGAGAAGCACAAGGTAACAGTGAGATGATTAGGATTAGTGTAATCCAATCACTAATGGCTAGACCATGCACTACATTCTAGCCCCAGGCAAGGGACAGTGTGTTGCTACACTTCTCCTTAGTGTATGCACAACGTGTCTCAGGCGCCGTGTGACCAGAATTCATCACCAAATTTGGTCCACTGATTGGATAATTTGCTTCTCCGGCCCAGGCCAGATACTGAAGGGGGGAGGGCAACATGAACACTGATCCATGCCCCGCATGCCCTGCTCCTGCAGCAGCCAGGGAGGGAGACTGTGACTCAGATTCTGGGGTGAGAGTAAACTGTGAAGGTCTATACCTAGCTCAGCATGTGCTCCCAACAGGCTCATGTAGCATCACTCCCAGGTGCAGTGGGGTCATGCCAAGTCTCCACCCGCCTTCATAAGGTATTGGGCATAACGGCTATGTGGAGCCTGCTCTCCACTGTGAACATGAAGTGACAGGATGGCACACGGGTGTAAGGAGCACCTTAAGTCCCCGTCCTCCTTTCTGCCAATTTGAAGAGTGGGACATAATTTCTCCCTCTACCAGTAGCTGTCAGTTCTTCAGCAAGCACTGATGTCCATTCTTTTCTCTCAGTGAAGACAGATGCCACTCCTGCTAAAGTGATGTCTATGCTGCCCATGACTTAAAAATCCATAACTGGTCCATGCCAGCTTGTGGAGCTCAGGCTAAGGGCAATTTAACTGTGGTGTAGATGGTTGGGTTCAGGCTGGAGCCTGGGCTCTAGGACCTTGTGAGGAGGGAGGCTCTCAGAGCTCAGGCTGCAGCCCAAGCTCAAATGTCTACATTGCAGTTAAACAGCCCTTTAGCCTGAGCCCTGCAAGTCTGAGTCAGCTGGCATGGGCTGACTGTGTGTAGACATACCCTCAGCGTGTAACAGGCAAACCACAGCACATAGTACCCAAGGACAAATCCTCCCACTTTTACATTTGTCCAGCATTAAGGCAGTTATTAATAATCAAAAGATAGAGTGCAGAAATGGAGAGGCCCTAGAAGTCCAACAAATAATATATATAAATAAACATATTTAAAGTGAAATATCTTTGCACTGTTTTGAATGTGCGAGTCATTGATAAAAAACAAACTTTAAGTAGAGAGCCCAGATGTAAAACCAGTGGTACAAGTACGGTGGTACAGCCCGGTATGCCCATACCAGTAAGATATTTGTTGCTGATACGGTGTACCAGAAAGACACAGGAGGAGCCTGCACCCAGCCCTTCCACGCAGCTGCATCTCTTGAGTCCTCCTGCCTGAGGTCTGTACAGCAGAAGTCTCTGGCACAGCAGGACGAGGACTGAGCTTCCTCCTCTCCCCACCCACCCCAGATAACGTGGTATGGATAGGGATCATGGGGAGGGGACAGAGAGGGTGTGGGGGGCAGGGTGGGGAGGAGTCACATGGGGGGGTCATGTGCCCCCCATTCGTGTCCCTCCCACGAGTGCAGCATACTGGCAAGAAATGATTTCTACTTGCAACACTTTGTAAAACTAAGAACAATTTAGAATATTATGTGCAGGTAGTAAGATACAAGACACATACGCTCATATTTGGAGTGTGGTATTTAAAAAAAATCATGTCCTCTTAATTTGTTTTCTGTTCGAGTGCAAATACACAACTGTCAAATTGAGATGGTATTTAACACCAATTATGAATGGCCACTGGCAGTTTATCTGTTCATACTAGATAGAGGTTTTTGTAGATTGTTTAATAATATATTTTTCAGCAAAATGGATTAGATCCAGCTATTTAGGGGTTGGTTATTCCATTCAGCAGGTGACTTTCAGTTGATCTTCTGAACAGTGAATACCAACTAGTTGATTGGTAGATTTCTCACAGCCAGCTTTTTCACTCTGTGTATGCCAGAGGCTCCAGTCACTGTTGATGTCTTTAAAAGGATCATACTGAAAAGCAACTTAATAAGGTGGCCCTACACAACGAGTTTGCCTAGAGTTATGTACATTCTTTGGAAAATACCACATTTTAAAAAAATATTTTAATAATAAAATTGGGTTTGTTCATTGGAGATTGGCAGTATTTTGTCAGTTTCTCAAAAACCAGTTTCTTCTGCACTTCAAAAGCTATAAACTACAAGTTACATGTATTTTCTGTTGCCTAATGGTTGTCTTTATTTTGACATTTGTTACTTTTTTGGCATAATTATTTTACTAAAATGTTTTCTTTGCTGAAGAAAATATCTAAGAAAAAATATTGGCAATATTTTTCTGTTAGCTTGCTTATTAAGATATGCCAGAGACAAATTCATGATACCTGCATTCTCCATCAGTAGAGTGTAACCAGCATTAAGAATGCTATTTAGCAATCTTAGTGCAAGTTGAATGACATTTAAAATAATCTGAAATTCCATCCATCAAGGTCGTGGTAATGGCCTAGTTTTTATACAGGTTGAGGTAGCACTCTCTGAAGATATGCAGATTTTAAAGTTTCTGCCTCAACTGGTTTTTACAAGGTTTTGCTTTCTCAGTTACCAAATCATTGCTTCTGCTATTGCAGGTCACAGTGCACCCCTAAAACTTTCTAGTGCTACTCTGCATATCCAAGTCTATTGATTTTAGTTTATATAGTTTTCTCTTTCTCTCCATAAATCAGCATGTCAAATATAAAAACAACATTTATGATTGTGCCCAACTACCAGAAATCTAGAGTGTGAACTTCGCAGCTTGCAGGAATACTTTTGTCTTTATTCTGCTTTCATCCTTAATCATTTCTATTACATACAGCGTATGTTGTAATACTTTTTCTGATATTTGAGGTATTAAAACCTTACAAAAGTATAGGAAGAGCATATTGATATAGTTTCAAATGATTATAGCCATGGTACTTTATTTTATTTTTTTAAGTAGTTCTATAATTACCATGTCTTTCTTAAAGAGTCTACTTTGTGGTTAGAGAAGGGAACTAGGAGTCAAGGAGTCTTGGATTCTGTTTCCAGCTCTGGCACTTCATACCTCAGTGACCTTAGCATGTCATTTCTGATGTGACTACTCAGAAATGTGAATTTAAAATGTGGTTTCAGAACTTCACATATGTGACTTTGAAATTTGCTTTTTACAAGGGATGGTTGAAAAGTTTCCATTGAAACTCATTTTGATGCAATGTTGAGTTTTTGACAAAAATTTCATTGAGTGAGAATGACTTTCTGTGAAAAGTTTCAATTTTTCATCAAGAAACAAAAGCCCCAAAACCCAAGTCTTTGGTTTTGGCCAAGCTAAAAACATTTTGCTAAAACCAAAACATTTTAATATGTATATACTACTATAGTACTGCATGGGAATTTTAGTTAGATTCTCCTTTATGGACCAGGTCCTTCAGACAGACTTTGTCTCCCATGATACACTCCCATGGGACTTACATGACACACTGCCTCCCCCACCAAGAAGGGATACTGTGGTGCATCATGGGAGATGTAGTCCAATGACCAAGCTTGGTTTATAGAGGGAGACCGGAGTACAAAGCATCCAAATTACACAACCTATGAGGCATCACAGTGACATTTCCAGAGCAAAATATTTTGGATTTTAGTTTAAAATGTTTTGGGGTTTTATTTTATTTTGAAAAATAAAAGTTTTCTGTGAAAGATGTTGTTGAAAATGATTTTTCCCATTTTCATTGAAATTTTCCATGGGAAATAAAAAAAAGCTGACAAGCTTTACTTTCTACTAACTTTGTTCCATTCGAATTTTGATTGCTCAGATATTCACAGAAAAATCACACAACAGGATTATGAGTGTGGCTGAAGCAGTTTTAAAACACTAGCAGTTTTCAGTATTTACTCTACTCTAACAATACTTGCTTACTTTGTATAGAGTTGTGAAGATCTGGTATCCTATAAATATGTTTGATAGACGTTCATTAATGCTAGTAAATTGTTTTATGGTCCTCAAATGAAAGGGTGTTAGAAGTGCAGAATATAATTAACCAATTCAGTTTAAACTAACCTACTTCCTGCTGAATTTATTTCTTGTTCAGCTGATGAGCTCACTTCCTACTGAATCAAAACTTCATCTTTATAACATTAATTAAACCAGAGAAACCCATAGCACATCTGATAAAACTTATTAATGTATTTTCTCAAGGTGTAAAATAAATTGGCAAAATGTTTGTGCTCCCCTTGTCCCTATTCTGCCATATTAACCTACTAACTAAATGAAATTTCTAGTGGCTTAAAAGAGCATGAAGTAATTGAACATACTGTTAAACCAGAGTATCAGAAAAATATAATGAGAATATCAGTTCAGCAGTATAATCCTTAAAAACCCAATTTATGAACTAGAGCAAATTAGTGAAGTTGTGTTGCCTTGTCAAAATGAAATAATAAAAATGATACCAGGACCATAGCTAAATTACTTATTTAGGTCATTGCCAAACATTATTCTATGCAGTTACTTTAATGGACATATGATCAAAACATTTTTATCAGAAGGGAAAAGACCAATAGATCAAACAGAAGGTCATAAATCTAATGGTAGTTTAGGACTTCCCAATCTAGAGATGTTATATACTGCAAAATGTCTTTCACAAATGCCTCCCCCCTTTTTTCTTTTTGAATCTACTGTATCTTTTTCTAACTGTTTAGAAGCTCAAGAAATAGCACAATTTTTAATTCAGTTGTTCTTCACTGCCCTAATTAAAAATCATCCCCAAATCTCCTGTAGTAAGGATCCATGAATTGATCAATGTTTTACCAGATTTAGCCCATTGTTTTTCCTTTTGGAACACTGTTAAAAATTCATGATAAGTCCCTTTTTGGAGACTGTGGAAAATGACAGGGATTGCTTCTTCAAGACTTTTGCCTGTGGGGCTTACCCAAGTGCCTTTGCATCCTGACAAAAATGGTTTTAACATGGGAAATCACCAGCCATGGAGTTATGTAAGTTATTTGATTTGATTTCTGCTTGCCTACAGCACCTAACCCACTTCCTATGTAATAATCTCAATAGTGAAACCTGCATCTGCATTTCATCCAGTTTTTAAAGTTTAAGTGACTTTACTAGCACTATCTTTCCTATTTGTGCATATCAGTCTCAAAGAGAGATAAATGTTTTGATGAATCCAAAACAAAATTAGAACAAAATGTATTACACACCTGCACCCTTTTAATATGTGGGCTGCTTGGCAAGAGTGTGCACTGGAAATCAGAATGGTAATCTCACACACATTAGTTGTCAGTGTCCTATAATTAGCATTTTGGGTCAAGTGTTTTAAGTTATATAGCAGCAGTACAAAAACAAGTTACCAGCAGAGTCTGACTCATATTTCGGGTTTTCATCAATATACTGGACTACAAAGACTATAAAATGCTCTAAAGTTGTACATGGTCCAAGGAGACTGATCTGGAGAAGATAAGGCTCTTAAATTCCACTTTCAAGATTGATATGTTGAAGTGGTAGAAATTGCTTTGTATCAGCACCTTCTCCATTCAATTACAAAAGTGAAGAACTTTTGGGAATAAACATTTTTTTATCTAGGGAGCAACGCTGACACTCATTTCAGTGACTCATACATTAGCCAGGTGTTGAGAGATAGATGACATCACTAGCCAAATTCTGAAGCCAATACTGCATCCTCCAGAGTGTCCCCTGATGGTAATAGGTGGTACTGCATGTTACAGTACATCATACCACATTATGGGCTCTATTCTCTACTTCTTTAAACCTTGTTGAGTCTTGTTCACCTGTGCCAAGTGACAGTAAAATGTTATCATTCTGATTTGGCAGAGACTTACACTCAGTTGACACAGGTGTAAATGACTCCACAAGATGCAGGTCAATAGAAAAATCAAGACTAACGTCAACAGTGTGACAGACAGCTGGGGCTTAGCCAATCAGCTTCTGATGACCAGCTACCCCTGCATTTTGGGCCAGGTTATGGCCTCTACCCATCTGCACAGATGAGTAAAACATGGTTAGTGTCAGCATTGATGCAAAAAAGATTGACTTCACAGGGCAGGTGACCCACAGAGCAAAGGAAAACTGCACCTTCTCACAGGATGGTGTACCTGTCACTGCAAAGCATGCTAGAGTCCCCAGAGGACTACTGGTTCAGTCAACCAGAACTCCTTCCTGGGTGCCCCAGTGTAGCACATCCCCTCTGCATTCTCACATCCAGTGTAGTCTGTGGTAGTAAGCCACAAACTAATGCATATGTGGCTCACTGCCCTTTCTTACTCCATTTCCTCTCTTCTAGGTCCGTGATATGTCTTGAAGTCCTTCTCACTTGTTCCACGACATACGGAGGATGGGACCTTCTTCATCTTCTGTATTGCTTTGCATATCCTTCCCAGCTTTAGCAACCCCTAGGTGGGATGGATACATTGAGATCTGCTCAATAAGCTTCTTAAACAGCAGTCATTGAAGCATGTTTTCTACCATGCTGTAATAACTAAGAGAGTAAAGGCCCTTGCTGCCTTCTGGACATCCCAAGATGTTACAAAATGCATTGAGTTATTTTTGCTTTTGCTTCATCTGTCCATACTCCCAAAACACTTTTTATAGCACTGATTTAATTGGGCTATTTTGTTTGTTTTTAATACACTGTTGCTTTTAATTACCAAATGACAGAACAATTGATGGGTACTTTTTTCTTTACCCCCTTCTGTTTTCATATTTCTCACTCTTACATGAGGTGATGATATTTTTAGACTATGGAAGTGCCCATAGCATTTGCTGAACAATGCTGTCTGCTTTGTGCTACCACAGTGTCACAAAGCAGCCCTAGCAACTGAAAATCAAGGCCAGAGAATCTTGTCCAAAGGATTCCATAAGAATTAGCTAAAGCGACCACACCCAGACGTCATTTCAGGAATTGTTTGGGAGTAAGCACTCATCCGCATGGAGTGAAAAGGAAGTTGCAAAATGTATGAATAGAGATGCCCTTATTTTGAATTGGGCTGAGGCTAGGATGACATCCCAGTTCTGTGACTAATGTGTTAGAGCATAACCAGCCACTAGATATCATGCATGTCATTTGTGGTGGTTGTGCATCCAGGATTTGCTTATCACAGGAGAGCAGGAGTGAGTAAATAACTTATTCCTAAAAGGAGATGTGATTAAGCTCTATTTACCCATCTTACCCTACACTGCATGACTGGGAAGCTGGCTTCAGTGATGTTTGTTACAGCTGAACCTTTGAGTAGTTCAGGAGTTCAGACTTTTGTACTGGTGACCCCTTTCACACAGCAAACCTCTAAGTGCAAACCCCCCTTATACATTAAAAAACACTTTTAAATATATTTAACACCATTATAAAAGCTGGAGGCAAAGCAGGGTTTGGGGTGGAGGGTGACGGCTCGTGACCCCACAAGTAATAACCTTGTGACCAATGATGAGCTGCCAGAATCTTAACAACCGATTCCCTACCAGGTCTTTGGCGGCACTTCGGCAGTGGGTCTTTCATTCTCTCTGGGTCTTTGGTGGAACTTCGGTGGTGGGTCCTTCAGTGCCGCTGAAGACCCGGAGCCAGTGAAGGACCCGCTGCTGAAGACTTGGAGCGCCGCCCGGTGAGTACAAGCCCCACGTGGTTTTTTTACCTGTTTTTTTTAAGTCACCCCTGCTGGGGCCCCGTTGAAACTTCGAATCGGGCCCTGCACTTCCCAAAGCCAGCTCTGCACATCAGGGTTGCAAAATTGTATCGGGGGCCGGGTAGGGAAGGCTGTGCCTCCCAAAACAGCCTGTCCTTCCCCATCCACGCCCTGCCCCCAACTGTCCCCCTCAGAATCCGCAACCCATCAACCCCCCCACTCCTTGTCCCCTGACCACCCCCTCCTGAGACCCCCAACCCTAACTGCCCCCCAGAACCCCACCCCCTACCCAACTCCCCCCTCTCCCTGTCCCCTGACTGCCCCGACCCCCCATCCACCACTACCCCGACAAAACCCCAGAACTCCCACGCCTATCCAACCCCCTCCGTTCCCTGTCCCCTGACTGCTCCCCCAAGAACCTCCGCCCCCTCCAACCGCTCCCGGCCCTTTATCCAACCCCCTCCTCCCAGCCCTGGCCCAGCCCCCTTACCATGCTCTTCTGGGCAGCCGCGTGTATGGATGCCGCGTGGCCCGCTGGAGCTTGCAGCCCCACCCCCTTACCATGTCCAGAGCGCTGGCGCCAGCAGCGCATCACACAGAGGTTCTGCAAGAGGGGGGAAGGCAGGGGAGGGGCTGGGGGACCCTCCTCAGCTGGGAGCTCAGACGGGCCAGACAGGATGGTCCAGCAGGCTGGATGTGGCCTGCGGGCCAGTGTAGCGACAGAAAAACATCTCTCTCCCAATTGCCCTCCCCTTTAACAACCGGTTTTAAACTGGCTTCTAAATTTAACAACCGGTTCACGTGAACTGGTGTGAACCACTGCTCACCACCTTTGAGAACCCCTGGAGTAGTTCCTTTGCGTTGCAGAGCAGTGAACAGGAAGGGGTTAACTCCCAGGCCCGACTGAACTAGCCAAGCTTAGTATAATGAAAGCCATGTGACAGTGCTGAGCAGTTACCTGTATGAGAGTGAAGGGAACAGACAGTAACAGGAGTGCAGGGCAGAGACAACAAGGAAGTTGTAAATGCTGTCTAAATTTGAAAGATTTGGAGGGAAGAAATTATTGGCTGTCTAGTATGGGTATAAAAATGATGTATATCCAAAACCAGTCATGAAATAGTATTTAAAATCAGTATGTGGTGGCACAAATCAGTGTAACAGTTATATCATCAATTAGGCATGTCCTGCAGTGCTGACATTCAGTGAGACTGTTTGCAGCAGGCAGTTTTACTGGTATATTTTTCCCCATTCTGTGCTCCTTGCCTAGCAAGAAGGCATTTTGCATACTTATGTCCCAGTGCTGCAAACTGCACTGCACATGCAGAATCCTGCACCCATACAGAGGTACATTGACAGTCTGTAGCTTTTCAGATCAGGACCGAAGGGCCAGAAGGCAACGTTGCCAAATCCAATTATTGAAAAAGTCAGGAGTCAGGCCTCAGAAGTGGCATAAGATTTTTAAAATAGATTTGGGACTCACTTTATTTTACTTCTGGCTTTAGAGCCTTTAATGTTCACTAGAGCTGGACAGAAGATAGGGGAAGGATCAATGGAAAACTTCAAACTTTGGGGCAAAATATTTAGATTCAGTAAACCGAATTATGCTGCCATAGTGCCTCATAGGAGTTGTCGTTTGAGTGCCTCATGCTCCCTTTATTCTCCACAGACCAGGCTCTCTTGTCAGCCTGCATCTCCCATGTACCATCCACCGTCTTCCTTCTTGGTGAGGGGACATCGTGTATCATGGGAGTCACATGGCCATTGTACATCATGAGAGAAGAAATTCAGGTGGGGAGCCTGACCCCTAAAGGAGAAGAGGTCAGGAGGCAACCAAACTACAGCTCCCATGAGACACAGTGATGGCATATCCAGAATGAAATGTTGGGGGTTTGGCCAAAACCAGAACGTTTTGGTGTTCAGTTTTTTCAACAAATCAGAAGTTTCACAGAAAGCAGATATTTTCTCCAAAAAAATCTGTTTAGTTGAAAACTCAGTTTTTGGTCAACAAAATTTTTGATGTAAAATTTTCAGTCAGCCCTAGTCTTCACGTTTCTACTCTCCTCTTCAGCCATGAAGGCTAGACATGCATTCTTTTTTTTTTTTAAATGAAAGCTGAGCATCTCATGTATTCACTTGACTCAGGTTTATTTCTTTCCAATTCTTATTCAACCAAAACTTCTTTTGCTGAATGTGACCTGAATTCATGAATAGTTTTACTCAACTGAAAAGTGCATATTTCTGACAAAAACCATTCACCAAAAAAAAAACCAAAAAAACCCCCATCGAACTTAATAGTTAGTACAGAGACTTCTTGGGTTATCATCTATGAGGGGATGCACAACTGAGTTTAGTGAGTCTATTTCATAAGAGATTATAAATATTCCCCTTGTATTTCCCCTCAGTGGTCCAGCAGGGCCACACAGTCTCAGGCTTCCTGCTCCCCAGTTGTTGTCTCTCTAAGGTGGAGACATGTGTCTCTCCCACTTCTGGTATTTCAAGGCTGCATATTCCCTGCCTTCAGGTTGCTCTAAGACACCTGCTTGCTTTATCCTCAGAGACAGTTAACAGTTGTAATGGCTACATTTATAAGGTACCATGGCAGCACTTCTTTGTAACCTACCTTATGCTTAAGGTAAAAAGCACTACAGAGAAGGCATATTAAAAACAATAAAAGAACTTACGCACATTAATAAGCTTACAAGACATCACCCTAACATGAATGCTGGCAGGAGCCATCCTTCAATCCCCTGACCAAAGGGGATTTCTTGTGGTTACCAGTTCATCACAGCTTCAGCTCAGATCAAGCACACAGCCTTCTGAGGCCTCAGGATTGGGGCCCTCCATGGACCAGAGGTCCTGTCCATTTGCTGGAACAGGAAGAAGACCCTGAGACAGTTTAAAACTAGGCTATTTATCCAAAACCCATTTATTTGTCTGTTGATCCCTGGAGAATCCAGTTTGAGCTAGTATATGCAGCTAAAAACCCTTTGAATCCACCTCTCTGCAGATAATGGAGGAAATACATTAGCTTCCCCGCTCTGTATTAGCAAAGGTACACACAATGTCACAACCCATATACGGCATTTTTAATATGCATCCCAAAGGTATTAACCCTAATTCGATAAGCTTTAACTTCATTCAATAAAGTTTGTTCTGTATATTGTCAGTCTGTCTCAGTTCCTTCTCCTGTGTCTGTCTTGCCCAGATCGTGAATGAAGCAACATCAGACATACAAATAGTTACTATTAGCTTGTTCAACTTGAACCTAAGAAATAGTAAAATCAGTTCCTACACCCCATTAATCACAATTAATATTAATTTTAAAATCGTAGATTTTACTTTTCATCTGAAACCACCCACTGGTTTGCAAAGTTTTGTACTAGTTTGCAAAGTTTTTTACAACTATTTTAAGACATCCCTCCACAAAATACCATTCTCAGTTATATTCAGCAGGAAGCAGTGTATAGATTCCTTCCTTTTCTCTCTTTCGGACATATTGCTCATGTATATGCTCATATGTTTGATTACCTTGCATTAGAATATTCATGGGATATAAATAATGTAAAAATATGAAAACCACTAGGATGTAGCAGGAAAAATGTACACTCTCTTGGATAATGCTGATGTTTTTAAGGTAACTCTCTTTCTATTGTATGGGAACTTGAAACAAAATCTGTTCTATGTAGAGAATCATAGAATCATAGGACTGGAAGGGACCTTGAGAGGTCATCTAGTCAAGTCCCCTGCACTCATGGCAGGACTAATTATTATCTAGACAATTCCTGGCAGGTGTTTGTCTAACCTGCTCTTAAAAATCTCCAATGATGGAGATTCCACAACCTCCCTAGGCAATTTATTCCAGTGCTTAACCACCCTGACAGAAGCTTCAAAACAACATTTCCAGTTAAAAATATACTTCATCTTGTAAAAACACTGTAACAGAATATTAACACACTGTGCCAGTAGTCATGACTAGAGATGGGCAATTTTTTAAAATGGTTTTGCAAGGGCCAAAACCATTTGCCAAATTTGAGTTGAATATGATGAATAGTTCTGGTTGGGGGAGAAAACTTCAGAAGAGTCAAAACATTTTGACTTTTCCATTCAAAACAGCATTTCAATTTTTAAGTTTTAAAGTTTTTTTTTTACTAAGCACACACAAAGAGGGTGAAAAAACACCTGAAAAGGCCACACTGAACTGAAAAACTCAGGGGGAAAATGACTGAGTGGATGAAAATGAAATGTTTTGAGTTGATGAAAAAAATTGTTTAGTTTTGAATTGAAGTGGATTTTTCAGTTTAGTCCCCAAACAAAAAATTAATCCATTTGCGCAGCTCTAGTCATGTCCTCTGACTAATGTAGTATTGTTGGCTATCAGGATGAGAAGCATATTTATCTATTGCAAGTCTCATGAAACTGAATAACACAAGGAAAATTGGAACTTAAAAATCTTTACACAGATTCCATTCAATAGAAATGCACTTCCAATCTGGTTACCTTTCAATCAAGAACAGGCCACCTCCACACCATATTACTTCTCTTCTAGGGCTAGATGCTCACTTATCTTTTGCATCAGTAGCCTCCATCAACTGTATCTTTTTCTGCATTTTTAATCTTTACCTGGAACCCACAATGACACACGTAGTGCACTTATCAGACAGTGAAAAGATATGTTGGGCTGGGGGAAGCTATTAAAGAAATAAATATTTATATATCGGAAACTATTTGCTTGTTACTTTAAACCTCTTCCTCAAAACCCTTATTTTGATAAGTGCATTTTGCAGACTGTCCCATCAGTTGGAAAAAGGTATACTTTGGAGATTTCAAGACCACCAGACCCTTTTTATCAACATTAATGTTATCTGGTAGTGATTGAAAAGGGATTGAGAGTTCCATTTAGGTGGCCAAAACTGTCATCTACAGGAGGTAGAAATCAGAGTCTCCTCCCTAGTATGAAGACTTGCTGAGTCAGTTATACATCAAAGCTCCATTCTCATAAGGAATGGAACAATGAGAAAGATACACTAAGAGCCGGGTGCACAGAAAATAGCTACACTCTTTAAATCTTTTTCCATAAGTACCACTTGTAGTTGTGCTGGTCGGTTGCTAGCTATCCATTCTGTACTGAGTACCAGGAGAGGCGTGTTCTTGGGGAAGCTATCTTGTCTTGTTTTGTAGCTTGTTGCTCTTCTTAGTGACTATTTAAGGAGCACTGTGACTCCAGATACTATGGCTGAGCCTCTCCACCACTCTCAAATCTGTTCAAATTCTACTTCTCAAACACAAACAAGATTTTTCTGCTAATTACCTCCAATTTCTCCAGGACCACAATTCAAGGGTCTGAGCTATTAATAATGTTTATATTTTTATATGCTGTATAACTTGGCCTGCCTAATATCTGCAGACATTTATTTGTAAACTTACTATGCTGTTGTAGTAAATATATACTATTTATAGGAAGATAAATTGAAAAAGAAAACCCAACTTATCTTATTTAGGGCCTGTAAACTTCTCTTCATTTGAGTAGCCCTGATGAAGTTGATATTCATGGGAGTGAGGGTTTTGCAGAACTGGGGCAATTAATTATAAAATCTCCATGACATCCTTGTGTATGGTTTGCAAAGTGCATAGCATAGTCTCACTGCTACATACATTTGAAAAAATCACACCCATCCAGGGTACCAGGATTAACTGATCTGAAAAACCTTGAACATTTTCTTCCAGCAGCATTCCCAGCAATCTAAGATCAGTCTCATTCTAAATAACCTTTAAAGGGTCTTAATTTATACTTCCTAGTTTGCAGCTCCAAAACCTTTTCTACAGCTGCCCAGGAACATTATTGCCTATGTCCTTGGAAACTCCTTTCTCTGACAGACCCAATGCTGTATTATGTGCTTTTAGATAAGTTTCTTTTTGAAAAACCATATAGTTTATATAACAGCACAGTCACACAAGACTGCACTGGAAGATCCATCCAGGTTTCAGTCGGTCAATTTTACAAATACAATAAACACAAAAATCTACATTGCATGCCCCCTTTTCAGCTAATATCGTCTGGCATTAAGAGACCAGCCATTCACTTCAAACTTCAAAAAGAGAAAGAGCTGATCTATAAGCTTGTCTCTAAGCAGGAGCTTACCACTGTAAATTAGACCTATGAATCATAGTAATGGACAAGGCTCCCATCTATTACTAATTCAATCCACTGAGATAAATCTGTCTGAAGAGGAATACCAGATAGTGGTCTTAGGCCTGGTCTACACTGGGCGGGGGGGTCGAACTAAGGTACGCGACTTCAGCTACATGAATAGCATAGCTGAAGTCAAACTACCTTAGTTCGACTGACTTACCCGTCCTGACGCCGCGGGATCAAAGTCCGCGGCTCCCCCGTCGACTCCGCCACTGCCGTTCGCGGTGGTGGAGTTCCGGAGTCGACGGGAGCGCGTCCGGAGTTCGAACTATCGCGTCTAGATTAGACGCGATAGTTCGAACTCCGAGAAGTCGAACTCTCCGCATCGACCCGGCGGGTAAATATGGACCTACCCTTAGTTCACTGGGTGCAGCTGATACTTCAGCCTGGCTAGCTATGGTCCCAGGTGGCTGGTGTGCCATCTGGGGATTACCCTAAATAGTGCACTCTCTCCATGCTTTTCTCTTGGCGTGCCTCCTATAGCTATGTGGCCAGCACCCAATGATTTCTCCAAGCAAGGGTCATCCTCAGCTGGAAAGATCTGCCAGCTGCCAAGCAACTTTTCACTAAACAGAGTGGCAAAGGGAGGCCGAGAAAGGATCAGGATTGAGCACAATTTCTTGTTACTAAATGCTTGATGGTGATCAAAAAATCATTCCTTGAAATAAAAATACTGGAATTGATTAATAGAAAAAAATGATAATGGCTTTAGGTCAGGAAACAACATTAATAGTGTTCATGACAGATTTAGGACCAAATGCAGCAGCATTTTATACTGGATTTGACCCTCAGTAACAGACTTAATTATTTTCTCAATCTCTGCAGTCAGAAAGGATGAAAACCAAGCAGATACAGCTTGGTGGTGGGTTGAGAGAAGGGGATTTGGTGTTTCCATAGCATCAGTCCCCCTAGCTGATACCCAACAGAATTGCTTCCTTGATCGCTCTGCAAGGATAAGAACTAGGAACCCTGTTCTCCCAGCTCCCCTGCAGAGATCCCTGCCTAACTTAATGCCAATTATAATATTGTTATGCTGAGAGGTACTGATAAGTGCATGGTACACAAACCTGAAAGTGAGTGTGAACACACTGTTCAGTTAATATAACTGTCAGGATAAATTAGTCTGAGCCCCCCCACCTAAAGGAGTGGTGAACCTGCCCAGGAATTATAGACTGGGTTAGTGGAACAGCTTTTTGCTGAGTATTGTTTTGGGCCAGAATGTTTGGGGGAGGCAGAGACAGACAGATGGAAGAAGCAGCTGAAAACCTGGTATCCAACCCTGGAAGAAACCTGGGGAGAGGTTTTTGGGTCAGGGAATAGGCTGAAAAAAAGAGTGATTGTGGTACTGTTTCCTGCTGTTTGATTCCTTCTGAATTCAGAGACCCAGGACTTTGGACCTTCTTTGTAAATAAAGAAAATGGCATCAAATCAAAGAAATACCTATCACCAATTTCCACTACCAAATGGAGCATCCCCAGTTGCTGAATTCTGGCTAGCCACTCAGATCAAACAGGGGGCAACAATATCTACTGTCCTCACCAAGAGCATGAGTACTACGTGGTTTGAATCACAAGAACAGGTTTTATAATATTCAGCCAGTCTAGCTGGGAGGACATACCTCAGAGGGCATCTTGCAGTCTTTACAGAAGGGAGTGCACTGTGCTCCTGCCAGCTAGTGCTTGCTGCCCACTAGAGTGGATTGCAATTATTTATTTTAGGGAAAAGGAAGAAAAAGATTTAGTGGAAATTAGTTTGTTTTTCAATCAGCTCTGCTTCTGGCAGCAGCATGTTCACTAGTCAAGGAGAGGTATGGAGGAAAGAGGCTGGGATTCTCCCTAATCAGTCCCCACACTATGCTCTTCTGGAGACGCCGTGGGCTAGCACATTAGCTAACCAGCTCTTTAGGGAGAGAGACTGAGGGATTCTATATCAGTGCTGGCCCCAGTGTAGAAGTTCCCTACCCCCTCTGGCATACCAGTGCAGCAGAGTGGGATTTAGTTCCAGCTGTATTAGAAGCTGATGATGCACTTTAGTGGAGTAGGATGCTGGAGCAGCACTGCCTTTTTTCAGACAGAAGGCTTGCCGTTAGTTAATTTTAGCTCTAATGTTCTGCTACAATAAACACTTTTAATTGTGTTTAGTTAAGAAATATGTAAAGAACATGATAAAAATAGAATATTTATTGCACTGGCTAAATAAAAAAACCACAAAGTCCATGCATCTTGAAAAAAGTGTTTTCAGATCTATCTATTTCAGTGCTTCTGCAAAACAAATGATTGCTCGTTTCACATTAACAATAGGACACATTCTGAAGAGAGCTACTGTAAGACTAATTGGAGTAAATTGTAGTGTGCACATTTGCCACTTGGACAGTCTTAAAGTATTTTTTCAAAGCCAAGGCGACTCCTTTTCTCTCACTGCATCTGCACTTAGTGAAATCATCCACTGAGAATTGGTTTAAAAAACAGGCTATAAAGCAAGTTTGCCAATGAAATCTGGCCATAAATATATTGCTCTGTCATTTGAAATGAGGTTATTACCAGTTTTATTTAGATCAAAACTGAAGGCTAGATTCTCAAAAGGACTTAGATGTCTAGACCTCAGAATCAGGCCCCACTGGGATTCACAAGACCCTTGCTGAGCCATTGCCAAACCCTATAGGTGCCTAAACTTGCTCAGCACCTAAATGTTTGCAGTAAAAGTTCCCAAGGTGCCTATGTTTCTGCCTGTGGGCATGCAAGCTTTCAGCCCCATGCCAGCTGTCTGGACGCCCAAGACCTAGAGCAATGCACAAACTAGGGGAAGATTGATGTGCCTCCAGCTAACTCACCTGCTGGGCCTGATCCGGCTAGTGTACTCAGACCTCACCTACCAAATCAGGCCCTTACAAATGAGCTTACACAAAACAGAGGAGGAGCTCCCTCAAAGCTTTCAGCCCAGTGGTTAGGATATTCATCTGGGACGCAGAAGACCCCTGGTTAAAGTTCCCCCTCTGGCAGAAGGCATCTAAACAGGGATCTGTCACCTCTCAGGTGAGTGCCCTAATTACTGGGCTATGAGATATTCTGATGCAGGGGAGCTCCCTCAGTCTCTCTGATGAAGCTGTTACATTGTGGATAGATTAAAAAAAATCCATTGGGGCAGGAATTGGCTCCTGGGTCTTCCATGTCCAAGGTGAGTGCTCTAACCACCAGCGTACATCATCTCTCTCTCTCTCTGGTACAGTGCCTCTCTCATTATTTATTCACAGTAGAATAGCTTCAACGGGAGAGAGTGAGGGAGCCCCACATCAGAACATCCTACAGCACCTGTGGGTGGTGCATTCTCCTGCCAGGTGGCCAATCCCTGTTCAAATTCTTTCTCCCCCTCAGCTGGAGGGAAGACTTGAGATAGGTCTCCCAGGAGTACCCTAACCACTGGGCTAAGCTGTGAGGGAGGTCATCCTCTGCCTCTCGTTTGCCAAATGCTGGACATGTTAGCTCGGATATGTGGTAGAGCTGACGTATAGACAGCTGTAATGCCCCACGTATGACGGGTATAATCTGTTCATGGACAATCCACAAATGAGAAAGTCACCAATGGTCAATGCACCCATGGCAGACCAGGTGCCAGCTCATGCCAAGGCCCCTAGGCCTCACTGAACACTCACAAATGTATAACTAGAAGCCACTCTGGCTCACCTATCCATTAGCACTGTTAAAATGGATGTTAAGTTTATAAGAATATGTTTAGACTTGATGAAATGTTTGTAGGATGCTACAGGGCAGCCCAGAGGATTCAGGGGGCCTGGGGTCTTCGGCGGCAGGGGGCCCCTGCTTTGGCGGTAATTTGGTGGGGGGGGGGTCCTTCCGCTCCGGGTCCCACCGCTGAAGTGCCTCGAAGACCGGCAGCGGGTCCTACTTTGGTGGTAATTTGTCGGCGGGGGCCCCGAAAAACTCTCGTGGGGGCCCCTGCGGGGCCCAGGACCTGGGGCATATTGCCCCACTTCCCCCCCCCACAGCCCCCCCCCCCGGGCGGCCCTGAGATGCTACATGTATTGAGCTCACTCATACCATCTGAATCTCATGGTAAAGTTATATTGAATGTTTGCACTGTAATTGTGTAACTCACCAAACAGGAAAGCAGCATTAATTAATGTAAAGTGCTGGTCCTGAATACGGGAACACCCACTGAAACCAAAACAGTCATTGTGAAACAAAGGAAAAAGCCTGTTGATTGCCCCTCACCCCTACTCCCAACCATTCAGAGGAGACAGGAACAGACACTTGTTCCATCAGTTTGAACTCTGGGGGAAGGGAATAAAAATCCCTGACCAGAAGGAAAACTTGCCTAGGTGGCAAGATAGACCAGAGTGCCCAAAGGGACCATCTGTAACTCCATGTTAAGGCTATTATAATGCTTGAGGAGTTCACACTTGATACTTGGTTGGTGCAATCAAATTCTAGAACACTCAACCAGTTTGGGGTTTGTGCCCTGGTCATGCTGACTAGTAACTTTCTCCATGAGTAGTCTCACTGATCTCTGAACGTGGCTTTGAGTAGGTTGTATTACAAGTTGTTTGCCCATCACAAGCTGTAAGTGATGCTTTGTTTCCATTAGCATTCATTAATTAAATTAATCAATGAATTAATTAATTCATTAATTAAATGCTAGGTTGAACAATTCTTGCTAACTTGAAGTTTTCCATGACAGATCAGAAGAGGAAAAACTATTTTATTGTTAAATCATATTTCAGTAATGGGAAATATGATTTAAGACTACTGTAACTTAAATTGCATATATATATATCACTTAAATTTTGCTACATGTTCAGGTTAATTAAAATGCAATACAAACCATCAGAAAACTTCAGAAAACACTTTGGATTCCTTAATCATAGGAAGGTTTTCTGTTTCGCATAGCCCTTTCAAGGATAACATGCTTTCCCATTATTCTCCAGGGAAATGGTGATTGTGTACAGGAATCATTTCCTAAACTACATTTGATTACTGCTGAGCTCTTCACAAGATCACTTTACAAAATGGTTGCATTTATCATTCAAGACTAATCTCAGTTTGCTTCTCATTGAGACTGGATGAATCAAAGAAACAATCCATTGATTCCGTTGATTCAGAAACCCTTGAAATTAGTAAATTCTGAATTGACTCTATTATGTACTCAGGTCACATCCAAGAGAAATTATAAAACTTGAAGGTTTAAACCTTACTGTATTTTAAGTTGGCTCAACAGACTTAACTGATCATGAAAAAAGCAGACACAATAAATAATCAGAGACCGTGAGGATTGAAAAAAAAAAAAAAGGCCAAAAATGCATATGGCATTTCTTCTAACCCAGGGCTAGGTTGTACTTTGATTGTATTCAGCCTTGCATAGGAGTAAGGCTTCAACTTGCTTCCCACTGTGACCATGGAGGACTTGGCCTAACTCTGAGCACAGAGGGGGAGAGTAGGGGCTGCCCACCCAGTGTCTGCAGTGGGAAATAAGTAGGGAGGGAGGGGCAAGGAGTGGGAGAAAAAATGGCTGGGCAGTCAGTGGGAGAGGAGAGGGGGGATAGGGTGGTGAAAAGTTATGCTGCACCTTGGAAGGGGTGTAGTAATTTATTCCCCTCAACTCCACACTCACCTCCAAAATAAGAGGTCAGTCTAGGGAGGAATTGTGTATTGAGGCACAAGTTCCTTCCCAGGACTCCCCTTTGAGTGGCACACCTCTGCACTGTCCCATACTCAGGGTGTACCCCAAAGGCTCCACCTAGCCCTCAATAAATAGCCTTAAGAATACATGTAGTGGGGGTGAGGGGGGTGTGCTCAGGAACAAAAGTTTCCATTGTATACTGAACTGCAAGTGTTATTCTACTGTTACTGTAAAATGGACTGTTGCAGAGTTGGGTACTGCTAGTATTTGTTATTATTCTATATAGAATAAAAATGCATGTGAACAAGAAACCCCAAAGAGCTAAAAATAAACTAACATTTTGAAATAATGATATTTTAAATAAATATTTCAGACCTGCAAAAGTTTATTTTTTTCTTGCTTTATTTCTGTGACTCCAGATGTGTCATGTTAGTTCATGTTGGTGATGGTGACAGAGTAAAACAGATTAGTTGAATTAGTTCAGACAAGTTTGGCAAATTCTGAACATCTGAGCACTTATCAATTTGCAGGTGTTTTGCCACTTGCATTCCACAGAGCTGTTGCCAACAGACCAAGTCATTACCAGTCTTAGAAGAGTAAAGTAAGGGGAGCTTTTGCAAGGGCTTCCCTGACTCAGAAATTCACAGTTCTGAGATGCCATTTCCCAGCAGGACTGATAGTTGTAATTTCCGCTTGGCACTGAGATTACTTTACATTTATTTTAAATGAATAAAAAACTCCCCCTTTTTAAAATGGGTGATATCTTAGAATAATAGATTCTCCCAGATCTTTCATTCAGTTACAGAATCTTGTCACAAATTCATCTAGTATGTAGAGGATCTAACAATATATTTAGATAAACAAGCTTGCAGTTTGTTCATGAGTTCCAAAGCTGCTGCAAATGCCAGCAGAAGACTTCTCCTCCCACTACTTTTCAGTGGACAGCAAGTTAGCAGATGTTATAGCAACAAATGATATATTCAGGGGGCAGGTGAAGTGATTCATGTCCAGTATGTGAGAAGTTCTGTATAAGGCAGTTAGGGCCAGATTCAAGCCTCCTTACTCACCTGGAGTAGTCCTTTATTACACAAGTAGTCTCACTGAAGGCAGTGGGATTATACACAGAGTAAGGTACCAATCCCAGAGAGTAAGGGTATCATAGACTAGTTAGAGCATAAATATGATAAAGTTTTGCATAAATATTCAAGTTTTGGTTTTATTTTGACTGCTTTCATTCTCCTCAGACATTCTGACAATGGAGCTTACTGGCAAGAAAGTTTGCTGAAAAAGCAAAATTTGAAGTGAATATTGGAGAATATTTTCAAATACAAGTGTCAGGATTTATCCAGTCAGGCTACAGTAGCATCCCAGTAAAAGCAGAGCACATTTCATATTTCAGATATCTAAATCCTGCAGCTAAGTGCTTGCAAAAGAGAGAGAGAGAGAGAGAGAATGAATTATTTGCAGAAGTTATCTGAAATAATTTCAGATAGAGAATAAGTCTGGATAATTCATGAACAGAAAAATAAGCACAATTAGTTGAATAGAAATTCATTATTAATTATTTGCCTAGCTCTGATCACAGCAATAATTTGGCATAAGATCTTTTCAGCCTGCCTACATCTAGTTACCAATATATTATTATAGTCAACTATATGCATATAAAGATCAAACTAAATTCATTCCATGAACTACATTTAGCTGCAAAGCAGATTCTCCATGACATTGAGAATACAGACATGAGCAGTAAGATGCCCAATATATCCATCTTCATGTGGACATTGCTACTGTAAAGTATAAATAAAATAGATCCGAACTTTTTGCCATTCATACCTAAATTCAAATCCAAGCATAAATTCTCTCAGTATTATTCCATTATAGTACAATTTTATCATTCCATTATAAAATAAATCTAGTTTCTGTACAAACAGTGATGAACACTCTTGTCACTCTCTTTGAAGTTCAATTATAGTAGACAAAAATCCACACTGATTTACATATACATATGTATATGTAAATACATATACAAGATGATGTATATGGAAGTTGAGAAAAGAAAACACTCATTCCCCTACAGACAAAGAGATCTTTTATTATGCAGTCTCAGTCAGTGGTTACATTGGCTGAGCTACGACCATTGAGAGGGCTACTCCTAGTGAGATTAAAACCCTGATATTATTCTTCAATAGAATTAAATTATGGTTCTTACCAGAGCTCTTCCCATATTAGTTATTCTAAGGAATAAGGATAAGATCAATGGTGAACCACTTTCACAGAACAGGCAAACTGAAAGTTTTCAAAGGCACTTGTTGGCCTAGGTCTGCTCCACTGACATCAGTGGGAGTTTTATCTTTGACCTCAACAAAAGCTGAGTTAGGCCAACAAGTGCCTTTGAAAAAAATCTCACTTTGCATCCTCACCAACATCCCTGGAGAAAATTTAATAGGTACAGTAGCTCTAGTGGATTTACTATGGTGGGCTGAAGAGAGGTTCTCATGTTTCATAAAGTAGACACAAATACTTTAAGGCTCTTGCTCCTTGTAATCGGTCGGTCGGGGCTCGACCCTCCAGCGGGCAGGAGGGGAGCCACACCGACTCACTTCTGTTCGCCTGCTAGCTATTAGGAGTCACGGGGAACAACGTTAGATCGCCGGGCCCTCTGGTGCAGGGACCGGCCAACAGCAGCTCAAATAGGCCCAGGCCCTCTGGTGCAGGGCAGGGCAACAGCAGTTCAATAAGCCCTGGCCCTTTGGAGCAGGGTAGGGCAACAATAGTTCAGGTAGGCCCTGGCCCTCTGGAGCAGGGCAGGGCAACAGCAGTTCAATAAGCCCTGGCCCTCTGGAGCAGGGCGGGCAATAGCAGTTCAATAGGCCCTGTCCCTCTGGAGCAGGGCAGAGCGACAGCAGTTCAATAAGCCCTGGCCCTCTGGAGCGGGGCGGGCAATAGCAGTTCAATAGGCCCGGTCCCTCTGGAGCAGGGCAGAGCGACAGCAGTTCAATAAGCCCTGGCCCTCTGGAGCAGGGCGGGCAATAGCAGTTCAATAGGCCCGGTCCCTCTGGAGCAGGGCAGAGCGACAGCAGTTCAATAAGCCCTGGCCCTCTGGAGCAGGGCGGGCAATAGCAGTTCAATAGGCCCGGTCCCTCTGGAGCAGGGCAGAGCGACAGCAGTTCAATAAGCCCTGGCCCTCTGGAGCAGGGCGGGCAATAGCAGTTCAATAGGCCCTGTCCCTCTGGAGCAGGGCAGAGCGACAGCAGTTCAATAAGCCCTGGCCCTCTGGAGCAGGGCGGGCAATAGCAGTTCAATAGGCCCGGTCCCTCTGGAGCAGGGCAGAGCGACAGCAGTTCAATAAGCCCTGGCCCTCTGGAGCAGGGCGGGCAATAGCAGTTCAATAGGCCCTGTCCCTCTGGAGCAGGGCAGAGCGACAGCAAGAGGCAGAGCTCAGGCCCTCAGGTAGGGCTGAGCAGCAGTTCAGTCTGTAAGCCCAAGCCCTATCTCAGGGCGGGGCAGCAAGACAGCAGCTCTAGCTCAAACCCTCAGGCAGGGCTGAGCAGCAACAGCCAAGTGCAAGCTGCTATGCCAGAGCGCTGGGTTGAGGGGGAGTCTGCCACCCGTGAGTGGGGTGGTGGCAGGGGGGACACAGGCCCACCCACTCCACTGTGTCCCAGCCCGGGGCCCTAGCAGCGGCGTGGACCCGCTGCAGTCAGTGGGGATCCTGGCCGCAACACACTGACATGGGCACATCAGTGCCCTCAGCCGGACAAGGGTCGGCTACCCCCGGGCTACAGTCCATCTCCCCCTCAAGGCCTACCTCGTCCGTCGCACCCGGTTCAGGCCAGTCGGTCTGCATCGGCTCTGGTGGAGGGCTTGGCGGCAGGTCCGGTAGCTCGTCTGGGAAGTTGGGCCAGGACGGCTCGGGCGGCTCCTCTGGGTAACAGCAGGGCCTAGGGGGCTCCTCCTCATAGCGGGCGCTCGGCAATCCTGGGGGCTCCTCCCAGTACGGGCTCCGGGTAGGCTCCGCGGGCTCCTCTGGGTAGTGGGCGAGGGGAAGCTCCGGCCAGGCAGGGCAGTTACCTTGGGCCGAGGAGGGCTCCCAGCCGGGAGCTCCCGCAGGCACGTCTGCTCCCGGCGACGGCTGGGTGTTGACTGAGCTTGGGCATGCGCCTTTTCTACTTCCTGCCCCGCCCCTTGACTTCCGGGGGGCGGGGACTGGGGGCGGAAGTTCCGCCCACTGAGGTGTTGGCAGGGCAGCTCCCTCTGCCGGGCAGGAGGGGAGCCACACCGACTCACTACACTCCTCTTTTCTGGACAACCTGAAAAGAGTGACAGTCCACACCAGACCACATAGACTTTGCACACTGAAGTCAATGGGGCTATGTTATGAGTGAGAAGGATCTGGTCCAGCCTTTGCATTTCTGGATGCCAATATTTAACAAGTGAAAACTCCTTTCTGAGGCTTAGCATACATTAGTATGTTGATCTTTTCATTTCACATGGCTTTCTATTTTCCAATTTTTCCTGCTCTTATTTCCCTAGCTTTTCAGATTTCCTTTGCTTCACCCTCACAATGTTATACCTACAGATTTTATATTTCTCACTGCAGTTTTATTTGGAGTATCACAGACCTATTTACATATAGACTGTCATTTTATTTTTATTGTTGCAACGTGTATACTTTAGCCATTTTATTTGACTGGATGACTTGCTGTCCATGAATTTCATCATCCTTGCTAGAATATCCAGTCATTCGTAAGAGATCTCAATGTAATGTATCACTTTACAAGTGCCATCAACCTTTTCTAAAGAGCTAGGCCGTATGGACCAGACAGCAGTTGTTACCACCCCTGTCTCTTTAAATTATACTAGAATTTTTAATACTTTCTGCTACTAACACTAGACATCCACTTACTGTGACTTCCCATTATGTGACAAAAAGATAAAAATACATTTCATATTGTTTGTATCTTGGAATTTGTTGTCTCTAATGCGAGCTACGTGGACAGGTTTGGACAGCACTGGAGAGCCAATGGGACACGTTGTGCTCATGCAGTTAGATTACAGCTTGGGCTACACACACACAGTTATGGTGCACACTCACTGTTAGAGCACCTACGGGCATCAGGACATGATGTTGCTGGGGACTTCACCTCTTGCACCTCCTCCGACCACTCTCTTGGCCCTGTGATGGCCATTCTCTCTCCAGGTTTTCCATGGCCTAGCCCTCCATCCAGGTCACTTCTTAAGTTCAGCCCCCTTCTGACTATAGACCAAATAAATATGCAAACTTCTGCCCCTCTTGAGCTCCCAGGGCCGCCCAGAGGGGGGGGGCAAAAGGGGCAATTTGCCCCGGGCCCCGGGCTCCGCAGAGGCCCCCAAGAGAACAGCTGAGGCTCCCGCCTCCGCCCCTCTCCTGGAGCCCTAGCTCATCAAGCGGCGTCCTCAGACAGCGCCGCAGCGTGTCTCCGCCGGGGCCCCTGAGCAGCTGAGCTCAGCCCGGAGCTCGCACCCCCGCCCCCTCACCACGCGGCTCTGAGCGGGGCAGGGCTCAGGTGCCCCGGCGGAGACACACTGCGGCGCTGTCTGAGGACGCCGCTTGATGAGCTAGGGCTCCAGGAGAGGGGCGGAGGCGGGAGCCTCAGCTGTTCTCTTGGGGGCCCCTGCGGAGCCCGGGGCAAATTGAGGGGGGCCCTTCCATTCCAGGACCCGCCGCCGAAGTGCCCCGAAGACCCGCAGCGGGGACCACCCCCGCCGCCGAATTACCGCCGAAGACCGGGCTGCACTTCGGCGGCGGGTCCCGCTTCGGCGGTAATTCGCCAGTGGGGGCTCCCGCCGCGGGTCTTCGGGGCACTTCGGCGGCGGGTCCCGGAACGGAAGGGCCCCCCCGCCGCCGAAGACCCTGGGCCCCTGGAATCCTCTGGGCGGCCCTGTGAGCTCCACTGAAGTTCTCTGCTCCCTGGCCCCTACAGACCTTCTCTTATGCTGCTTCCTCCAAGCATGTTTTCCTTCCGTGGCCTCTCATCCACAGGGAGTGTGCCAGCTTCCCTTAGGGCTTGCAAAGAGCAGGGAAATTCCTGTCTCAGGGCTCCCTCGCAGCAGCTTAGCTTGCTCCCTGTAGGACTTCTAGCCTGACTGCCCCAAACTCCTCCCAAAGAAGGAACTCCCCTTGTTCTTCTCTCCAGGCTCTCTTCTCCTAAGGCCTTGTTTACACTGCAGTTTGTCACCAAAAGGATAGTTTTTGGAGACAAAACAGTGGAGGTGCACACACTGCAATGCCCCTTTTTGCGACAAAACTTTTCACTTTCAGCGACAAAAGAAAAGCACCTCGGTGAGAGGCATAAAGCTTTTTGCTGCAAATGTAAAACAACAAAGTGTCAGTGTTGACACCATAACTGTATCCCAGTATCCCATAATGCCTGCCCTGACCCTTCTGCTCACCGTTTTGAACTCGGCTGCCCTGCAGGCATGTGTCCCTCTCCTTTCAAAGCTCTGGGAAGTTCTGACAGTGCAGTGTGTTGCTCTGCTCCGGGCAACAAAGAGCAAGCCATTAGTGGAATGCTCCTCCTCTCTCTGCACTAGGAACACACAAGCAGGCAGGCAGGCAAGAGAGAGAGAGAGAGAGGCTGCTGTGCAGAACCAGGCAGGGAAGCAGGGGCTGATGTCGGGGTGTCCCTCTCCCCCTGCCTCAGGACTGATTGCTTCTGGCGGCTGTCTGAACTTAAGAAACACCATGCTGACACACTCACTCTCCCTCCAACACACACACTCCCCTACCACACACTCTTTCTGTCTCTCCCCACACACACACACATGCTTCCTGTCACACACTTCCCTCCCCCCAACCCCACTTCAGTTGAAAAGCAGCTGGCAATCGAGTTGGATGCTCATGGAACAATTGGATTGAGAAACTTGCATCATGTGACACTGTACCTGCCCCATATGACATTGCAAATCCTTCCCAAAGCATACTGCAGCCAGTTGCATAGTGGGATAGCTACCCACTGTGCACTGCTCTCTGTGGTGATGCAAGAGCTTCTAATGTGGATGTGCTCCGCTGACACAAGGAGCATAGTGTGGACATGCAACAGTGGTTTAATTAAAGTGCTTTAATTAAAACAGCATAACTTTTGGTGACAAAATTCTGCAGTGTAGACATAGCCTTAGTGCCTTCAGCTCTGTTTAAATCAGTGGTGGGCCACCTGCGGCCCATCACGGTAATCTGCTGGTGGGCTGCGAGACAGTTTGTTTACACTGACCGTCCACAGGCACGGTCGCCCGCAGCTCTCAGTGGCTGCGATTTGCCGTTCCCAGCCAATGGGAGCTGCGGGAAAAGTTTAGATTTAGAAGTTCACCATTATTTATTTTTTTGCTCAAGTCTAATGTGCTGGGATATTTGTCACTCAGATACAGCAATGAATATTGAATCTGGCCCTAAATACATGTTGCAAGACAAAATACTTGGTGTATGTAGTCTGCTTAGGGTCTGCATCAAAAATAAACTTACTAAAACCACTGATTCTTTTTAAGAGAGTGTAGTTATATGTTTTGCTTTCATATCTTACTAGTGTAATGTTGCAATGTAGTCTGGCAATAAATATTATAAAATAATCAGATGGGTGACAATCCTAATGCAGGGCAGCGATTATTAACTGCTCTTCCCTTTCTCAATATCTAAAAATGAAGCCTGTTCTCTAAGATTTGTATTTATTTTAAATAAGACAATATGATATGGAACAGTGAATGCTTTAAATTCATGAGCATACCAGAGGCAATGAGTAACGTTTGTAGACTCCTACTGCAATCATCCATGACATAGGAGGAGAGTGTCTCTCGTGAGTTAAAACTAAACTGAAATCAGTCAAAGTACTTCAACAGCTTCAATATCAAGTTACTGTTAGTTCCCTTAAGGCTATTATTAATGTAATGTCTTTTTTAAAAGAGCTGAACACATTGTAACTGCTACAACAATATTGCATTATTATAACTCCATCCTGATTGTGTTTTGACCTGTGGTTGTATTTGCAGTAATCTTGTTCTAATAATGAAATCCCAGGTTTCTGTCCAGCTTCCCAAGCAACTAAAATCTCATGCTCTTGTACAACCCTAAACATACAGCACATATAGCTTTGCAGTATGTGATGTATGACCTGTCATTCTTTTCCTATCACTGCAAAACAAAGAAAACACTGGGGACAATTCTAAATCATGCAGCACCATGTGTGCTTCGGAGAAGAGGATCTGAAACTCAAGTACATAATTATTCCTCAAGAGCTTACATCACTGCACAAAGCCTTAGTACATGTATAGTGACACTTGAGTCAAAACCAGAACATCCAATCTGAACCTCTACTATAGTGAAGGAGTCACACTTTGATCCCCAGATATAAACTTTATTTTTTTGTGGTTAGGTTCTAAAACTGAAAAGAAGCTAATTTTCCAGTTCTGGTTTGGATACTGCTGAAGTCTCATGAGAACAAACAGTCTCATGAATTCTTAGCTGCAATATGATGAGATCTCAAGAAAGAACAACTCACAAGAGTTCAGGACCTTCAAAATCTGAACCCAAACACTAGCCTAAATGAGGATCTGAGCCAAACCTCTCCAGTATAAGTAAAAAGAGGCCAAGCCAAAAATTTAAGCCCATCCCTTATAGAAAAGCCCTGACAAAAATACAGATTTTATAGAACTGACTGAAAAGTATAGAATGTAGTGGAAAAGGAAATTCTTTCAGGAGGGATTTTTACATCACCCTGTAGAATTCTATAGCAGGGAATAATTCCCAATCACATTCTCTGTTATGTTTCAAGACATACGGATTGGTAATTATTTTCTATTGAATTCAATAGGACTTTTCCATAAGGGAGTGTAAAAGATAGCTGTAATATTTGAAATTTAGATCCAGATTCTCACACACAAATACAGGGTATTCATGTTCAGGCTATTCGTTTGGGTGCCTTCCTAATATATACATAATAAATAGGATGTTTGCAAAAGCCTGTAGGCCTAATTTTGCATCCTTGCACCCAAGCTCCCTCAGAGGGATTGCAAAAGTGTACATAAGAACAATTGCACCTTCTTTTAATCTGCTAAACATTCTAATTCTACTTTTTTCTAAGAAGGATGCTTCAGAGTTCCCTCCCCTGTCTTTTTCTTTTGGTGGGGGGCATGAGGTGGTGCATGTAGGAAAATTATGAAAGTTATGAAAATAGTTTGCAGTAAGTGCTCCTGTCACCCAAGGAGCTTGGTGTTTTGTAAACAATAATTAAGCCTCAATACCCAATACCTGATCCAGACCTCACTGAAGTCCATGGAAAGACTCCCAAGGGTTCTCAGAGAGGTAGGTATTACCGTTCTCATTTTACAGATAGAGAAAGAGGCACTAGGTGATTAATTTGCCTCTCCAATAGGAATCAAGTGCATGACAAAGTCATAGAGACTCCAGAAGTCCTGAATCCCAACCCCCAGGTCAATGCTCTCACTTCTAAATATAACTGCTAGCTCTTCTGGAAAAAAAGCCACAAAACTGGATGTCCAAGAGGAATGGGTGTGGCAATATGAAACAAATACAAAATAGAGAACTATCAAAAACATGTGGTAACAGAAGAACATAGGAACAACCGTTGAAAGAAATAAAGTTACTTGATATTTGTTTTTTCCAGAGAATATCAATACATTTATTTCTGTTACAAGCCAGCATGATTGATTATAGATGTAAGCTGACACTCTTGCAGAAAGTTTCAGTGCTTCAGGATGGGGGAAGTGACTGTTTCCTTAGATTTCCAAAGTCTCTACATCAATTGTGCTCATAGAAGTGAGTCGTATTGCAGCAAACCCCCCTGAACACTGCAAATTCCATGCTGTATTGGTTCAAAGACCTAAAAATATTAATAATGATGATGATGATGCTTGGGAGTTTTTCCTAATGGGAAGTGGTATAAATTGGTTTCTGCTGCCTAGAAAAAGTTGAGCCCCAGTGCACACTCACATTTTGTTCACAAACAGCTACAGTACTGTTATCAAAGCATATGGTTTGATTCAGATGAGAAATCTTTAGTCTTCCTGCTAGTGACAGAAACAATTCAGTTTTTAGTGTAAGGCAAGCCAAAATAGAGCAGTGAAATGTTTCTTCATTAAGAATCTTTCCTAGTATACTCCTGATATTTAAACAGGTATTCAGAGACCCTATGTCACAGATGGAACAATGACTAGTGACACTTAAAATCTATAAACCTGACAAGAAAGATATTGAAACTTGTGTTTTAATTTTGGTTCATTACTGCTTAGGAGAAATTCTATGAATTCAAGAGTTGTTAAACCTATTTTGCTGATTTAAATGTCACCTTAGGCAAATCTCAGTAACAGTATGATGCTACTTAGATGGGAACAGATATTATCAGTTTTCTTCAATATTGAAATAGGTTCTGTCACAAATCTTACTGGCCATCCAATAGGACTAGTGTGCAGGGAATCCAAGCCTCTGTGCTCTAGATCCCCTGGGTCTGAACAGAGTCCAGGCACTGCCCCAATCTGGGGTCCCTAGCACTCTCAGGTCACAGACTTTCCATCTGGCACCTCCATCTGAGAGTTGGAACCCACTGACCAACGGCCTAGTCCCCTCAGGGTGCAGCACTAACCCTTGAAGACTCCACAGGTTTCCTACACACACCCAGTCCCAGAACTCTATCCAAAAGGTCTTCAACTTCTGGCTTACTGTTTAACTCTCTCAAAAGCATGCAGCAGTTACATACACACACAGAGTAAAAAGTCCAACACCTTTATGTTTTGGGTTTTTTTTACACTTAATCATGTAAAGCACAGGACTTTGTACAGATGATACAAACAATGAAATATTACACAGTCCCTTTCCTATCTTGCCCTTCCCTTGGGAGTCCCTAGATTTCCATCGGTGTCCAGGAAGCCAGACAGGCAGTGTCCCCAGCCTCTTATATAGTGGATGGTCTCTCCCTCAGGAGCCCCTTACACACCTTGTGACCTTGCTTTCTCCTGCCCCATGCTGCCTCTTCCCATCTGGCTTGCTTTTAAAACCCTTCTGGCTTCTTTTGTTCTGTCTTTTGGGTAACTTTCCCTTGCTTCTTCCTTCCCTCTCCCTTCAGCAGAGTCAGCTAACCTGGTTTTCTAAGCATGCACCGTTCAGATGTTTGCACCTCAACAGGGTGGTTGAGTCCTTAGCACCCCTCCCCCACAGTACTTGGCTGGTGTGTACCTGCTACAGGACCTGTCAGCAATGGTGGATCCACATACACAGACACTGATGATGCAGCAGTGTTTCAAAATACCACTTCACAATATCAACCAGAATTCATAAGTTGTACAGACGTAGCCTCAGTTCAGCACAGCTTCTTCAACCTTATCTTTGGTTTTGAATTTCCCTGTTGCAAATTCTGTATGTTAGGCTTGTGTTCTAGGGTCCCGAGATGGAGTGGGGCTATGATGCCCTCCAGCTTAAGACATTGCAGGAGAAGGGTAGTTATGCAAATGAGGAAATTTGCGCTTGTATTTAGAGTATTAGGCCTGGTCCACACTAGGACTTTAATTCGAATTTAGCAGCGTTAATTCGAATTAACCGTGCACCCGTCCACACCAGGAAGCCATTTAATTCGACCTAGAGGGCTCTTTAGTTCGAATTCAGTACTCCACCCCGACGAGGGGAGTAGCACTAAATTCGACATGGCTATGTCGAATTAGGCTAGGTGTGGATGCAAATCGAACTTACTAGCTCCGGGAGCTATCCCACACTGCACCACTCTGTTGACGCTCTGGACAGCAGTCCAAGCTCGGATGTTCTGATCAGCCATACAGGAAAAGCACCGGGAAAATTTGAATTCCTTTTCCTGTCTGGCCAGTTTGAATCTCATTTCCTGTGTGGACGTCGTGGCGAGCTCAGCAGCACTGGCAGCGATGCAGAGCTCTCCAGCAGAGGAGTCCATGCAATCTCAGAGTAGAAAGAGGGCCCCAGCATGGACTGACCGGGAAGTCTTGGATCTGATCGCTGTGTGGGCGATGAGTCTGTGCTTTCGGAGCTGCGCTCCAAAAAACGGTATGCAAAGACCTACGAGAAGGTCTCCAAAGCCATGGCACTCAGAGGATACAGCCGGGATGCAATGCAGTGCCGCGTGAAAATCAAGGACCTGAGACAAGGCTACCAAAAAATCAAAGCGGCAAACGGACGCTCCGGAGCCCAGCCCCAGACATGCCGCTTCTACGAGGCACTGCATGCCATTCTCGGTGGGTCTGCCACCACTGCCCCACCAGTGACCGTGGACTCTGAGGATGGGATAGTGTCGAGGGGCAGTTTCTCGGCGATGTTCGCCGATGGGGAAGATGAGGAAGGGTTTGTGGAGGACGAGGCAGGCGACAGCGGTTACAATACTGCTTTCCCCGACAGCCAGGATCTCTTCATCACCCTCACAGAGATCCCCTACCAACCCTCCCCGGCCGTTAACCCGGACTCCGAATCAGGGGAAGGATCAGTCGGTAAGTGCTATAAACATGTAAACATTTATTTTTTAACAAAACAGGAATAAAAACTATATAAAAAGAAGGTCAATGCATATAGGTATCAAACAAAAATCCTCTTGGGACAGTTCAACGAAGCTCTCTGAGAGGTACTCGGAAAGCCTCCTTAGGAGGTTCCTGGGGAGAGGTGCCTTGTTGGGTGCTCCGTGGAAGCACACTCTTCCGCGCCAGGCCATCAGGAGGTATAATGGGAGCATCGCCTCGACCAGCATGGCAGCATAGGACCCTGGTCTGTGCAGGGATTCACGCAGCATTTGCTGTCTGTATCTTCTGGAGACCCGCCTCAGGGTGATCTCGCTCAGCGACTGCTGCATCTAATTAGGGGAATTACTTTAATGTTACTATTGTGAATACTTGACTTTTCCTTTGCATAACAATGACCGTCGTTTAACAGCCACGTGTTGTAGGCTGCAGAGGAAAAGCATACAGGGATCTTTCCCGGGGACAGCCGCGAGGGGCTGGAACAGGGTCAGACTTTATGCTTTCCAGATTGCCTGCAGCAGGAGGGCCCTGCTATCCATTAACTGTTAAGCAGCCTAAAGTTTCCGGCTTACCAGGCCTGGCTGCTACACGGATTCTGCTGTCCTGCCCCGCTTGTCCGATCTCCAGTGCAAGACCCCAGGCAATGAAAGCGAATGCCGAAAATTCGAACTTGTCCTGAGAGCACATGAGATTAGGTGCCCTGTATGGTCTTGTTCACAGAAACTGAGTAGACTGTGTTCAGTGTTCGCAAACATGTATCTTTGGAAGGAAATCACTTCCTTTTTCCCATCACACAGCTGCGGCTCTTTCCCGAACTGCCCCGGCATCCCCCTCACAGAGGCTGGCACAGATTAGGCGGCGAAAGAAAAATACTCGGGACAAGATGTTCTCTGAACTGATGGCCATCTCCAGAGCCGAGGCGGCACAGCAGAGCCAGTGGAGGGAGACCCTCTCTCAGCAGCAGCGCTCACACAGCGAACGGGAGGACAGGTGGCGGCAGGAAGACCAGCAGGCGACTCAAACGCTGCTTGGACTAATGAGGGAGCAAACGGACACGCTCCGGCGCCTTGTGGATGTTCTGCAGGACCGCAGGCAGGAGCAGAGAGCCCCCCTGAACTGTATCTGCAACCACCCTCCCCCGCCACAAAATCCTGTCCCCCCCTCACCCAAAATCACAAGAAGGAGGGGTGCTAGGGGCCGTGAAAACTGTCACTCCACCCCAGCAGAGCGCTCATGTACCAAACAGCTCTCATTCCCTAAAGTATGAGAATTGCTTGCCTTCCTGGCTCACCCGATCCCAAATCCCAGTTTCATCCCCCAACTGTGTAGTTGAGTATTAAAAATAGTTTGCTGTTCATTACTGTTTCCGTCATGTTTCTTTGCAGAAGACTTTGTGTGAAGGGGGGGGAGGGGTTTGTTAATTGCATAGGACAGCCACCATTAACAGGGTACAGACATGGGGGCAGGATCAACAGCAGGTCACACACAGAGTGCAGTCACTAGGCACCCGGGTCACTGTGCGAGGTGTCTGCTGCCCCAGGTCAGTCTGGGAGGTGTATGTTGCCCCAGGGTCTGAGCGCCTGGCATCCACAAATGGCAAGGCAGGCTGCCCTTACCATGCCCTTCCACCCTAGCCATGAACCTCTCCGATGCCCTGAGCCCCAGCCAGAGCCATCATCCACCCACACCTACTCACCCTTCCCACACACCCCTCACCCCTTCCTGCAAACCCACCCCTTCCTGCACATCCTCCGGTAACCGTCCTTCCCCCAGAGACCGCTGTAGGAGCAGGAGCCTGTCAGTCCTCGAGTGTAGAAGCGGTATGTACATCACTGCACACCGTACCCACCACAGTCTGCGTCCCTGTTGTAACCCTTGAATGAAAATTCGTTAGTAAAGAAAACTTTGTTAATTAAAAATGTTCCAATAACTTTATTTTTAAACGTCTGTTGGAAGGGGGGAAACCTGGTGAACGGGGTATGTAACCGTTGAAAAAAGACAATAGGAACTGAAACAGGGGCAGGTTCAGCTTCTCTGTAAAGAGACTGGACAATCATAGGTTACCCTGCTCTCTGAGGAACCTAGCTTTCAAAGCCTCCCGGATGCACAGCGCTTCCCGCTGGGCTCTTCTAATCGCACGGGTGTCTGGCTGAGCGTAATCAGCAGCCATGCGATTTGCCTCAACCTCCCATCCCGCCATAAAGGTCTCCCCCTTGCTCTCACAGAGATTGTGGAGCACACAGCAAGCTGCAATAACAATGGGGATATTGGTTTCGCTGAGATCCGAGCGAGTGAGTAAGCTCCTCCATCTCCCCTTGAGACGTCCGAAAGCACACTCCACCACCATTCTGCACTTGCTCAGCCGGTAGTTGAAGAGCTCCTTGTCACTGTCCAGGGCGCCTGTATAGGGCTTCATGAGCCAGGGCATTAGCGGGTAGGCTGGGTCCCCGAGGATCACTGTAGGCATCTCCACATCCCCAACACTTACTTTGTGGTCTGGGAAGAAACTACCTTCCTGCAGGCGTCTAAACAGACCAGAGTTCTTGAACACACGCGCGTCATGAACCTTGCCCGGCCACCCGACGTAGATGTTGGTAAAACGTCCCTATGGTCCACCAGTGCTTGCAGCACCATTGAAAAGTAGCCCTTTCGGTTAATATACTGGCTGGCCTGGTGGGCCGTCCCAGGATAGGGATGTGAGTGCCATCTATAGCCCCACCGCAGTTTGGGAATCCCATCGCGGCGAAGCCATCTATGACGACCTGGACGTTTCCCAGGGTCACCACCTTTGAGAGCAGTAGGTCAACGATTGCGTGGGCTACTTGCATCACAGCAACCCCCACGGTAGATTTGCCCACGCCAAAGTGGTTCGCTACTGACCGGTAGCTGTCTGGCGTTGCAAGTTTCCAGAGGGCTATGGCCACTCGCTTCTGCACACTCAGGGCTGCTCGCATCCGGGTGTCCTGGCGCTTCAGGGCAGGGGACAGCAAGTCACACAGTTCAAGGAAAGTGCCCTTACGCATCCTGAAGTTTCGCAGCCACTGTGATTCATCCCAGACCTGCAGCACTATGCGGTCCCACCAGTCCGTGCTTGTTTCCCGGGCCCAGAATCGCCGTCCCATAGCATGAACGTGACCCATTGCCACCATGATCTCCACGGCGCGGCGTACCGTGCTTTGTGAGAGGTCTCTGCCACTCTGACACTTCACGTCCTCACCGCGCTGCCGGAGCCTCCTCGCCCGATTTCTCAGCAGCTGACTGTGGAAGAGGTGTTCGATAAGGTGCGAGGAGTTGACAACGGCCATAAGTGCAGCGATGATCGCAGCGGGCTCCATGCTCGCAGTGCTGTGGCGTCCGCGCTGTCACTGACCAGAAAAGTGTGCGAACAGAGTTCCCGCCGGCGCTTTCAAGGAGAGAGGGCGGGAGTGACGGTTGAATGATGACAGTTACCCAAAACCACCCTCGACACATTTTTCCCCCAGAAGGCATTGGGGGCTCTACCCAGCATTCCAATGGGAAGCGGGGACTGCGGGAACTGTGGGATAGCTGCCCAGAATGCACCGCTTCCAATGTCGACGCTTGCCCCGTTAGTGTGGACTCACAAATTCGAATTAGTGTCCTTGGTGTGGATACACAAATTCGAATTCATCAGGTCGAATCCACAAATTCGACCTAAGTTAAATCGAACTACTCCTGTAGTGTAGACATACCCTTAGACTGTGACATGGGTTCAATTTCTGGCTATACCAAAAGCCTCCTATGTGACCTGGGGCAAATTAGTTATGGGTGGGATGGCAAAAGTACTCAGTGTTGGACTAACTCTGCCCACATTGGAGTCATTGGCCTAATTAAGAATCACTTCTGAATATCCCACCCCCGGTCTTCATAGGTGTCAGCTGCCCATCTGAGAAGTGGGATGATACATCCCTACTTTACAGGGATATTGTGAGCATAAACCTTTGGTTGGAAACTGGTGTGTAAGGTGGAAGAATGCATAAAGCACTGTGGAAATCCTAAGTAACAGATGTATTGGCTCTTCCCACCTTCCAATTCACTGCCCCTGTTGATGTTGCATGCTGTTGCACTTCTGGGCTATGAGACATCTATCTACGTATACATCATTGTGACCAAGCTATTTTTCCCCTATGCTGTGGGTGGGGAGGAGGACAGTGCCTCTTTTGACAGTCCCCTGGCAGCTTTTGTAAATCCTGCTGCATGCTGCATCATACAAGTCATCTGTGTTTATAACTCATTGTACTAATTTAAAATGTCACTGAATGATAACTTCAGCAGAGACACCTTTTTCAGGATGGTCTCAAGAGGATCAGTACTCAGCCTTCTCAAACATACATCAGTGCAAGGCAAACAATATAATTCAGGGCCTATGAAAACTAGCCACCAACAATAGGGAGATTTAATAGTGAATTTCACTTTGTTTTATATTAACGGTTAAGATAAAGCAGAAGTTTACTGAAACTAAAATTGTATTTGAGTATGCAGGGCCCCTAGTCATGCACTGAACCTCTTGGAGAAGAAGAACTAGATAAAAGTGAAATTTGCAGCTTGCTAAAACTGTGGTTAATCAATGTTACCCTAATGAACTGCCTTTCTGTCCTTAAAAGTGGAATGTGAATTCACAATCAGTCCAATCCTGCAGCCTGTACTCAGATAGAACTTCCATTGATTTCAGTAGTATTTTTTTCCTGATTAAGGATAGAAGACCAAATCTTATTTGCAGAAGTTAGGCCAGAATTGACTGTTCACATGAGCAGAATATGGTCATAAGGACTGAAGAAGGATCAATCCCAAGATGCATGAACAGCAGCAGAATCTTGCGTGGAAGTGCAGTTCTAGTCTGAAGCATGACTTTGTAAAAATGGCATGATCTAATCATGCAACTGATCTGCTCCCTGTGTGCATGCAGAATTATAACTGTTTATTTAGTGACAAAAAATGAGTTACTGCTTTTTACCCCTGTAGAGCCAACTCAGTTAGAAAGGAATGAGCTGTATTCTGCACCTGCTTGTGGATAAACAAAAAATCACTTACATTGCAATGTTCCAATTAGTTACACTAATGAAGGAAATAACTCAGCTTGAGTATCAGAGCCCAGACTGAGTTTGCAGGGCTGGCTCTTAGAACATCTTTACACTTGTGAACTGAGTATATTTTATATGGAGTCTTTAAGAAACAAGCTTGGAACCCTATGAGCCCATTTTTTATGTAGTCACTTTCCACAGTAAAATTGCACTTTAACCTCAGTGTGTATCGGATCTCATGCCTGTTTGTACAGAGTGTCCTTTACAGTAATCTGGAGTTGTATACGTGGGGTATGGATTACATTTTATAATAATAAAGTTTAAAGTAAATGCAAGTTGTATATGTCTTCAAAATCAGAATCCACTATAATACTCTTGAATATCCATGATATTATATGAGACGAAATGGCAGCTTTTGATTCAAACACACATACTCAAAGCTCATCTGACTTTTAAAAAAAAAAGAGAAAAACAAACATTTTAAAGTTAATCGGCTTTATACCATTTTTGGCATGAAGTAATACCCAAATGTATACCTTATGCAGACTGTCAATCAGGAAATGTACAGCAAACTTAGAAGTAACATTTAAACTCTATGTGACAAACTAGTACTAGCATGTATAACTTAGTCTTCATTTAAATTCCCTGCACTGATTTAAATGCTGCTGTGGTAAAAATCTGTCATTGCTGATCTAGTCATAAAATTATACTGAGGAAAATTAAGAGTTAATAGGGAAACCAGGATTCTAACAGAGCAGGGAGCATTCTTGGGAAATAAACTCTAGCTCTTTTCATACAAAAGTGTGTTTAGTTGTTTCAAATAAACGACTAAATAAAATTCTCTCTGGAAGGGAGGTAGGATGGGTGGGGGATAGTTCAGAGTCACCCATTCACACTTCTGTACCTGGTTATAGGCCTATCAGTTCCAAAGGAGTGTGCAGCATCTTAGATATTATACAGTTCAACTCCACAGCTTTATGTTACAATTGTGACACCAGCATTTCAGCTTTCCAGAAAAAAGGGGCACCTTAATCAAAACTGTTGAAACTGGGAAACAGAAAAGGCTGAAGTTTAGACAAACCCAGGAGCACAGACAGTGGCAGATATTAAATACATGGTCTGCTCATCCTATCCCTCTCAAACGTCCACCTCTAGAAGGCAAATCTTGCAGCCTCCTCCAGAGGTGAAGAAACAACAGAAAGAGCGGTAACTCACCTTCAGGGGTGCTGGAACAATTTTTATAGTGGGGATGCTGATGGAAACCATGTATTTGATGTTTGTTATTCCTACTTCAAGCCAGGGGGTGTGGCAGCACCCCTAATATCTCCAGTTCCAGCACTACTGCTCACCTTGTATTAACAGGAGTTCAAGATGTGTTGTCCCTATGTGTAGCGCACTTCTGAAGGTATATGCACTCCATGCGCCCAGGATGGGGACCCATGTATGAGCCCACGCTCTCCTTTTGACCCGCACTGCCAGACTATCGCCATCTTAGTTCCTTCTCTACTTCTAGTTCCTGGTATGGGAAGCCAGAAAGCGAGGAAGTACAGCAATGAGTGGACTACACATCTAACAATAACTCAAGTTACAAGGTAACCTACACGGTAATTATTACAAAGTAATCCTTCGAGTATAGTCACAAGCAGTGACTATGTGTAGTCACAAGCAGTGTTTTTATAAGGAGGTGGCTGACTTGGGGTGGCAAGTCCATCTGCCCAGGCTTAATAGTTGAAGTATCGGGGAAGGCAGAGAGGAAGTCAGGCAGATAGTTTCAGAAGCATCAGGTACCAACAGAGCGCTCTAAGGATGAGCTGTACCTTGTCCTATCAGATTTTTCATGATATGAGGGATAAAAGGGGGAATTGGGGTGGTGGGGGGGGCAGAAAATACATATCACAGGGCTCCTGGCCATTGGATGAGAAGTGTGTCACCCAGACAGCCTGGCTGTGACCCACTCTGAAGTAGAACTCTGTGTAGTTATTGTTCACATAGGAGAGGAGGATGGGAGACCTCCCAGGGAGAATCAGGTCATAAAACTCCCATTTGTGTTCTGTAGTGAAGTTTCTGCTCAGAGAATCTGCCAGAGCATTGTGGATCCCTGGCAGGTGAATGGTGGTTAAGGTAATCTGCATGGGAATGATCCATTTCCAAAGAGCAATTGCTTCCATGCAGAGCTTTGAGGAGGGTGCTACTCCTTGTATGTTGATATAACGGTCTGCTGTCATATTGTCCAATAATACCTGGTTTGACTGGTTGCAGATGTGAGGAAGGAAATGTTTGCAGGCTAATCTGATTGCTGCCAGCTCCAGCACATTGGTGTGAAGTGTAGACTTGAGGGGGGACCAAATCCTCTGGGCAACCTGTCCCTCTGTGCGGGCAACCTAAGAGGGGCACATCTGTGATCATAGTCTTTGTTAGAAGTGAGTGGTTGAATGGTATCGCCCTCCCACACACACACTTTCCTTCTGTCCTCCTACCAGTAAGAGAGGCTAAGAGTCTTTGGGCAACTGTAACAAGCAGGTCAAAACTGTCTTTGCTAGAGTGTAGATGGTCCATAATCAAGCTCGTAGGATCTGAAGTGAAGCCTCACAACAGGGTTATGTAAGTACCCGTGATATATGGCTCAACAGTGCGAGGCAGGATCATATGGACATTCTGAGGCTCAAATAGATTCACTGGATGAGCCTGGTGATGAAAAGGTAAGTAACCCCTGACCGTAACAGCTGCCAACCTTGCCACAATTATTTCCATAGATTGTGGGGGTTCTAGGGTAAACTTCTCCAGATTCACCTTGAGGCCCAGACTTTCAAACTGATGTAGAAGCATAATGGTTGCTTCCCATGTTTCCTGGTAAGATAATCTCTTCAGGAGCCAGTCATAAGTAAGGATAAACTGTCACCCTTTGTCAATGAAAGTGAGTTGCTACCATTGACAATAGTTTGGTAAACACTCCTGGTGCTGTTGAGAGTGCAAAGGGAAGAACTGTGTATTGAAATTGTAGACTGGCCACAAATCTCTTACGCAGTGTCTTAGTGGGCTATGCTCAGATACCAGTGAGTATAAGGATTATAGTCTCTCATACAGGAGTGATAATAAATCCTGGAAAATCCCGATGCTCTGTCTGTGCTCCATCCCCTCAAAGGGCTCCCCCCCCACAGGGCATAATCTGGGACTGGGTTTCTGTCATAGACCTCTTTGACTTGGAGGATACTGATCCCTTATCCAGAGAGGGGAGCCCTTAGTACCAGGAGAGGTAACAGTAACCTGCCTCTGTGCACTGCTGGTACCCGTTACAATCTGGCTTCACCCCTTTTTGTGGGCAGGGATGGAGACAGTTACCATAATGGTATCAGTACTGGATGAAGTCCTGGTGCTGCGCATTGAGGTCTGGAAAAGAGAAGTGACCCTGGTTCTGGAAACAATAGAAGGCTTTCTAGAGTCTAGTAAGCCAGAGTCACTCATCATTTTCACAACTCTGGTCATTGATATGGTGGGATCTGGCACCCTGAACCTCCACAATGGTTTCGGTGCCAAAGAAGCAGTCCCAATCCAGATGATGCTGTGGTTTTTCCTTTGAAGTCTCATTCTGGTCCTTCCCAGGATCCACTGGCCCTGCTTTAGTGCACTGGGCTCCCGATTGCCTGGTGTGGGTCAGGGATTTATGCCTCTTTTTAGAGGGACTGCCCGTGGAACTTTCCCCATTGCCTTTATCGGAATGCTTATGTCTCCCTTCCCTCTCTGTTTGTTCTGGCTCTGTTATCCAGAGTCTGTTGGAGCCAGAGTGGGGGAAATGGAGGTCTTATAGCCACCAAGGACTGAAGAAAAGGGGCCACTCCTACCTTTAGGCTGGCATACAGGGGGTCTCCCCAGTCAGATGTTGCTCCCGTCTTCACGGCTTCCTCCATGAGTAACTGAGAACCAAAACTCCTTGGACTGCTTAGTTCTACTTGGGAACAACCTGCAGATACTGCACCTGAAGGGATGTGTGCCTCCCCCGGCAGTACTGACAGGTGACATGGCAATCTGTGACCAGTAACAACTTGTGGCAGGTACTGAAGCATTAAAAGTCAGGGATTCTTGGCATACTCCCCGTAACCAAGGAGGGTCAGAAGAGTTGGGTGGTGTATGGTTGTCTGCCCCGGAGGAGAGTTCCAAGATAAGGAACCAGGCCCTTATTACACTAATTCCTCAATAACTATACTAAGAACTAACTAACTAAGACTAAATGCTTTAAAAATAAAACTAGTTACAGAGAAGCTGATGAAGTCAGAATGAACACTGAAGCTCCATTCTAGACCTGGAACAAACAAGCAAACTCAACTTGAAGGCTATAGGAGCAGCTGCATAGTGGGTCTGATGCCACTCCACAGCATAGGGGTGAGAAAGAAATGATTCCTTTCCCCCCCACCAAGAAATCCAGCAAATCCCACTTCATTCCAGCCTTCCTCTGTTCATTTTATAATGTCTGTCATTTGTGGCCTTTGTCCTGCATTTAAATTGAGAGCGGCAAGTACTCTATTTCTACAGTGTGTGAAAAGTAGAGGAATAACAACAATGAATCAAATAATTCAGACACTGATAGTTATGGTCATTGGAGGTGTCTATTTTTTCTGTGCTAAATACTGAAAGTGACAAGTATTCTGTAAAGGATGCTGAACAGAGTAGAACAAATCCCAAAGACTGAGGTATATTTTGCTGGTTTTTAGGCCAGTGGTTCTCCTGGGCGGGGGTGAGCAGATCTCAGGCAGTCCGCGAAGCTGGGCCAGCATTAGACTCGCTGGGCCCTGAGCAAAAAGCCGAAGCCCCACCGCATGGGACTGAAACCCCTGGGGCTGCAGCTGAAGTATGAGCAATATAGTTTCACGGGGCCCCCAGGCAATTGCCCTGCTTGCTACCCCTTCTTGCTGGCCCTGGCTTTTATATGCAGAAAACTAGTTCTTGGGCACAAGTGGGCCATGGAGTTCTTATCGCATGTTGGGGGGAGGGGGGACTCAAAGGAAAAGGTTGAGAACCCCTGATTTAGTCTATGTCTACACTGCACACCTTACAACGGTGCAGCAATGCCACTGCAGCCGTGTCGTTGTAAGGTACACTGTGTGGCTGCTCTTTATCACTGGGAGAGGACTCTCCTGGTGACAAAATAAATAAAACCACCTCTAATAAGGGGCAGAAGCTTCCTTGCTGGGAGCGCGGCTCCCAACACTGAAGCACTGTTCAATCTGGCGCTTTTCATCATTAAAACTTTTGTCATTTAGGGGGGTGTTTTTTCAAACGCCCAAGCGACAATAGTTTTAACAAAAGTGCCAGTGTAGACAAAGCCTCAGATGCACACTACTCCACTGCCATCAATTAGTAACACATCCAACTGAGAGTCAACTGACTTGTGGTATATCTAGCCTATGAAAGAACAGTCTCTGATATCTAATGAAGTAATCAAGACCTTTACCTTTCTGGTTCATTCTTTTTACAAGGAGACCTTTGTAATTCCTTCACCTTCTGCCCTACTACAGGACCAGCAGCTTCCTACATGATACATTTCAAGTGGGTTCCTTTATCATATGTAGCCTATAAAAATTGAGGGGGCCACTCAGCAAGGCCTTTGCCTAAAAGTCCTGTGCAGAAATAGAGCTACATGGAACACAGAGGCTGCACAAGAAGAAGAGAAATCCCCAGACTCTTAGAAGCTTTAGCTTATCACCCGATTTGGCAAAGTGAAGCGCCTTGCAGAGAGTTTTGATTTCTAATCAGAATATGAAAGACTTAGGTCAGACAGCACATTTGAGCTGCTCAATTAGGAAGGGCATTGTTGCTCTCCTACTGTAAGTCTCCTTGCTTCAACAGAGGACAGAAAATCATTACAAATGGTTAATGCTTCAGTCAGTCTCTGGGTAGCAGTCTCCTGGGAAATATAAAATTGTTTATATCAGAATACAGGCAACAGATACAGCCAGAGTCATTTTTATCTTTTAGTTTCCATGGAGACCTGTGCCCTGCATATGCTTCCCCTAACAAGTGTTTCAAAGTCAAATCACATTGCGTAAAGCTATAAAAACCACAAAGCAGCACCACGTTTTGTTATAGTGAGGTCACTCTGCCAACTGTGAGTGGAGATACTTAGGTATATTTACTGATGGTCAACTCTTTGCAACAAAATTTATCCTGAGAGTATACAGCCCATACAGTTAGCATACATTTTACCCTTATAGTTACAGTGTTGATAGTGAATTCACTGCCTTTCTTCTAAGAAAGCTTTCATTGCAGTAAGCTTGAGCTATTTACTCTGTAACTCTTCACTTTCAAGAAAGGAAATTACACACACACATACACACACACCGTTGATATAAAGATAAAAGCCCAGGTTGTGAGGCTGCAGAAGAGGAGTGATGTGTGTGAGAGAGAGGCTCTCTCTCTCTTCATGCTTAGGGCTCCTGAACAGCCAGCATGCACCTTTATGACATATTAGCAATTTTCTGAAGTAACTATCTTGTTCTCCAGAATATCAGCTTTAAAAAAAAAGTTTGTAGACGATATGGTTGCAAAGAAAACCTCAAAATTGTGAACACAGTTTAACCAATGCAAAGACATCTATAGAGTCTGCAACAATAATTCAGAGTGTGAACTGCCCCATCATCCCAGTGTGGTCGTATCTCATAAGAACAGCCATATTTGGTCAGACCAATGATCCATATAGCCCGGTATGTTGTCTTTGGCAGTGGCTGATGCCAGATACTTCAGAGGGAATGAACAGACCAGGGCCATTAATGAGAGATCCATCCCCAGCATCCAGCTCTAGCTTCTAGCAGTCAGAGGTTAGGGACACTCGGGGCATGGGGTTGTGTCCCTGACTATTTTGGCTAATAGCCATTGAGGGACCTCCACAAATTTGTCTAATTCTTTTTGAACCCAGTTATATTTTTGGCCTTCACCACATTCCCTGATAAAGAGTTCTACACATTGACTGTGTTTTGTGTGACGAAATTTTTCCTTTTGTTTGTTTTAAAGCTGCTGCGTATTAATTTCATTGGGTGACCTCTACTTCTTGTGTTGTGTAAAGAGATAAATAATACTTCCCTACTCACTTTCTCCCCCCCCCCACCCGCCATCATCTCTTTTGCAAGCTGAACAGTGTCAGTCTTTTTAATCTCTCCTCATATTGATGCTGTTCCATACTCTGTTGTTCTCAGGTGCCCAGAGATGATTTAGATGTCACTACTGTGAGCTACTTCAGTCTTCATGTAAGAAAGGCAAGGAACTGGGATAACATCTCATTTTGGCATTTGGGAGCTCCAACTTATTGCTCTTCCCCCGCCAGTCAAGAAGCCAAGCCCAAGTAGCCTAGCATAGTCTGTGGCCTTATTCAACTCCAGGGAGTCAAGCTCAAGAAGCCTAGTGAATCTTAAAGAATACATCCTATTTTGAACATCTTCACAGGAAGCAGTGTGTCATTTTGGCAACTCATGTTGTTACTATTTATTTTGCGGGTGGAGCTTAGAAGAGTATCACCCTCCCAGTCTGACCCCTGCATGTACCACATGCTGGCAAGTAACAGGTGAGGATTCCATTCTTATTTAATGAAACTGGCTTTCATAAGAAACTATAGAGCTGCTCAAACTGCAGCTTAGCATTCCTAGCCGACTGCACTTGCATACGCTGACTTCTTAGTGCCCCTTCCACGCTCTTCTCTCTTGCAACCCATGCTCCTACCTCTATGTAGATTTCAAGCAGATTGCTATAGAAGTGCGATTGAAAAGGAGGCTTTACACCACGTTTGTGCTTCCTGGAGTGATCAAACTGCTAGTCAGAGCCCTGAAATAAGTTTGGGGGCCTTGAAAACTGTCTTAATCTACTTCAGCTGTCAGTGACCTAAAAGGGCCCTTCCAGCCACTGGCCATTGTTGCCTGATTTGGGGAGGGTTAGTAGGGACAGTGGAATTTATCCACTTAATTTGGTTGTATGTAATAATTAATTTTATAATTAATTAAGAGTGTTAGTAATAATTAATAGATATTAATAATATGGGTATGGCTCGCCAATATGTGTGATCAGAAGATAAAAGTTCGTCTTGAATCAGGCTTCACAGAATTTAATACAAGGAGATTGGGTTATGTGACAGAAAAACTATACTGAGACAGAATTAGTCAAACAAGACCTTTTATTTAAAACCAATAAAACAAGAAGTAAATGTAAAATGTTAAAAGCAGTTTGATTACAAAGTTACAAAATATCACAGTTCTTTAAGAGATATGATATGATATGATATCTAATGCACTTTGCAGCAAATAGTACTAGAGTGAATTTCACACCTCTGCTAGAGGAAGTATAGTTATAAAGAAACTGGTTATGAATTAAACCCTTCTTAGCATAGATGCTTTAGAGGTGAAGTAGAAATTAAGAATTATTTCATACTTACAGCTGTGAAAGGACAGAACACTACGACTTATCATTAGTTGACAGCTTTCGTAGGTGTAGGCAGGGTGAGGCGATGGAGAATAGAAGGATGGGTGTATCGCCTGCCCTAATGGTGGATTATCACACCTTTTATAGGGAGAAATCCTTCCTCTTACGCCCAAATTTGGCTTTCCCCATGGAAAGGTGAGGGTACCTGTTTTCATAGGCTGACCTTTGTATACGTATTAATGACAACTATCTACGTATCTTGTGGTGTACTTGTTAGGTCCTTTTGCACCTAACTAGGTGAAAGGTTAGCAGATATTCAGAAAGTCCCTAGACGATTTGCGTAGGTTTGTTTCCTATTATCACCTTTCTGGGTAAGGGTCTTAAAGGTTGCTTTCAGCGTCACAGAGGAAATAGGCCAGGATGTCTGGTTTAGAAGCTTCTAGGTATCTTGCGTTTACAGCTATTGCAAATTCTATTAATCTATGCAGCCTACACACTTTTATCAAAAAGACATTTTATACAGACCAACAGATTAATCCTCAGGGCTACACGCCCCCCTTTGACGGGGTGGTTTACATAAAGAAACCCCGTCACCTAGGATTTAACATCTGTGGGGCCCTTTTTAGTTTCATACCTGGGCAAATTTTGGTAGGTATCAGGAATGGGCACCATGTATATATATTCATCTTTATCCCCAGATGGTGCTCGTCTGTACATTTGTTTAGGTGATTGTTTGGGTGTCTGTCTAGGTCTCTGCCTAGTTTTTGGCTTGGGTTTGTTGCGTTTATACAGCATATAACCTAACATAAGGAAATTAATCACAATCCCAATTCCTTGGATAATTATCCATACTTCTAATCCGAATTTTTCTTTAGAAGTTGTTGCAGGCTCATTCCCTTCATTCATTAATTGGGTAATAACTTGTTGGGCTTCATCCATATTGTTAGTAATTTGAATGAGGTGAGTCTCTTTACGAGTCATTAAGGATTTCAGTTGCAACCCTAATGGTGGAATATAAGCCAGAAAAGTAGGTATACTTTGAATAGTTAAATTCTGGTAATCAGGGTTAGACTGAATAATGGTAATGTTCTCAAAAATAGGAATAGGGGAAATAACTTGATTTCCTATTACCGTGGGTTGCTTTGGGGTAAAACAGAAATTTGGCTCTGTGACAGGACACTCCAAGGGACCATACTGGTACCTCTTTTGGTTGGTAACCACGCAAAATTGGTTCTTCCAGCATAGGTCACCCTCTCCATCGGAGTCTTCCATGTGGTCAGCCTCACCAGGCATGACGATGATGAATTCTGTGCTTTCTCTCCCTGTAGTCCACACAAAACAGTGTCTGTTTCAAACACATTACACCTACAGATATACTGGGGTCCTTTTTCAGAACAACAGGCCATCTGTGGTACCATCCAAGTCTGAGTTGGAGTGTGATAGACTACCAGGGGAGGTGCATTAACGCGTTCCCTGTAGATGTCATCTTCGAGGTGACCTATAGAATGGATAGCAGCCAATTGCCTGTACACATCTCTGTCTGGGTCAAACACTGGTAACGAGACCATGAATGAGACATACAAAGACCGTGCCATCATACAATCTTTTGTAAGAGAACAACTGTCTCGGTTGGGGTGAGGTGTCACAGATCCTATCTCTCTCATAGCACCCACTGACAAATGCTGGCATGTATCCAAACAAGTGGATCTTTCCTTTTCCAGCTTCTGAAAACATTTAGGACAATACCAACTTATTAGTTGTTCATCCTTAATTAAGTCAGGGACTTCTCCTAATTTTAAGGATCGCAATGCATCAGTAATTGTGCTTACAACATATTCCCCATATGCAGAACATATAATTTCTTTCCCCAAATGCTGATTTCTTTTCTGATCATTGTTTAAAGCAATTAACTTTAAAAGCAATTAACACATCTTTTTCCAACCACTAGAGGGTAGTGCAGTTACTTCTACTAATTAATATTCAAAAGTAACATCCTCCCCCCGAATTCCCTTAACCTGTTGAATCGGGTTGTTGACCAGTTCTGGATTAAGTATAATAGTCCGTTCCTTCTTTGTTGGTATGTTCTGTTGCTTAGGCTCAGATAACTGAGTACGATCCGGTCGTCTGGTTTCCTGGGGTTGCAATATTTCGGTTTCAGACTTAAGATTTTGGCATAGTCCTACCCTTAGAGCAACAATAAGGGTGTAATAAGTCAAAAATGTCAATGTCAATTTCATGGTTGCAAACTGCTGGGCTCCAATTGTTGCGATTTCGTCTGATCACTTAAGTCCTGAGGAGGAAGTTGCTCCTGTGACCTGGATGATCGATACAGCTTTAACTGGTTAGCATGATAAATCTTGTCTCTATTATGCTTTCCTCCTGTTATTCTGATCTTATATACTGCTGAACTGAGTTTATCAATGATTTGGAAAGGTCCAATCCATCGATTACACAACCCATGTTCTGGTGACTTATATGACAATAACATTACTTGATCTCCTACCTCCCAAGTATTCTCTCTCTGGTTTTTGTCAAAGTAAGCCTTTGCCTTACGTCTGGATTTTCCCAATTTAGCAGCTACCTGCAAGTGAATGTGATTTAAATGTTTTTGCAGATTTTGCAGGTAGGTATCCATTTTTATTCCCTCTAATTGAGTGCCACTAGCTTGCCAAATTAAATGTTCTGGTAATCTCATTGTTCGGCCTGTCATCACTTCAAAAGGTGTTTTATCAGTAGATGCAGCCGGTGTCGCCCTCAATGCCATTAAAATTAAAGGCATGAGGGTGTCCCAATTACGTCCATTGGCATCAACCAGTTTCCTCAACATCACTTTTATAGTCCGATTGGTTCGTTCCACCATCCCAGATGACTGTGGTCTATATGGGATGTGTAGTCTCTGCGGGACTCCCATCAATTTAAGACAATCCCTAAAGAACTGTCCTGTAAAATGTGATCCCTGGTCTGACTCTACCTTTGCAGGGATCCCCCAGCGAGAGAAGACTTGTTCTACCAAGACCTTGGCAGTGGCTTTTGCAGTATTGGCCTTAAGAGGAAATGCCTCTATCCACTTTGAGAAAGGATCGATAATCACCAATAGATATTGGTTACCTCTTTGGGTCCTTGGCAAAGGACCTACAAAGTCAATCTGCAAAGCCATCCACGGACCTTCATACACCTGGGATCTTAGTGGCGCATTTCTTTTGGATGGAGTAGGATTAGCTTGGGCACATGCCAGACAATTTTCACAATATTGTTGCACATCCATCCTAAGAAGTGGCCACCACCCTACAGATGCAAGACATTGGACAGTTTTGTCCACTCCCTGATGTCCTCCTGTAGGAGTGTCATGGACCATGTACATCATTTCCCTCCGTAGGTGAGCTGGAACTACCCACACAGGGAAAGGACCTCCTGTATACATGAGAACTCCATCTACGACTTGTAACTGCTGTTCATGTCGTTTATACAAAGGGTCTATTGTTAGTGATCCCTCTTTGTCTAATTTGGAAAGCTCTAGAATTACTTTTATTATATCCTTATCTAATTTTTGCATGTCTTTTAGATCTGGTATATTGGGTTGTACCAAATTTAGTTGCAGCTATAGGACATTTGCAGTGGAAGTACATTTTTGTAGTACTCCCTGTGTCAGCAAGGACGTAATAGTCTTTTCTATGTATGGATTTGCTTGTTCTGGGTAAGGATACTGTTTTTGGGCTGAAATTTCTTCTCCTTCCACAACAATAGTGACGGCCATGCATCCACAGTCATGTTTGTGTTTAGCAAAGGCATCTGCATGTTTGTACAGTAATGCCTGTAACTCAGGTTGGTCTGCATGTTTAGCCACTATCTGGTCCAAATCATACCCTTCAGGTTCAAAGTCCTCCACTGGAGATACCATGCCACACTCAGGTATGACTACTGGAGAGTCATCCTTTTCCTGTTCTACTGAAAGACACAATAATTGGTTACACAAATCAAGAACACATCCCTGTTTGTATAAGAAATCAGTTCCCAATAAGGAATTCTTTGGGTCTGCTAACTTCATTAATGCAAAAGTATGATTCTTTCTTGGGTGACCTATCTGTACTTCAAGGGGTGTAGAAAGTGTGGTAGTAACCTGATTACTTGAAAAGGTTGCAAGTGTCTTGGTACATCCTGATGATAGAGGAGAGGATCTAGGATCCTCGACATGGAGAATACTGATTGCTGCTCCAGTATCTATAATGAGATTCCTGTCTAGTCCCTCTATCACTGCAGATATTGTGGGTCTTCCACTTGTATCTCTGCCTAACGGGGTTATGACTACACTCGGGGTTGTTTGTAGTCATGCAGCATATGCTGTCAGATAATCAAGGGGTTCCTCCTCTATCTCCTCAGAGGCAGCCAATTCTGGAGGAGTGGCTGTCCACTGGGAAAAAGGGGATGGATCGACGGAGGCCACTGGACGGTTCAAGGTTGCTGAGCCTTGGCCTTCCATCATCATCAGCTCATTCACACGGGCATGAAGTTCTCGGATAGCCCGTCGTTGAGCCTCAAGCGTCTGTTGCACTGTTTTAAACATTTTCACAACTGAGTCCTCAGTTTTGTGCAAAGGCGGTGATTTGGGTCTCTGCAGACGTGAACTGTTCTGTGCAGCATCTGAAAAGAAAGGAACACGATCCCGGGCTCCTGCATAGGATCCAAACGCATAACCCTGTCGAGGGGCCTGGCCACTCGAAGGTCCAGGGTTATTACGTGGGTTAGGGTCATTTTGCCAACGTTGATACTTAAGGAATTTAGGAACTCCTCGTCCTAATCCCGGCTGAAGTTGAGGTCCCTCAATCCTCACCGTAGGATTAGTTTGTGGTTCCTGAAGTACTGCAACCGGGGCTCCACGCCGACCTAATTTAGAGCCTCCCTGTGCATGTGCTTTAGCCAGCAAGGCTAATGTTCTTTTTAAAGAAATATCATCAGTGATATGCATATTAACCATTTCTCTTAACTGAGGAAGGGAATTATTAACAAGCAGACTGATATATGGCAGTTCATCTGTTTCTTCTTTGATATGACTCCGCCAAGCTGCACTTAACCGCAAATGAAACTGATGTGGAGTTTCATTAGGTTTCTGCTTTAAATTAGACAGAATTGCTACTCCAGCTTGCCCTGGGTGCTGATTATGTTCCAATAGGGCTACTGTCTCTTGAAAAGTTTTCTCTCCTACCCTAAACTTAAGTGGCAAAGTACTCCACAATGCTCGATTCACTGTGAGTTGTAAGATTTTAACCCAATCCCCTTGGTAAGCCAAACACTTTTGCTGTCTCCTGCACACGTTGTGCATGCATAGCAACTGATGAATCCTCCATCATTCCTACTTGCTTTGCTACCAGGTCTAAGGTTTTAATATCTGTAACAACTGCTACAGGACAATCAGAATTGGAACCTGCAGTTCCTTCTTCTGGATCTGAATCTGAGCTTTCATCTGAGCTTTCATCTGAGCTTAAATCTACAATTTCTATTCCTTGCCTCCTTCTACCTGGATTCACATTTTCCTCATCTGAACCATCAAAACTTTCCACTGGAGATAATCCTGGATATCTAGGATAATTTTCCATGAAATGTCTATGGCTTACATTCAAAGTGTCTCCACACTGACGCAGGACATCCCTTAGTCCACTAAAGTCTGGCGTGGTAGGGCGTTCTACCGATACACTAGGTGATACCTCTACAGAAGCATCTTTCTCTGCTTCTCTGTTTGTGTCACTAACTGCTTCACTGACTGTGACACTTTTCTCCGCCTCCTGAACTGTCACTTCAGAACTTCCGTCTCTTATCGGCAGACTGTCAGTTTTCTCTGCACTGCCAATTTCCTCTTCTGACGCTACAGATTCAATCTGCAACCCTGCTTCTGAAGGTACTGTGTTTGCTTGAGCTAATTCTCTTGTTTTACTTCTAGTCACTGGTCCAATAGGATTTTCTACCTCTGTTAAACCTCCACCATGTTCCTGAATGTATTTCCTAGCAAAGTTTTCCAAAGCTAAACTGCTAGAAATTCCAACACACTCCACTCCTGTTCTATCTTCACTTTTAACACTCTTACTACGAAATAGAGAATTCATCTCTTTCTTTTCCTAGTATATTCACTAGAATCTAGTATAGTCTAGTATATTCACTAGAATCTATCCTCTGTCGATTTACTCTGATATAGAAGGCGTCCCTTCACAGAAACAACAGGATAATACCCCTTGTAGACCGGTTTAAGCACTATATAATAAAAGTCCCAAGTAAATAGAGGGAGTGGGGGATACTCTCTTCTCTCTTCTCTCGATGGCTTATAGCAGATCGAGAGGTCTTTCCCCTCTGTCGGGACCTGCCAAATATCGGGGAATACTGAGGCAGACGGATCAGAGGTGCAGTCCGGAAGAGTTAATGGGACTAAGATAAGGTATCTTTGAACTATTTAAGTTCTGACTGATTGCGGCCTTTCTGGCGGCCATGAATACCTTGCTTTATTAACTCCCCGCCACCACTAGTGTGGGTCACCGGATCCAGGTGCGGCTGCGAATTATTTTATTCGGTACCATTCATTAACTTCTTCAACATATAAAAACCCCTTTCTGTGCACATATATCACTTTTAAACTTTATTACTTTAATATTCAGTTAGCTAATACAGTTAAAATCCTTTAGGCAAAAGTGAAAGTAAAAACCTTTCGGATGTATAACCACAATACAAAACGGAAATACTGGGCGTGCTGCCAGCAGCAATAACCACAGTTGATTCTGACTCTGGTTTAAGAGTAAGATTTCAGGTACTGAAATTAACTATTACTTACTTGTGTTTCAAGTAATTGTGTTTCAAAGAAAAACTCTCCAGAAATATCTCTGGATTCCTGTCACACTCCTCAAATCTCCTCCTGGCGGCTCGCCAGTCTGTTGCCTGATTTGGGGAGGGTTAGTAGGGACAGTGGAATTTATCCACTTAATTTGGTTGTATGTAATAATTAATTTTATAATTAATTAAGAGTGTTAGTAATAATTAATAGATATTAATAATATGGGTATGGCTCGCCAATATGTGTGATCAGAAGATAAAAGTTCGTCTTGAATCAGGCTTCACAGAATTTAATACAAGGAGATTGGGTTATGTGACAGAAAAACTATACTGAGACAGAATTAGTCAAACAAGACCTTTTATTTAAAACCAATAAAACAAGAAGTAAATGTAAAATGTTAAAAGCAGTTTGATTACAAAGTTACAAAATATCACAGTTCTTTAAGAGATATGATATGATATGATATCTAATGCACTTTGCAGCAAATAGTACTAGAGTGAATTTCACACCTCTGCTAGAGGAAGTATAGTTATAAAGAAACTGGTTATGAATTAAACCCTTCTTAGCATAGATGCTTTAGAGGTGAAGTAGAAATTAAGAATTATTTCATACTTACAGCTGTGAAAGGACAGAACACTACGACTTATCATTAGTTGACAGCTTTCGTAGGTGTAGGCAGGGTGAGGCGATGGAGAATAGAAGGATGGGTGTATCGCCTGCCCTAATGGTGGATTATCACACCTTTTATAGGGAGAAATCCTTCCTCTTACGCCCAAATTTGGCTTTCCCCATGGAAAGGTGAGGGTACCTGTTTTCATAGGCTGACCTTTGTATACGTATTAATGACAACTATCTACGTATCTTGTGGTGTACTTGTTAGGTCCTTTTGCACCTAACTAGGTGAAAGGTTAGCAGATATTCAGAAAGTCCCTAGACGATTTGCGTAGGTTTGTTTCCTATTATCACCTTTCTGGGTAAGGGTCTTAAAGGTTGCTTTCAGCGTCACAGAGGAAATAGGCCAGGATGTCTGGTTTAGAAGCTTCTAGGTATCTTGCGTTTACAGCTATTGCAAATTCTATTAATCTATGCAGCCTACACACTTTTATCAAAAAGACATTTTATACAGACCAACAGATTAATCCTCAGGGCTACACCATCACATGCTTCCTTACCCCCAACACACACTTGCCCCCAACCACACTCCCTGTGCTTGTGGGCAGGAGGAAAGATCCTGCTTTAGCCAGTTAATCTGGTTTTAAGGCAGCTTTGTGCTGGTAAGTCTGTTCCATTGTACAGGAGAATTGGGACCAAAAGACTTGGAAAGACTCTTCATAGTTTCAAGAGTTGCATCCATTATTGACAAAAGCTTATGACTTAAAATATTGTAAATTTTCTTTGTCACTGCCCACAGCTTCCTACATCCAAAAATGGGTGTTTAGTACTTTTTTAAAAAAATGGGAACACCTATATATCCATAGGCATATTTCTCTAACCCTTATTCTTTCTCTTCCCCCACCCATTAAAAAGTGTATGTTACACTCTCAACTGCTGGGACTATAATTATATGTTCCTTGGAAGAGGCTGGTCTTCTATATGCTTTTTTCATAAGCAAGAAGGTCTCAGGGCTTATGGTCACTATTCAGAGGTTATCTCCCAGATGGAGAACATTGAAGCTCACACATTAGCCCTTCTCTAGCATTTCCTCCATCTTCAATACCCTTTGCAGACATTAAAATGATTCATGCACACAACACCTTTCTGAGGAAGGTATGACCGGGTGTCTGGGATAGACCCACACTGGTAATGCCACACTCAGAGGACCAGAAGAAATAGGGCAGACAATCCCCAAAGCTGGGGGTTTATTCTATAATTACTGGCTTGGTTAATCTAACACAATGGCTTCTGCAGCACCACATTGGTTAACCAGAAGCCACACACAGTCCTCTTTAGGCATTCCAGCCCTTTGCTCCCATCCAGATAAACAGGTCTAATATGGTGAGTGGTTATGGAAAACCTAATTCACCACCAATGAGGTTCTTACTCATCCCACAGGATCAGACACATACCCTCAGGTCAATATGAATCACAGATTCTATCCAAATATCACACTATCACCCAATCCTCACAAAGCTAACTAAAGATTAAGAAAAGAAAATAAGAGAGTTATAAATGGTTAATAGATCACATGCATACAAAATCCTTATACCAGGTTTGTCGCAGTGATGGAACAGACTGCTGGCTTGCAAAGACTCTCTGGTAACTTCCAGAAGATAGGAAGGTCCTCCTTCTATAGTTAAAGATGCTCCTTTTAATTGAAAATCCACACTCCAGAGGATTAGGGCAGGAAAGAGGCAACATGGAAATTTACTGTCTCAGATAAAGCCCACAGCTCCCCTCACCCACCCCATCTGTGAAAAGTTACTGGCCAAGATGGAGTCCAAGGTCACATGAGCATATCACATGTCCCTACATGGTGTGCTGACTCTCAGTGGGTGGCCATTGGTGCCTGGCTGTCTGAGGCATCCTCAGGAAGAGCTATCTGGGGAGGATGAGTTTCTTGTATGGCCCATGGTAAGAGCTGAGTGTCCTTGATGGGCCACCAATACATAGGTGTCTAGCCTTGATAGAAATGTATCTAGAGGGTGTCATCCGGGACTACAACACAGGTTTAAGATACAAGCACATAGCCACTATTCAGAACTTCAGATACAAAGATGATACATGCATATAAACATAATCATAACTTTTCCATTGGTACCTTATACGATACTTTGTATAAGATTTACGGAAATTGTGTAACAGTGATATAAATGGTCACCTTTCTTATGCATAGCATCACAGAAGCAAATAACACTCTTCTTCCACAGATGGGGAACCTGAACATAAGATGTTAAGTAATTTGTCTTCCTGTGATCAGCAATCTTTTTGAGTGGGGGAGGTAAGGATCAGTGCTCCTGGCTCACAGTCACATGCTGAGACCACATCTTTCCTTAAAGTAGGGCCTTTCCTTTCCAATGTAGTGAACTATTTCTTACTTTCTCAAGCACAGTTATATCTATATAGTGCAGCCTCTCAAAAAAGGTGTGTGGCAGCATCACAGAACCAAGACAGGAAACAGGGCAGCTGGAGGAACCTTGTGGTGACAAGACATTTTACAATGTACCCGTGGTGGTAGGTATTCAATACTACTATCATGCAAACTTCTATACCAGTAGATGCCTACATGTTTAGATAGAATGTGTCAGTATGTGCTGCAGCTTCAGCTGAGTGACAGCTCTTGCAGAAGCAGGGTCAGCTGAGAGCCCAGGGCAAAAAGTAATTTTATGAAGATGAGTCATATGATCTGAGGAGAAGGTGCCACCCTTCTTGGTCTGATAAGTCATAGAAGGTTTTGCTACATGCAGAACTGAAAGCGGTCATGCTGTCCTCACTGAAAAATGCTCTTGTTACAAAGGACTCTCTTCTCCTGCAAGGGCAAGCGAGCAACATGCTTCTCAAAGCAGAGTGATGTTACACAATTAGAAATATTACCAGTCTACCATCAAACTATAAATAGCATCAGCAGCACAACTGGATTGTGGGTAGTTTTTCTGTGTTCTGCAGTGTCATGTACATAGTATATACTCTAAACCAGTTGTGGGCAACTTGCAGCCCATCAGGGTAATCCACTGGCGGGCTGCAAGACAGTTTGTTTACACTGACCATCCGCAGGCACAGCTGCCTGCAGCTCCCATTGGCCGTGGTTCACTGTTCCGGGCCAATGGGAGCTGCAGGCAGCCATGCCTGCAGTCGTTCAATGTAAACGAACTGTCTTGCAGCCAGCCAGCGAATTACCCTGATGGGTCATGTGTGGCCCACAGGCTGCAGGTTGCTCACCACTGGTTTAGTATCTTTCAGGATTGGGCCTTAAATGCCCATGGTGAAGTCTCACATACCTTACTAATGGCAGTAAACAGGAGAGTGAAGTGTCTGGTGGGGGATGTGGAAGAATAAACTGGTAAAGCATCATCAACATTTAAAAATATGTTCAAAGGATTTGAGGAAAAGAAAACATTCAGAAATTAGAGAGTATATCAGGTGAAGCAGGACATAATCCACAGGAGACAGAGACAAAAGAAGAAGTTTGCCATTAGGGATTGCAACAAGCTGGCAAAACTACTGTAAATAATAATTACTAGTAACAGTATTATTAATACTATTATTAATTACTAATAACATTCTGCACTTACAGCACCTTTGATAAGAGGATCTCAAACTGCTTTACAAAAGGAGGGTAAAGTATCATTAGCCTTAATAGGCTGCCTCATCTTGCAGAAAGCTACATTAAAAGTAGTACACAGGGCCACCAAGAAGGCAAAAGCAATCTTATCACCAGACTTACAATATGCAGGCATCACCTAGAAATGTAGGCTTAGTGAAAGTTACTAAAAAAAAGTTATGGAATCTCAAGGAGTTGGCAGAAGGATAAGTCCTGCCCCCAGAAGAAAAAAATAAATAGTTTAGAATCATTTTTCTTTAAGGCACAAAATATAGTAATGCTATTCAGAAGCATTAACATGAGCAAACACTCACATGTTACAGCAGAATTGTCTGAAATCTCAGGATGCTGTGAACACATTCATATGATTGATTCATTCATTTATACAGGAAGGGACTTGAGAGCAATTTAGCTTTAATTTGGCTAAATCAGGTTAATGGTTATGGTTCTATCCCTCATGCATTAGTAAAGTTGATAATAAGAAAACAGTCTATAAAGATTCAGTGTTCTCTAAAAACATATTAAAGCTCTTCCTAATGAAAAAAAATTCATACGGCAGCAGAGACTTAAGCAAGCTATTGTATGGGAACATTATGAATCACTTATGATGCTGTCCTTCTCAGCAAGTAAACTTCTAATTAGAGCTGACCAGGAAATGGAAATCCCTTCCCATGAAAAATGTTGCATTTTGAAATAAAAAAGCATCCTAAAGCGGTACAAAAGTAAAAACCACTTGTTTTTTTCCAGAGGAAGGGATTTCAAGAAATATTCCATTTCAGGAGACCCAAAAGGGAATTTTTTGGCTTCCCAGCCACCTGCCTAGAAGGCTTTGTCAGTTTCAGTAGTGAAATTGAAAAGAGCTTTCCAGCCTCACTACAGGAGAGGAGAGGTGGGGGCAGAGGAGGGAGACTAAGCCATTTTGTGTAAACCTAGTTGTGCATATATCTACACTTAAATTCATTTCGCACTGGTGTAAGTGTCCCCTTATGCCAGAGTAACACCAGCTCACTGAGCAGCATTGAGCCAGGATCAATGTACTGAAGTCAATGCAGCATGAGTGAAAACAAAGTGTTACTTGTGTCAAATCTAATAGTCCTCCAGCAGCTCTCCCACAATGCCCGACACTGACTGCTCCAATCACAATTGTGAACTCCACTGCCTGGGGTCACATGGGTGCATCCAGCCTGTGACATTTTCCAGGGCATAATCTAGACTAATGAACAGTTGTATCCCCTCAGTTCTCCAACTTGGGGTGCCTCTTACATTGCTTTGCTGTAAGAGCTACCACTCCTGGTCTGCTCTCACACAGCCTCCAACACGTAAATTACTCCCAGCTATATTGTATGACTACTATAGCTAGTCACTCCTGAATTACACTGCAGAGCAACACCAGCAAATTCCCAGTCCCAGACCTCCCCCCAGCAATGTGAGTCTTGTACTGCCCAGTGTCACAACCCAGTGGCCCCCTTCCTCAGGGGGTCCCCTGGGGAGGCAGATCAGGATTGTATGTTGCTAACGCTGTTGCAAGCATCACAAGGCATTTTGGGAAGGGTTAAAGGTGTGAGTGTGGAGTGGAAGATTCCTGTGCAGGTTGTGAGAGGCCGAAGGGGGAGGAGGGAGAAGAGAATGGGTTACATCAATGCCTCAGCTCCCAGCTCAGCCTGGAGATGAGACGTGGGCTCCAGTCCAAGGTTGTGGTGCTCGAACGGACTCTATGCAGCCAAGAAACCTGTAGCCACATCTACATCTTACCCAACCCCAGCCAACCCTGGGAAAAGTGGGGTCAGCTGGGCAGGGGTTTGCTCAACTGGCAGGACAGTGAAGGCCAGCGAGGGGGAAAAGATAGTCTCGCGTCCCTGAAGCCGGTGTGTTTTGGGAAAGCTGAGGACGGTGCAGAAAGCCAGTTTGGACTGGTACAAAGAGCATGGGGAACAGAGGTCCCTGAACGAAACGCCCCCAAAAGACCCCAGGACTTAAAATCCTCCTGAGAGCTGAAGCAAATAGGAGATGAACAGTGGACCCCAGATGACCCGGGCCCAGGACAGAACTCCCGAACACCTCTTCCCCTCCTTCTTCGTACGTTACACCCAGGCTTGGCCAGCCCCAAGTAGTGCGTGTGTGAGTATGAAAGTGGGTTAGGACTTGGGGCACTAAGGCTTTCTTCCTTCCTTTGAGTGACGTGGAGAGCCCCACACTCACCACTGTTATTGTACTTTATTTTAGAAATAAAAGCTTTAAAATTTAGAATCTCAAAAGAGCTCCAGCATGGACCGAACGGGAGGTACTGCATCTGATCGCTGTATGGGGAGATAAATCCGTGCTATCTGAACTCTGTTCCAAAAGACGAAATGCCAGAATATTTGAAAAAATCTCCAAGGGCATGAAGATCAGAGGTTATAACAGGGACCCGCAGCAGTGCCTTGTGAAGCCTACCAAAGAACCAGAGAGGCAAATGGCTGCTCCGGGTCAGAGCCCCAGACATACAGCTTCTATGATGAGCTGCATGCCATTCTAGGGGGTGCCCCTACAACTACCCCACCCCTGTGCTTCCCTCCTCTCCCACCAATCCCGGGCTACCTTGGCAGTTATCCCCCCATTTGTGTGACGAATTAATAAAGAAGGCGTGAATTTGAAACAACAATGACTTTATTGCCTCTGCAAGGGGAGATCAAAGGTGGGGGAGGGTGGCTGGCTTACAGGGAAGTAGAGTGAACCAAGGGGGTGGGCTTTCATCAAGGAGAAACAAACAGAACTTTCACACCGTAGCCTGGCCAGTCATGAAACTGGTTTTCAAAGCTTCTCTGATGCACAGCGCACTCTGCTGTGCTCTTCTAACTGCCCTGGTGTCTGGCTGCCTGTAATCAGCGGCCAGGCGATTTGCCTCAACCTCCCACCCCACCATAAACGTCTCCCCCTTACTCACAGATATTGTGGAGTACACAGCAAGCAGTAATAACGATGGGAATAATGGTTTTGCTGAGGTCTAACCGCTGCTCCAGCGAGCTTTTAAACATCCAAAGGCACATTCTACCACCATTCTGCACTTGCTCAGCCTATAGTTGAACTGCTTCTTACTAATGTCCAGGCTTCATGAACCATGGGAGCAAGGGGTAGGCTGGGGTAGGTGCAACCGCGCGGTGCTGCTGACTGGGAGAGCAGCCTGAGGCAGAAGCATCCAGCTGGCATGATATTCCAGGCAGGACTGAATCTCAATTAGATAAAACTTAAAGAAGAGAATGACCTGGAGTCATTCCCATTTTTGTCCAGATGCCCCCGACTGACCTCACCGAGGCTGGCCAGGAGCACCCATGTCTACCCAGGAGCTCCTGTCCAACCTAACCGAGGTTGGCCAGGAGTACCCATGGGACAACAACGATGGCAAAGAATGGCCACTTAACCAGGTGATGGTCCATTTGACCTTGTTGACACTTGACTGAGGCATCAGCTAGTCTTTTGTCTCTGGGGAAACTGGTTTGTGACTGCTCCTCAGTTCAAATATGTCTTAGTAATATCATACAGTAGAATCTTAACTTTATTTACAATGTTGCCACACATTTTACTAGTGCAATAATGATCAGCAAATTATGAATTTTCAAATGATACCTTACAAGAAATACTTTGTATAATATTTGGTATATCCCTGTAAAAGAGGTGAGCATAGGGTACAGACTGTCACACACACCTTTAAACCCCTTGTGAATTTTTGAAATTCGCGCACCGCTTCCTGTGCTGCTTCCCGCAGCTCCCATTGGCTGGGAATGGCGAACCATGGCCACTGGGAGCTGCAGAAGGCTGTGCCTGTGGATGGTCAATGTAAACAATCTGTCTTGCGGCCCACCAGCCGATTAACCTGATGTGCTGTGTGCGGCCTGCGGACCGCAGGTTGCCCACCACTGTTTTAGGGGAAAGAGGAGAGGTCTGAATTTTTAGTTTCACTTTCCATTCCTTCTATCCTGACAATGGTTCTTTTGTATTTTATCCATAATTGTGTTGGCCTTGAGGGATTTACCCTCCACACCAGAGGAAGGAGTTAAAAAAAAAAAGACACAGGAGGACATGTCTGTGAGATCCTGCAACCTAGTGCTGCATCAGATCTTGAAAAAGGGCCTGCAGGGTAGATAGTGCAGGTTGTATGGAGAAGGAAAGAGCAGACAGGAGAAAGGCACAGGGAGATGCACCTGGACATAATGGAGCTTATCTGTCAGCAAATTCAGATGGTGCAGCCTCTTGTGGCCCTAGAGGTTCAACAATCCCAGGCTCACCTCCCACTGGAATCTGTGTAGAACTGCAGCATAACACTCCCTATGCCCCCTCCCCTCAGCATTCCACATGACCTCAAGGCCTGCACACCTATCCCTACCACGCCATACCAGGGGAAAACATGAACATTCTTCACGGCTTCACCTACACTGACCTATGAGAGCCACAGCTGATGTATGTGTAGGTATAATGGACCTCAATGCTCCCTCATTTTTTTAAAGAATTCTTTAAAAAAATAAGTTAAAACATATTTACTGTTAAGTTTCAGATTTTTTTGGAATTGTGCTTGTAAGTGAATAAAACTTTTGTTTTGAAAATTATTCATCTCCATTAGTTTGCCAACACTTAGGCCTGGTCTACACTATGAGTTTATGTCGAATTTAGCAGCGTTAAATCGAATTGACCCTGCACCCGTCCACACAACGAAGCCATTTACTTCGACATAAAGAGCTCTTAAAATCTATTTCTGTATTCCTTCCTGATGAGAGGATTAGCGCTGAAATCGATAGCGCCGGTTTAAATTAGGGTTAGTGTGGACCCAATTCGACGGTATTGGCCTCCGGGAGCTATCCCACAGTGCACCATTGTTTACGCTCTGGACAGCACTTTCAACTCAGATGCACTGGCCAGGTGTACAGGAAAAGTCCCGTGAACTTTTGAATCTCATTTCCTGTTTGGCCAGTTGAGCTCATCAGCACAGGTGACCATGCAGTCCGAGAATCGAAAAAGAGCTCCAGCATGGACCGAATGGGAGGTACTGGATCTGATCGCTGTATGGGGAGATGATTCCGTGCTATCAGAACTACGTTCCAAAAGACAAAATGCCAAAACATTTGAAAAAATCTCCAAGGGCATGATGGAGAGAGGCCACAACAGGGACTCAATACAGTGCTGCGTGAAAGTTAAGGATCTCAGGCAAGCATACCAGAAAACCAAAGAATCAAACGGATGCTCCGGGGCAGAGCCACAGACATGCCGCTTCTACGCGGAGGGTGCTGCTTTTATGAAGGTTGCAGCAGCCGAAAGACTATGGCTTACCATGGCCGCCTGCAAGCCGAATTCTGTTGCCTGGCCCTGCGTCTGTGATCTCTAACACCAAAGACGCAGGCACTCAATATAAAAGATGCAAAATGTGACCTTGTACCGAAATCACATGTGCTATGTAATGTGAATAGTGTTGTTCACTGTGAACAAGTATACCCATTGTTCAGTAAAATGTATCTTTTTAAATACTTCTCTCCCTTTTTTTCCCCTTTCGCAGCTGCAAATTTTTCAATCCTCCCTCCTCGGTCCCGAAGGCTATCTCAGATAAGGCGGCGAAAAAAACGCACACTTGATGAAATGTTCTCTGAGATCATGCAGTCGACCCACAATGAAAGAGCTCATCTGAATGAGTGGAAGGACATAGTATCACAGTACAGGAAAGCGGACAACGAACGTGAGGACAAGAGGGACGAACGTGAGGACAGGAGGGATGAACGAGATGAGAGGTGGTGGCAGGAAAATCAGAGGAGGCAAGATGCAATGCTGGGGCTACTGTGGGATCAAACGGACATGCTCTGGCGTCTGGTGGAGCTTCAGGAATGGCAGCAGGATCACAGAGTGCCACTGCAGCCCCTGTTTAACTGCCCTCCCCTCTCCCCAAGTTCCATAGCCTCCTCACTCAGACGCCCAAGAATGCAGGGGGGGGGAGGCTCCGGGGACTCAACCATTCCAACCCAGTGGACAGCCCAAGCAACAGAAGGCTGGCATTCAACAAGTTTTGAAGTGGCCTTTTCCTTCTCTCCTCCCACACCCCACCCCGGGCTACCTTGTCAGTTATCTCCCTATTTTTATAATTAATACTTGGTTTTTAAACTATAGTGACTTTATTTCCTTTGCAAGCAAGCTGTGATCAAAGGGGGAAGGGTCAATCAAGGGGACGGGTTTTCATCAAGGAGAAAAACAGAACTGTCACACCATAGCCAGTCATGAAACTGGTTTTCAAAGCTTCTCTGATGCACAGCGCTTCCTGGTGTGCTCTTCTAATCGCCCTGGCATCTGGCTGTGCGTAATCAGCAGCCAGGCGATTTGCCTCAACCTCCCATCCCGCCATAAACGTCTCCCCCTTACTCTCACAGAGATTGTGGAGCACACTGCAAGCAGCAATAATAATGGGAATATTGGTTTTGCTGAGGTCTGAGTGAGTCAGTAAAGTGCGCCAGCGACCCTTTAAATGTCCAAAGGCACATTCTACCACCATTCTGCATTTGCTCAGCCTATAGTTGAACAGCTCCTGACTACTGTCCAGTCTGCCTGTGTATGGCTTCATGAGCCATGGCATTAAGGGGTAGGCTGGGTCCCCAAGGATAACTATAGGCATGTCAACATCCCAAACAGTTATTTTCTGGTCTGGGAAGTAAATCCCTTGCTGCAGCCATTCAAACAGACTAGTGTTCCTGAAGACACGAGTGTCATGAACCCTTCCCGGCCATCTCACGTTGATGTTGGTAAAACATCCCTTGTGATCCACCAGTGCTTGCAGCACCATTGAAAAGTACTCCTTGCGGTTTATGTACTGGGTGCCCTGGTGCTCCAGTGCCAAGATAGGGATATGGGTTCCATCTATCACCCCACCACAGTTAGGGAATCCCATTGCAGCAAAGCCATCTACATGACCTGCACATTACCAGAGTCACTACCTTTGGTAACAGCAGCTCAGTGATTGCTTTGGCTACTTGCATCACAGCAGCCCCCACAGTAGATTTGCCCACTCCAAATTGATTCCCGAGTGACCGGTAGCTGTCTGCCGTTGCAAGCTTCCAGAGGGCTATCGCCACTTGCTTCTCAACTGTGAGGGTTGCTCTCATCTTGGTATTCTGGCACTTCAGGGCAGGGGAAAGCAAGTCACAAATTTCCATGAAAGTTCCCTTACGCATGCGAAAGTTTCGCAGCCACTGGGAATCGTCACATACCTGCAACACTATGCGGTCCCACCACTCTGTGCTTGTTTCCCAGGCCCAGAATCGGCGTTCCACGGCATGAACCTGCCCCATTAACACCAAGATCTCCAAAGCGCCGGGGCCCATGGTTTAAGAGAATTCTGTGTCCATGTCCTCATCACCGCGCTGCCGTTGCCTCCTCCTCGCCTGGTTTTTCAGGTTCTGGTTCTGCATAAACTACACAATAATGCGCGAGGTGTTTACTATGTTCATGACTGCTGCGTTGAGATGAGCAGGCTCCATGCTTGCCGTGCTATGGCGTCTGCACTGAAAAAAGGTGCGAAACGATTGTCTGCCATTGCTCTGGGGAGGGGTGACTGACGACATGACTGACAGGGAGTTAAAATCAACAAAGGGGGTGGCTTTGCATCAAGGAGAAACACAAACAACTGTCACACAGAATGGCCCCCACAAGGATTTAACTCAAAACCCTGGGTTTAGCAGGCTGTTGATTTCATGGAGGCCGGGGGAGCAAATGAATACAAAACAAATCTGGTCTATTTCTTGTTTTGATCCACTCCATCTATCTTTTACATCTTAGGCTGGCAGCAGATGGTGCATTACGACTGCTAGCCATCGTCATCTCCTGGGTGCTCGGCAGAAGATAGGAATGACCTGGCTGAGTCACTCCCATGTCTACCCATGTGCCCCTGACTGACCTCGCTGAGGTTGGCTATAAGAGCACCCAGGAGTATGATGACGATAGCTACCAATCGTAATGCACCGTCTGCTGCCAAAAGGCAATGAGCTGCTGCTGTGTAGCAATGCAGTCCCACATCTGCCAGCACCCAGGAGACATACAGTGAAGGTCAGCTGAGCAGGCTCCATGCTTGCCATGGTATGGCATCTGTATAGGTAACCCAGGAAAAAAGGCGTGAAACGATTGTCTGCCGTTACTTTCATGGAGGGAGGGAGGAAGAGGGGGGCCAGAACAACCCGCAACAATGTTTTTTGCCCCATCAGGCATTGGGATCTCAACCCAGAATTCCAATGAGCGGGAGAGACTGCAGGAACTATGGGATAGCTACCCACAGTGCAACAGTCCAGAAGTTGACGCTAGCCTCGGCACTATGGATGCACACCGCCGAATTAATGTGCTTACTGTGGACGCATGCACTCAACTTTATACAATCTGTTGCCAAAAATCTAATTCCGTAAAATTGGAGTAATTCCATAGTGTAGACATACCCTTAGTGTTTAATGCCTACTGGCAGTGAAAGTAGTGGTCTTGTACATGCACACAACCTATAGGATCAGTGCCAAAGAGTGTAGTCATCATAAATGTACAGCAAGCACCCCAACATTAGTAGGTGCACTGTCAGTGATATATGCACAGATGTGCAGCAAGCACCATAATTCATAACAGGCTCCCCGAACTGCAGTGCCAAGGTTCAGCCCAGTACAACAAAGCACATTATTGCAGCTAGCTGTTAAAGTGTTCTTTCAAAGCCTCCCTGAGCCATTAGCTCCTTGTTGTGCTTGTCTGATAGCCCTTGTATCTGCCAGTTCATATTCAGCAGACAGCAGTTCTATCTCCACCCCTGTGAAGCAAAGGGTGAAATCTTGCCACCAATATTAAGCAGGACACAACAGGCAACTATAACCTCTGTGGTATCTTCTGCACTGAGATCCAATCTGGTGGGTAAACAATGCCAGCGCCCTCTGAGTCTACCATAAGCACATTCAACTGTCATTCTGCACCTGCTTGGACTAGCAAAAATCTTTCCTTGGTGCTCTTGGGGTAGCCAGTGCACAGTTTCATGAGCCAGGGCGTAAAGGGTAGCCTGGATCCCCCAAGATCACTCTTGGCATTTCAGTGGTAATCTGCTGGTTGGGAAAGAAGGTCCCCACATGTAGCTTTCTGAACTGTCCTGTGTTCTCAAAGATGTGAGCATCCTGCACCTTCCCTGACGAGCCTGTGTGGATGTCAGTGAAGCATCCTCAGTGATCCACCAGCACTTGCATAAGCATGAAAAAAATAGTCCTTTCCGTTGATGTACTTTGCGGCAAGGTGCTCTGGGGCCAAAATAGGGATGTGCATGCTGTCTATTGCTCCACCACAGTTTGGAAACCCCATAGCTGCTAAGCCATCCATTAGGTAACAGGAGATGAGTATTGGCCTTGCAAGCTTGCTTGAAAGTAGCCTCCACCAGGGCCGCCTGGGGGAGGGGGACAAGTAGAGCAATTTGCCCCAGGCCCCGCAGAGGCCCCCATGAGAATATAGTATTCTATAGTATTGCAACTTTTTTTTAAATGGAAGGGGCCCCCGAAATTGCTTTGCCCCGGGGCCCCCTGAATACTCTGGGCAGCCCTGGCCTCCACAGTGCATTTTCCCACTCCAAAGTGACTTCCCACTGGCTGGTAGCAATCTGGCACTGCCAGTTTCCATGGTGTGATTGCCACAGATTACACTAGGGCCTGAGACTCATTTTGTCTGGATGATCTTTTCTTCACTAGGAAAAAAGGTGTTTTATTTTCTTATGTTAGGTGACATTAAGTGAAATCCTAGTGGAGATAAGGCAGTTTGTAGTTTTCATATGAGTTAGCAGGCATACTCATAGTCTTTACCTCAACCTGCTAAGAGGCCTAATGTTCCTTTCAACCTGCTAACCCATGTGAAAATTACATGCCTGCCTTGTTTCCACTAGGATTTCACCTTGTGAAAACTGACATGAGTTAACACACCTTTTTCTTCAGTTAACATGTACCCTAGGAGGTACTGCAGTATATATCATATTATAAAATTGTGTTGCCAACTCTGATTTCATCAGAAGTTGCACAATACTTGGTGTTTATCTTAAAGCCCTAGCTCCTGGAATCTTAGTTTTCACGTTGAAAGAGTGCCTAGTCCTCATGGTGGCAGAAAAAAGTTTGAAAATCTTAACCTTAAGGTTCAAACACCAGGAAAGCAAATAAAATAAATGCTAATTTATAATTTTCTAAAATCTGATGATTTTAGAGCCAATCTCATGATTTTTTTTAAGTGGTCTGACTCCTGATTGTTGAATGCTTGATTTGGGTTGGAAGCATTGTAATAGTTACTTTGGCTTCTGCTGCAGCCACCTGTAGGACTTCTATCAAAGTAATGATCAGAGAAATAGTAGCAGGACCAGGGCTGTGTCTGTTGGGAGCAGGACTGGAATAGAGTCATCAGCAGGCTAGATGGGCTAGTGGGTAGTGCAGCTAGTGCCACCTCACAGCTGGAAGGTCTTTCCATCCAGTCCCTCTTCTTACCAGAGGAGACGCAAGTTGGGCATGAGGCTTATGCCCCTCTTGCAGCAGAGGCAGTTGATAGGGGAACCTGGGCCCTCCCACTCCACCAAGCTCCAACCCAGGACCTTAAAAGGATCAGTGTCTGGCACCCTAGGGTGCCCCCTGAGTTACTCTCCCTGGGTCACTTCGTACCATGCACTTCCCTCCCCCAGCTCCTAGTCCAATATAAGGTAAAAGGAAAAAGAAAACTTCAGCCCCAACTGGGCTCAGCACACAGTCTTATTCCTCTCAGAGTGGATTCTCCAGCACTCTTGTCCCACACCTCTCTGGATAGGTCTGTCTTCCTCCTCAGCCTTCCCCCCTCCGCCCTGAGCCTCCCCCCTTTTCAACTTTCTCCAGTTGGAGCATGCTCTGCGGGTCTGGGGGGGTGGGACTACTTGGGCCCAGTATTGTCCTTTAACCCCTATGGCCCACTGTGGGATTTGTACATCCATCACAAGGACCATGCCAGTCTCCAGTGGGTTTAAGAAGGGCTCTGGCATGGCTTTTCTGACTACTGTAGACCAGAGTTGAGAACCTCATTATAAAATCATGTTATATATAACCTAGAAGAGTCATCTATAGCTCAATAGTCTGTAGCATGTGTTGATCACTTGTACAGTCAATTGCTTGACCACATTTTGATCATTATCTGATATATTCAAGAGACCAAAAAACCAATAATATAGTACAGGAAAGTGGTTCAATGGGATATCAGTCTCCAAATATCTGTCTCCTGCAGTGCTGTTACATTCACCTTACACAGAAGGTGTACTACAGAATATTTAAGGATGATTGTACAAGTTACACATCTCTTTACATGTCACTAAAATCTAACCCATCAGCTGGTCTCAGCTCTTGTTGTTCTGTTTCTTTGCTTATCTTTGGTCCATGAAAGCACCTCCTAGGCTTCTACCGGGGTAGAACAATCATATATGTTGTCCTTTTAATTTGAAACATTCCAGTACTGGCCTGTGAGTAACTCCCTACTTGTTGCTATGGTAAAAAAAACACTCATTCTGATGCTGACAGTTTTCCTAACTACTTTAGCCAAAACTTACTTCAGCTAATGCAGGCCATTATGGGACACTTAGCACAAGTAAACAGAATTTTCAAAGGCATAGGCCAATGTAGGCTATACAGAACATTGTTACATGCTTAATACATACTAATATATATGGTGCAAATATATTACATATATATGCACTGGTCAGCATGTGATTTAGCTGGGGAAGAGGTGTGTGTCTGTGCACATTGGTCAGGAAAAGTATGCTAGAAACATGGGATCCTGATGCTTATTAGCAACAAGGGCCATCAAGACCAAGGGTCAGAGTAGGGCAAACCTGAGTCTGGGAACAGCAAAGGAGTTCAAAGTCAGGTTCTAGGCCAGGGTTGATACCAAGGGTCACAGTCCAAGGCAGATTTCATGGTTCAGGTCAGGAGGCAAAGTTGATACCAAGCCAAAAATTCAGGAGCAGGAGCTGGCCATAGGAGTTACAGAATCACCGTTGCCTAGATGCTTCCTGGAATACGCGTTGGGTATATATAGGGCAGGGAGCCAATTGGGAGCCATGAGGCTGCAGTCTGTCTGTCAAAACCTTGAGGTGGAACTTCCCATGGTCTGTATCCACAACAGGTCATGGAAAGTGGAGCACAAGCTGATTACAGCTGCCATTGGGTGCCAGTTTGGCACAATTAGCTGCCTGGTAGTTTTACAGGCCTGGGTTCTAGACCCATCGGGCCCTACAGTAATGTTGCTGAGATAACACAGTTCCTCCTCCACCATAGAGCAGCACTAAGTGAACCCTTTCTTCATCATTGGCAGTATGCATGAATGAAATGTAAACCTGGATAATCTTACAGAGCACAATCCATTTAGTAGGAAATTACGATAGAAATATAATATTGAACTTCAGAGTGAAAGCCAGCTGCTCCTGACACATTAATACAGTCTCAAAGCAAGAGGCACACTGCTAGTATGAAAGACACAAAGAATGTTAGATAGAAGAGGAAAAAGACCTTAGAACCAGCAAAGACATGCCTCCAAATTCTGTTGTGTTACACAGGCTGCAGTGTCCCTGGAGTCAGTGGAGTTGGAATGAGTGGAAAAGGGCCCAGCGGTCTCCCATTAGGGTAACTATTATTGAGGAAAAAGTGGAGCCTCTATGATGACGGAAGAGATACTACTAATCATTGCTAAGCTCTTCATTGCTGGTGTCTGGTTGTTAGTTTAATCAAACAGGAAGTGTTCACTGTGTTGCTTTAAATCTAACAGGTACGGTGTAAGACTAGGAGTTAAGTTTAATTTAGCAGGGGTAAATGTGTGATGTGCTCTGTAGCTGGGTCCATGGGCACTGTATGTACTAAAACAAAGTCAGGTCATGCTGAAGAAGGTCCAGGTGGTTATGTATTATTTCGTTATTGTTATGCCTAGGAAAAAGTAGTTTTCCTGGGCATTTGGAATTGAAAATTCTACTATAGCCAACAGCACTTATGGAATTAATAATCATTGGTCTGGCTAATGTTTTAGAATGCTTAATCCCTTTACATCTGCAATGGGATTCGTAGGCATGAAAGAAAGCAGCAGGGTGAATGCTTTAATCTTTTCCCTTTGCCGATGCAGTTGGCACAGAAGTAGTCCATTTGACCCACAAGGATACGATTACATGAAATCTTAAAAGATGGCTTTGTAAAATTGAAAAGTCTGAGTATGAACAGAAACACAGTAGGAAAGAACAGAAGGTGTATGTGGCTTGAGGGAAGAGTAGTGCAGTAATGTGGAATGAAGCCACCCAGGAACAAAAGCAGGCTCAGATCAGCCCTACTGACCAAATAGTAGCAGGGATGCCATGGTTTAAGAGTTCAGAACTCCTGAGTAATGCAGATAAACTGATCATGTCTCCAAATAAACCTTATTAGATGTATAAACACAAAAGGAGGTCATATGTTCTAAGTGAGAAAGAAGAATCTTGCAGGCAAGGCATGAGACTAGGATTTTGGAATAGAATCAACAGGTCCCATTCCCAACTCTGCCACAGGTTTATAGGGTGTTGTAGCCATGTAAGTGAAAGGAAGAAGTCTGGATGCCTATAGGATAGTATGTCACTTCAGGCCAGATAGTAGGTAGCGATACCAAACTACTCTCAAAGGGCGACATGACTGCAAGTTAATTAGCATTTGTAAAGCTTTGATCTTTCTATCAAAGTTGAGAAGTAACATTATAGAAATTCTTCAGTTTCACACTCACCCAAGTTTTGTTAAATAAGTGAAATGCTAACCGAGATGTAAGTAAAGCTCTCTATGGTATAGTTTTAGACACTTTGATCATACGTCACAGCGCTCCAGTGACATATGAACATGCACTTGGAGGAAACATGCTGCTCTCTCATATTTTAATGGAGATTTCGCCTTCCCTGTAGACTTGTTTCACTAATATTCATCTGAGAAGAATTCTGTTATTCTTCTTAACTCTTTGCCAATCAAAAGGTTCTTTGATCATATCCTTTTTATGAAACAAAGGCCATAGAGATTTAATCTTATTATGGACAGCAGCTGAATATATTTGCCTTGCAAGAAAGACCAAAATTACCAGCATTCTCCTTGTTGAAAAAAAAAAAGTAGGGATACATCTAAATTGCCTCTGTCAGTTTAATAAGCATGGCCATCAAAGAAATCAGATCACTCATGGCTTAGTTTGCCCAGGTCTGTACTCTGGTAGAGTATAAATTGAAAGGAGATATGCTTTTTTTAAAAAATTTTGACTGTGAATATTTTAATGTTTATCAGAGGAAAAAAAGAGAGGTGATTAAACTTAATCTTAAAATGTGGTTTGGAAAGAAGAACAATAAAGGCTTATCTCCTAATCTGGTTAGGGTTACAATTTTGTTTACAAATATGTGAACCTGCTCACTTTAAAAATGACATGCCTCTCCCCAAACACACACAAGCATTTCATAATGAGTTGAATCAAGCAACCTCTCAGGCAGTTTCCCCATCTCCCTGTCTGGGAGCCCACATGGCCAGACTCTCTCCCATGCCCTCTAATTTACCATCCTCAGTTTCCCCTACAATCTTTGAAATTAATGGGAGTCTTGCCGTTGAAGTCAGTGGGCTTTGATTCAGGCCATAAACAAGAGACCAGATGGAATAGTAGAGCATCTGCCAGGTCTTCAGGCTGTTACTATGGTCAGATCTCCTGCTCTCTGGACCTCTCCCCACCATGTACTTGGAGAAGCTCTGGAGTACACCTGAATACAGTCACAGACTGAGACCCTCAGCAAACCTACGCTAACAGACCTTTTGTGTCCCACTAGTATCATCAGTGTTTGATGACTGAGAGGGAGTATGAAAAGGTAGGTAGTCATGGAAGTCTGTTGGTCAGAGGGAATGTCGATTGAGGAGACCCATGAAGACGGAAGTATAGTCTGGAAAGGGATATAAGAATGATTTAGAGAGGAGGAAAGGCTGAAACAAATCTAAAAAGGTTTGACTAAACACTTTAGATAACAGACTCCTTTGCTTTTTACCTGTTTGACTTTTATGAGGGCAAGTTATCATATGTGTTGAAAAACACAGCACGGCCTTGCTGCAAACCCCATTGGAAATCAATGAGAGGCTTTCCATTGATTTCATTGGGCTTTGAATTAGACCCCAAGTGCCTCGGCATGGGGTGTTTTCCAAATATATATTACAGAAACTGAGCTTTGGAATCTTTAGAGTTTTGCCCAAGTTGAGTGATAATGTGTCCATTGTACAGTTACTACAAAACTATGCACACTATTTCTAGAAAGATAAACTGATTAACTGATAAAATAATAAAACCAGGGAGAACCTGGACTGAAATCAAATTGATTATGAACATTAGGTTAGAGAACTGTTGGAGGCCCCAAATCAAAGCCTTTAAACATGTACTTAACTTTAAGCAGATCCTTAAATGCATTGCTGAATTGAGGCCGGAATAAGTTACTCTCATTTCCCCTATGCAAAGCCACAAAATGCTGATATCAGCATCAGGCTATCTATGAGAGCTGGTCAGAAAGTGATTCGTTTTCTGCAAAGTGATTCAAGAGGGAAAAAAAGGTAAAACAAAACATTTGGGGGAAAACAAAGTTTTTCCTGCAAGATGTTTTATTTTAAATAAAGGGTGTGGGGTTTTTTTGTCAACGTTTTCAGACGAAAAATTCTCATGCTGACATGTTAATATTCAGCTCCAAGGCATGTCTGGATTCATGGGACAACACATCTGGGAGGTATGACTCAAGGAAAGCCTCAGCTGTGTAAGGTCTGAGCAGGGCAGCTGGTCCAGGCCCAGCACCAATCCCAGCAGGATATCCTCACAGAGGCTTGTTAAAGTCAGAGGAAATGGAGATTATCTGGCTGGTTTAGGGCAAGAGGGGAGGTGGGAAGAGAGGGAAAAGCAGTGTTTTGAATGGTTACAGTTTGCTCTTTTAACTTGAAGCTGTGATCACCACTTTCATGTACTTTATTGTATATTGCTTTCAACAGTGCTATAGATGTAAACAAGCTACCTAGTCTCCTTATCAAAATGTTCATCGTTGCATTCCTTATAAACCCCTGAATACAGAATTCTATGTTGAGATATGGCTTTAGCTATCTGAAGCTAAATTATTCATGTTTGTTATGATAGTCTATGAAACGTTTAAACGTATGAAACAACTCCACTCTTTCCCCTATTGTTTAGCATAGCAGCAGAGTTCATTCATTCGTCTGATGCGCTGGGATTTGTTTTAACTTCAGACAGACAAAGAAATGACATGTTAGTGAGTCTGCTGAGAAAGCAGCAGCCTGAGTTGTCCTGACCAAAATCAAATAATAATTAATAGACTATGCAGTAGTCTGCTAAGTACTGGTTGCTCTGATTCTGCATGTTCATAGAGCTCAGTCATGGACACCAGCATGGTGTCTAGGCACTGTCAGTCAGGACTGACCAAAGACCAGTCTCCACTGGGTGCTCCCTAATCTGTCTTTTTCTCCAGTGGATTCAATAAAGAAAAGCTTTTGAACAGTTATTCCACTAGGGTTTTGAACTAAAAATAATCATCAAACTTCTCAACCAAATACAACCCCCATGACATCAATGTGGGGGAGGGGAGGCTGTGTCTGGATGGACAGGGAAAAAAAACGGTAGTGACTCCTTTAGGAGTACCTGCTCCCTGCAGGGTGGGGGTTGAGATCACCAGAGCTAATGGCTAGGTCAGTGAAGCTCAGTAAGCCATTGGTCCCTGGGCACCTAAGGGAAGGTATATAAACCCTCTCTCCCACCAGCCTGAGCCCCATTTCACACGCAGCTAGCAGCTGCAAAGAGAGGGGGGTCTGCCATGGTTACATGCAGCTGCCAACCCTCAGTATGTGAGACTGGGGATCCCCACGAAAGCAAGGGTCCCAGTGAAGACTGACTATGGCTACCCCAGGATCACCAAGGCAGCAGTGGTAGAGGAATGCGACTGGGGCTCCTCATATCTGGTACAGCAATGAGACAATTCCCTTAACCTTTGTACAACAGGAGGGCAGTGGGATCCCAGCAATGGGGTTAGCTGCAGAGGGGTGGAGGGCTGATGGCAGCCTCTCTTCCCTCCTCCCCACTTACCCCAAATGTGCAAACAATTAAGGAAGGAATCATGATCTGTACTGTCTGAGGTATGGCCAGAAAGTTCCCAGAGGAGTTAAAGTTGCAGACTAATTAAGCCATCTTCATTGCAGCTTGCCTTTCATCCTGCAGATCTGGGTTAATGGAATCTTCCTCTGACAGGCAAATGCATATTGAAAACCTGATCCTACAGCAGTGGTCGGCAACCTTTCAGAAGTGGTGTGCCGAGTCTTCATTTATTCACTCTGATTTACGGTTTCGCATGCCAGTACTACATGTTAACGTTTTTAGAAGGTCTCTTTCTATAAGTCTATAATATATAACTAAACTATTGTTGTATGTAAAGTAAATAAGGTTTTTAAAATGTTTAAGACGCGTCATTTAAAATTAAATTAAAATGCAGAGCCCCCCAGATGGGTGGCCAGGACCCGGGCAGTGTGAGTGCCACTGAAAATCAGCTCGTGTGCCGCCTTCGGCACGTGTGCCATAGGTTGCCTACCCTTGTCCTACAGTCTTTATTCATCCAAGTAAGTAAGTTGCTCACACCATTAGCCCTACTGGAGTCATTAGTATTGCTGGTGGCCCTGTTTTAGAAAGATATTTTAGCATATGCTTAGGGTTAGGCAGATGAGTAGCCCCAATAATGTCTATTGAATTATTATCGTGCTTGAAGTTAGGCAGATGCTTAAGTACGTACCTGAATTTGGGCATATCCACATGAGTAAGAGTGGCAGGGCTGATCCTGAAATGTGATGGGCCCAACCCAAGGTTAAGAGATACAAATTATTACAGACTGAGTAGAAGACATGCTTAGAGAAACTATCACAAGGAGGAGATTTGGATACTTAGGGAAGTAGCCAGCACAAGAATCAATACACTACTGTCATGTCAAAAGTGAAGTCCTCACCCATACTGAGGGCAAAGGGCAGGCTCCTCAGTAATGCTTCCCTTCCCCAGTGCACTAATATCCTGCATGTGCTCACTAGGAATGGCTGAGCACATGTTCAGTGAGGATGGGGGAGGGGAAAAACATGACATTTTGACATGACATTGGAACCAGAGTTCAGTCATCCAGTTTATTTAAAGTAACCCATTTGCTCTAGAGCATTTTTTCTGCTTCCCATTACTATATACAAAAAATGTTATAATACGCACCCCCCCATGATAGAAAGACTACAGACCAAATTCTGCTTTTATTATAGCCAGTACAAAATCATTGACCACAAGTGATGTTGCATGTGTTTTAAAGGGAAAGGATTTGCCTGATCTTCATTAAGGAATGGATTCTGAAGCTGCAAGACAAATTTGCCCAGCTGATATCACAGATGAATGACATGTCACACTGGTACTGTGCTTTATATTCCTGATTTACCCTGAAGCAAGAACAGAGATGCTGAATCACCCATTTTGTGAAATCTCGCCAGCAGAGACCTACAGGCATGATCCCATGAGGTGCCAAGCACCCACCTGACATTAGGATAGTAACCCCGGGGCAGCCCTTTCCCAGGGCTGTTTTTAACCCCTTCCAAAGCAGAGCGGGGTGACTGCCCCACTACATGTCCCTATAAGAGCAGGACACCTGGTCAACTGTGGTTTGAATAAGTGTTTATTCTTTCAATGTATTACATTCAGTGTCTATCTTTTGCTCTTGGTAGTCTGACATCTTAAATAGAAGTGTAACCCTTCTGCCAGGCCGAAACGATAGCAGCAAGGGCCGGGTTCAATACATAGGGGTCCCTTCCCCACAACATAATGCAAAACCAGCTCGAGCCCCCACCCAGTGACCTGGGAAAATCTTACACACACCCCTGGGCACCTCGAGGAGGCAATACTTCCCCTCTCGCAAGCACAGAGTCTTGGTGTAGCAGAAAAGGTTTAATTGCATGATAAACAACAAGCATTAAATTGGGAAAATACCTCAGCTAGAGTTCATAGGTCAAACCGTGAGCAAAGACCCACCCCAGCAAATTGGGCCGTGTCCTTCTCTCGGGGCCCTTGAGTCCAGCAACCCCCAAATCACCCACAGTCCCAAAAGTCCCACAATCCAAAAGTATCTGTCCCGGGTCAGTGCAGCCCCAGAGTTCAAGAGTCTCTCTGCAGAGGCCCTCCTCCCCAGCCTGGGTAGAAAAGGGCACCTTACGTGGTTTCGGGGCCAACTGCCCTGCCTCTTCGTGGGGTTCTGCTTCCACTAGTCGTCCCCGCAAACAGCTCAGCTCCGCTGGCTCTGTGGGCTGCTCCACTTTGCCAGATGCTCTGGTCCACCAGCTGTCCTGTGAGCCACTCCAGCCGTCCTCGCGAGCTGCTTGGCTCCACTCACCCAGTGGCTGCACAAACTGCTCCAGTCCGCTCTGCCAGCTGCTCTGCTCCACGGTATTGCTTCAGGCTCCCCCACTCTTTAGCACAGTACTCAGTGCTCTCAGCTCAGCAAGTCCAGCTCTTCAGTGATTTCAGCTCTTAGTGATTCCAGCTCATAGTAGGGGAGCCCCAGTGGCAGTGAGTTCAGCTCAGTAACCTGTATCTAGACTCTTAAGGGAGTTAAAAAATTAACTCTGACATTCCACAGTGGAGAGAGGCATAGGTGGAACTGGTGCTTCTGGCTCACACAAGGAGCCTGCACCACCCAGTACAGATCTGTCCCCAGCTTCTCTCTCTTGACTGGGTTTTGGAACCCATGTCCCTTGTCTAGCAAGTGCTATTTAGTTGACAATGAAACCCTCTATCATAAGACAGTTTTGTAGTTCCTCATTTACTTAATCGGGATGACAACATTTTATTGCTCCTGCCCCAATAACAACGAAATTGGGGCTCCCATAGCTGTGAAAATAACCATCCCAGGCTGCTGTGCGGTATGCTAAGTGGGGTGGGAGTGCCAATGCAAATAACTGAAATGCTAATGCGAATACTTGAAACTTCTTTCTGCACTCCCCATAATCTACCACCAGATGTCAGGGTAGAGCTCATCCTGACTCTGCTTACATCAGTATACAAAAAGATTACTCCAAGGGCCCCGTTTGCCTAGTAATTTAATAGAGGGGAGTACATCAAAATCCACTATGGAATTTTTAGTATGCATTAACATTGTCCACATGATGAGTTAGTGTGTGGCAGGTTGGTGCCCTGTACATTCACAGCCCAGCTTGCTGTGCACTGAGTCACCAAATAGACAAGCCCTAAATTCATATGAATGTGACCAAAATTACAGCACCTGCAGGATTAGAACTAAAAGATACTAATACTGTACCTTCATTTTTTCCGGTGATATTAGGAGAAGCTATTTCTAGAGTTGGAAGTCCTATTCTCGGGGTAATGACAAAATTCTCTATTCAATGGGTTTTAGGTGTGTAATTCAGCATTGTGAGAGAAACCTATTTGGCCACCTTCCACAAGCTAACGTCCTTTCCACTTTTCCATGTGGTGTACTTTTCCATTAACATTTATTAAACTCATTTCCCCTCTGAGAAATTGTTCTCCTTCTGTGATTACTCAAGTGTGGGGAGGATGAATGGTATAGGAATTATACTAGGTATAGGACCAGCTTTTAAAAAAAAAGTGTGTGTGTGTGGTTGGTACTTCACAGAACAGAGGTTCCTGTTCCAAAGAGCTTACAGTCCAATGACCTGATCCAGCAAATACCCACCCATAAATAACTTTTCCCATTAACATTAACTTTACTTTTGTGAGCAGTCACTCATGTGCTTATTTGCCAGTTTCACTCTCAAGCGATGGATAAGACTAGTAAACAATTATCAGTCAGGATGGAAGGTGTGAGAAAAGGCACAGATTACATATATTTGATAATGCACTTGCTCAGGGTAAGCGTGTTTGTCTTTGTGGTTCAAAGGAGTCAGTCCTCTCCTCCCCTTTAGGGAAGGTGCCTGGAAACAGTTGTGGTGCTCAACCAAATGGGTGCATGCAGACACAGTAAAACTAGTATGTGTGCACCTATATCCTTAGATGGTAGCAGTCCCATTCACAGCTCCTATAGGGCAGGGATTGGCAACCTTTGGCACGCAGCCCATCAGGGAAATCCGCTGGTGGGCTGGGACAGTTTGTTTACCTGCAGCATCTGCAGGTTCGGCCAATCGTAGCTCCCACTGGCAGCGGTTTGCCGTTCCAGGCCAAAAGAGGCTGTGGGAATCGGTAGCCAGCACATCCTTCAGACCGCTTCCTGCAGCCTCCATTGGCCTGGAAAAGTGAACCACAGCCAGTGGGAGCTGCGATTGGCTGAACCTGCGGACTCTGCAGGTAAACAGACCGTCCCGGCTCCCAGCGGATTTCCCTGACGGACTGTATGCCAAAGGTTGCCGATCCCTGCTATAGGGAGTAAAAACATGTAAGATGCTGTAAGTAGAAGCCATAGTAAAGTCAGAGCTCCTATGTGTATTAGCAAGCGGATCAGCTCCCTGCTGCCCTTTTCATTATACCCAGTAATATTTCTCTTGGCTATGGCCAGTAACATCCTCCATTGCTGTTTATGGCCACCATAGCAGTATTTCTGCAATGGTTTGGATGAATTAGTATGCAATATATGTATAGTCTTTACAAAAAAAGACTATGACATAGAATATGTAGAGTTTTACCATCCAATTGTATTTACATATAAGACTTCCTAGTGTGTGAAGATGCTAGCTATGCAAATAAAATTCCTAAGGAGAATGCCACACAGAGGGCAAGATGCATGCCCTAACCATACAATCCAAATATATCTCCCTTTACTGTGGACCACAAGTCTGTTAGCACTGTAAAATGAGTACATCCCTTGGTTTCAGTAATCCAGTATGTCAGAATCCACTTGACTAAAGTCTAAAGTTGAAAGTCAATCCCCCTATTAATCATCTTTCAAATCCTTTATATGCTCTATGAAGGGGACCACCTATCCTTAAGTTTTACTCATGAGAAATTGTGTAAGGATATTTCAGTGTACAATTAGTAGGATTCATATCTGTAGATAAGAACATAAGTAGCTGTTAGCCTAAAAGATTAAGGGTTATTGCCCTGAATCATGAGGGTTATAAGCCAATCACTGGTGTTAGGAAGAAGCTTTTCCTCTGTGCTGTTTATTCCTAGTTAACTATTATGAGGTCTCATGTTCCTTCCTCCAAAATATCTGCTTCTGATTCCTGTGAGAGACCAGATCCCAACAAGAGGGGTAATATTGTTGAAGCACACGTAGGATCATAGGCACCGACTCAGTGGGTGCTCCGAGGCTGGAGCACCCATGGGAAAAGAATGGTGGGTGCTAAGCACCCATCGGCAGCCCCCCTACCAGAACCTCCCCCTCCCCCAGCACCTCCTGCCCACCGGTGGGCCCCACCAATCAGCGCTTTCCCCTCTCTCCCAGCGTCCACTGCCTGCCTTGGATCAGCTGTTTCACGGTGTTAGGAGGTGCTGGGGGGGGAGGAATGAGGGCGCAGCATGCTTGTGGGAGGGGGCAGAACCAAGCAGGGAAGAGGTGGGGTGGGGGTGGAGTGGGAGCAGGACCTGGGCAGAGCTGGGGTGGGGAAGCACCCATAGGCAGATTAGAAACTCTGTGCCTATGCGCAGGATGATATCATCTGGAGTGATACCAAGGTCTGCAATATCAGAGGGAAGCTTTAAGATGGGAGGTTGAGCTGGTATGGGCATGTAGAAGGGTATCCTGTTTGGGAGGCATATCAGACTAGAGTTCACGGACAGAGAACGAGAGGATCACTAAGGAAAAAAAAATAGTGGATGTACTGTGTACAGGAAGACTGAATAGCTACAGAACAATCACTGGACTGGCAAGCCTGAAAAGATTGATCCAGTGACATGACCACAGCTAGCTGGGGGAAGGGGGAAGACACAAAAATTCTACTTTTAACTCAAATGTATAGGCTTTAATTTGAGCTGCTAATCTGAGTTAAAAGCAGAGTTGCTGTATCTTCACTGCTATTTGAATCTGAGTTAGCTAAGAACACACTCCCCTCTCTCCCCCGCCAGTGCAGACATCTTCACAACACTGCTGTGGGTATTATTTAATTAACATTTGAAAGGAAATGAGATACTGTGGTGAAGGGGGACATAGAAGTAGCTAGCTAGAAACGGTGTTGTATTGGCTAGATACTTTTCTATTAGTAATCCCTTCCACACCAAACACTTTGAGAGGGTTTATCCACCCAACATCACACTTTCTTTCATGCACACCCTGATAGTTGATGCATCCTTCCTCTCCTTACAATATTAAGCAGCTTCCTTCCCTTCTTGAGAGGCACTTTTCAGAAATCCTTCCTACACTGATCATACCACTGAAGTATATCTCCAAACCTATATTGAAGTTGTTATCCTGTGTACTACACTTATCCACTTTAGATCTTAAGCACCACAAGGCAAAGATCTTATCTTCAGTACTTTTAATATAATATTTTGTACAATTAAGGCATTATATAGGTAATTAGAGTGCAATAGTACACAGACGCTCCCCAGGGGTACCCAAGGTTGTGAGGCATCTCACCAATACCTGCCTGTAGCATGAAGCAGCCTTATCTGCTGTAGCTCAACTCCCTGACAACCACCGCCTCTGGCCACACAAACACTGGCTTCCAAATTTCCACAGGCCTCACTCTCCCTGTGCCGACAAATGATAGGCAGACACCAACTCCTGAGTATTCTGAGTGTTCCCAGCAGCGTCCTATACCACTGGACCCTCACAGAAATTACCAAGAAAGCGGTCCCCAAACCTGCTTGTTTGGTTCAACTGAGGTTCAGCTCCAATATAACCTCACAGCACTGAGAAACTTATGATTGTTTTCACTATAAATGTATTATCAAAGATTTAAGAGATGGTGAATAAGGGTAATGGAAACAGAAATGGTTACATATAAAACAAAATGATGAACCCCAAAGTTGATTCTACACTCATCAATAGTTAACTTTCCTGTATGAAGTACATTTGCCCCACCCCCCAGGCCCTCCAAGGATTCAGTCTTTTTGCAGTTTCCAGTCAATCCAGGATCCAAACATTCATGGACACCCCCAGCTCTTCAAGGGGGTTTCCCCTCAGGGAAGGGATAACTAAGGCCTGGTCTACACTAGGAGTTTGTCGAATTTAGCAGCGTTAATTCGAATTAACCCTGCACCCGTCCACACAACGAAGCTATTTAGTTCGACATAGAGGTCTCTTTAGTTCGATTTCTGTACTCTTCCCCGACGAGGGAAGTAGTGCTAAATTCAACATGGCCATGTTGAATTAGGCTAGGTGTGGATGGAATTCTACACTAATAGCTCTGGGAGCTATTCCACAGTGCACCACTCTGTTGACGCTCTGGACAGCAGTCCGAGCTCGGATGCTCTGACCAGCCACACAGGAAAAGCCCCAGGGAAATTTGAATTCCTTTTCCTGTCTGGCCAGTTTGAATCTCATTTCCTGTTTGGACATCGTGGCGAGCTCAGCAGCACTGGCAGCGATGCAGAGCTCTCCAGCAGAGGAGTCCATGCAATCTCAGAATAGAAAGAGGGCCCCAGCGTGGACTGACCGGGAAGTCTTGGATCTGATCACTGTGTGGGGCGATGAGTCTGTGCTTTCGGAGCTGCGCTCCAACAAACGGAATGCTAAGACCTACGAGAAGGTCTCCAAAGCCATGGCACTCAGAGGATACAGCCGGGATACAACGCAGTGCCGCGTGAAAATCAAGGACCTGAGACAAGGCTACCAAAAAATCAAAGCGGCCAACGGATGCTCCGGATCCCAGCCACAGACATGCCGCTTCTACGAGGCACTGCATGCCATTCTCGGTGGGTCTGCCACCACTGCCCCACCAGTGACCGTGGACTCTGACGATGGGATAGTGTCGACGGGCAGTTCCTCGGCGATGTTCGCGGATGGGGAAGATGAGGAAGGGTTTGTGGAGGTTGAGGCAGGCGACACCGCTTACAATGCTGATTTCCCCAACAGCCAGGATCTCTTCATCACCCTCACAGAGATCCCCTACCAACCCTCCCCGGCCGTTAACCCGGACTCTGAATCAGGGGAAGGATCAGTCGGTAAGTGCTATAAACATGTAAACATTTTTTTTTAAAAACAGGAATATAAACTATGTGAAAAGAAGGTCAATATATATGGGGATAGAACAGAAATCCTCTTGGGAGATTTCCACGAAGCTCTCCTGGAGGTAATCGAAAAGCCTATGCATGAGGTTCCTGGGGAGAGCTGCCTTATTGGGTGCTCCGTGGTAGCACACTTTTCCGCGCCAGGCTATCAAGTACTCTGGGAGCATTGCCTCCACGAGCATGGCAGCATAGGCCCCTGGTTTGTGCTGGCTTTCACGCAGCATGCGCTCTCTATCTCTCTCAGTGACCCTCCTCAGGGTGATCTCGCTCGGCGACTCCTGCATCTAATTAGGGGAATTAGTGTAATGTTAGTATTGGGAATGCTTCACTTTTCCTTTGCATAACAATAAGTTTCAGTTTACAGCCACGTGGTGGAGGCTGCAGAGGGGCAGCATACAGGGATCTTTCCCGGGGACAGCCGCGAGGGGGTGGAAGAGGGGCAGAGTTTATGCTTTCCGGATTGCCTGCAGCAGGAGGGCACTGCTATACATTAAGTTTTAAGCAGCCTAAAGTCTACGGCTTACCATGCCTGGCTGCTCCACGGATTCTGCTGTCCTGCCCGGCTTGTCTGATCTCCAGTGCAAGACCCCAGGCAATGAAAGCGAAGGCCGAAAATTCGAACTTGTCCTGAGTGCGCATGAGATAGGTGCTGTGCATGGTCTTGTTCACAGAGACAGACTAGACTGTGTTCTTTGTTCGCAAAAATGTATCTTTGCAAGGAATTCACTCCCTTTTTCCCATCACACAGCTTCAACTGTCTCCAGACCTGCCCCAGCATCCCCCTCACAGAGGCTGGCGCAGATTAGGCGGCGAAAGAAAAAGACATGGGGCAAGATGTTCGCTGAACTTATGGGCTGCTCCCGAGCCGAGGCAGCCCAGCAGAGCCAGTGGAGGGAGAGCCTCTCTCAGTACCAGCGTTCACACAGCGAACGGGAGGAGAGGTGGCGTGAAGAAGACAAGCAGGCGACTCAAACGCTGCTTGGACTAATGAGGGAGCAAACGGACATGCTCCGGCGCCTTGTGGGATGTTCTGCAGGACCGCAGGCAGGAGGACAGAGCCCCCCTGCAGTGTATCTGCAACCGCCCTCCCCCGCCACAAAGTCCCATACCCCCCTCACCCAAAATAACAAGAAGGAGGGGCGCCAGGGGCCATGAAAACTGTCACCGCACCCCAGCAGAGTGCTCAATTACCCAAAAGCTCCCATTCCCTAAATTTTGAGAAGTCCTTCCCTTCCTGACTCACCCAAGCCCCAATCCCAGTTTCATCCCCTAACTGTCTAGTTGATTATTAAAAATACTTTGCTGTTAATTACTGTTTCCGTCATGTTTTTGTACAGAAGACTGTGTTTGAAGGGGGGGTGGGGAAGGGGGTTGGTAATTGCATAGGACAGTCACCTTTACCAGGGTACAGACACGGGGGCAGGATCAGCAGCAGGTCACACACACAGTGCAGTCAGTAGGCACCCTGGTCGGTATGGGAGGTGGTTTCCATGTTCTGTGTGGGTGGGGGGTACGTGACTTTGTAGCGGGGGAGGGCGGTTACAGATCTTGTGCAGCGGTCCTTGTCCTGGACCACAGAGCCACGCAGCAGGGGAATCTGTAACCGTCCTCCCCCGCAACAAGGTCACATAGCCCCCGCACAGAGAGTCCCAAAAAGGAGGGATGGCAGGCTCCGTTGAAACAACCAGTCCGGCACTGCGGACCGCTCTAGGAGCAGGAGCCTGTCATTCCTCGAGTTTAGAGGCGGTCTTCACATCACTACACACCCTACCCAGCACAGTCTGCGTCCCAGTTTCAACCCTTTAACGCAAAGTCATTAATAAAGAAACCTTTGTTAAGTAACAATGGAACATGTATTTTATTTTTACACGTGTGTTGGAAGGGGGGAAACGGGGTGAACGGGGTATGTAACTGCAGAGGATAGTCAACAGTAACTGGGTAAAGAAACAGGGGCAGGTTCAGCTTCTTTGTAAAGAAACTGAATAGTCACAGGTCACGCTGCTCGCTGAGGAACCTAGCTTTCAAAGCCTCCCGGACGCAAAGCGCTTCCCGCTGGGCTCTTCTAATCGCACGGCAGTCTGGCTGAGCGTAATCAGTAGCCAGGCAATTTGCCTCAACCTCCCATCCCGCCATAAAGGTCTCCCCCTTGCTCTCACAGAGATTGTGGAGCACACAGCAAGCAGCAATAACAATGGGGATATTGGTTTTGCTGAGATCCAAGCGAGTGAGTAAGCTCCTCCATCTCCCCTTGAGACGTCCGAAAGCACACTCCACCACCATTCTGCACTTGCTCAGCCGGTAGTTGAAGAGTTCTTTGTCACTGTCCAGGGCGCCTGTATAGGGCTTCATGAGCCAGGGCATTAGCGGGTAGGCTGGGTCCCCGAGGATCACTGTAGGCATCTCCACATCCCCAACAGTTATTTTGTGGTCCGGGAAAAAACTACCTTCCTGCAGGCGTCTAAACAGACCAGAGTTCCTAAAAACACGCGCGTCATGAACCTTGCCCAGCCACCCGACGTTGATGTTGGTAAAGCGTCCCCTATGGTCCACCAGTGCTTGCAGCACCATTGAAAAGTAGCCCTTTCTGTTAATATACTGGCTGGCCTGGTGGGCCGGTCCCAGGATAGGGATGTGAGTTCCATCTATAGCCCCACCGCAGTTTGGGAATCCCATCACGGCGAAGCCATCTATGACGACCTGGACGTTTCCCAGGGTCACTACCTTTGAGAGCAGTAGGTCAACGATTGCGTGAGCTACTTGCATCACAGCAACCCCCACGGTAGATTTGCCCACGCCAAAGTGGTTCGCTACTGACCGGTAGCTGTCTGGCGTTGCAAGTTTCCAGAGGGCTATGTCCACTTGCTTCTGCACAGTCAGGGCTGCTCGCATCCGGGTGTCCTTGCACTTCAGGGCAGGGGACAGCAAGTCTCACAGTTCAAGGAAAGTGCCCTTACGCATGCGACTTTGTGAGTCCACACTAACGGGGCAAGCATCGAGTTAAGTTGAATTGAACTACTCTTGTAGTGTAGACATACTCCAAGTGTATTTTTGCTTCTCCTTGTATTTCCCAAAACTCGTTGCTTTTATCCCCAGAGTCAGGATGACCTTCGGTTCCCTTCCTGGTGTGCTGCCTTCACATCCTCATGTTAACTCCATGCACAAAAACAGGGCTTCCATTGTATTTGTGTACAGTGCTTAATCAACATATGAACCAAGTAGACAGTGAATCTACATCCCTTGGTCTGGCAAAACCTGTTGTCAACTATGCCTGGGACATGTACAGAAACCATGTTTTCAAATCTATGGACATCCATCTCACAACTGATCAGGAGTGGATCAGTATGACATTATTAGATATTGCACTTGACCCTCTTTGAAAGCAATGTACTGGGTGTAGTATGTTCGTCAGGCCTGTCAGGAGTTACTGTTACAGAACAGTGAACCCTATCAGTTGGCATTGAGGGATTTAGGGTCCATACACTTACCTTCTACATGTGGAGATGCCACTACCTCAGTTTCCCTCTCATGATAGGGTAAATTTAGCCCTTCAATCAATCAAAAAAAACCTCTCACTCACTTACTGGCATAAGCAAGAACCCTGCAAAACAGACACTATACACGAACACAAGCCTTCATTCCTCAGTACAGGGCTCACACTTTACCAAATGAAAAGTGTGCCTCATTCTTCTGCCTGATTCTAGGCCTCCTCCCTGGCCTTTGCACAGGTTCCTTCCCCCTCAGCTTGCAACTCCAATCACCTTCACACTGAGGAAAGGGTGATTACTTACAGTCCTGTTCAAAATGGTTGAAACTATAATAAAGAACAATATTGTCAGACATATGAGAATAATGTGTTGAGGAAGAGTCAACATGGTTTTAGTAAAGGGAAATCATGCCTCACCAATCTATTAGAATTCTTTGAGAGGGTCAACAAGCACGTGGACCAAGGGGATCCAGTGGATATAGTGTACTTAGATTTTCAGAAAGCCTTTGATAAGGTCCCTCACCAAAGGCTCTTATGCAAAGTAAGCTGCCACAGGATAAGAGGGAAGGTGCTCTTATGGATTGGTAACTGGTTAAAAGATAGGAAACAAAGGGTAGGTATAAATGGTCAGTTCTCAGAATGGAGAGAGGTAAACAGTGGTGTCCCCCAGGGGTCTGTTCTGGGACCAGTCGTATTCAACATATTCATAAAGGATCTGGAAAAAGGGGTAAAGAGTGAGGTGGCAAAATTTGCAGATGATACAAAATTACTAAAGATAGTTAAGACCCAGGCAGACTGCGAAGAGCTACAAAAAAGGATCTCTCAAAACTGGGTGACTGGGCAACAAAATGGCAGATGAAATTTAATGTTGATAAATGCAAAATAATGCACATTGGAAAGCATAATCCCAACTATGCATATAAAATGATGGGGTCAAAATTAGTGGTTACCACTCAAGAAAGAGATCTTGGAGTCATTGTGGATAGTTCTCTGAAAACATGTCAATGTGCAGCGGCTGTCGAAAAAGCGAACAGAATGCTGGGAATAATTAAGAAGGGGATAAAAAAATAGGACAGAAAATATCATGTTGCCTCTATATAAATCCATGGTACACCCACATCTTGAATACTGTGTGCAGATATGATTGCCCCATCTCAAAAAAGATATATTGGAATTGGAAAAGTTTCAGAAAAGGGCAACAAAAATTATTAGGGGTATGGAATGGCTTCAGTATGAGGAGAGGTTAATAAGACTGGGACTTTTCAGCTTGGAAAAAGAGATGGCTAACGGGAGATATGATTGAGGTCTATAAAATCATGACTGGTGTAGAGAAAGTAGATAAGGAAGTGTTGTTTACTACTTCTCATAACACAAGAACTAGGGGTCACCAAATGAAATTAATAGGCAGCAGATTTAAAACAAATAAAAGAAAGTATTTCTTCACACAACGCACAGTCAACCTTTGGAACTCCTTGCCAGAGGATGTTGTGAAGGCCAAGACCATAGCAGGGTTCAAAAAAGAACTAGATAAATTCATGGAGGATAGGTCCATCAATGGCTATTAGCCAGGAATGGTGTCCCTATCCTCTGTTTGCCAGAAGCTGGGAATGAGCAACAGGGGATGATCACTTGATGATTACCTGTTCTGTTCATTCCCTCTGGGGCAACTGGCACTGGCCACAGTCGGAAGACAGGATTCTGGGCTAGATGGACCTTTGGTCTGACCCAGCAGGGCCATATTTATGTTCTTTGGTAGCAGGCTTTGCTTTCAGCCTATAGTTCTGATGCTTCCTGGGAATTACAAGTCCCAGAATACCTCACCTCTGGGCAAGGGCAGTAATATGGCCCACTCTGGAGCTGAGGCAGCATAAAAGGTCAGCACACCACATTACAAACTCTGTTGTAAAGATCTCTAATTTCTGCTCTTACTATTGAATAATATATCTCCCCTGCTAAAAATCCAACAGTGACTACTACTATTTTTACTTCTATTATCTGCAAAAGGCAGAAACTCAGTTGTTACATTAAACTTTTTTTTAATGCTCTAAACTTTTTTTTTTTGAGTGATTTGCAAAACATGCTAGCAATAAAAAATGACAACACAGATGATGATTTGGCTATCGGTCCTTCTTTTGGTTACAGAATAAAACAAAACAATGTAATTCGGTTGTTTAAATTACATTTTTCAGATACTTTGTGTATACCAGCTTTTTCACACCATATTTTCATGTATATTCATAAGATTTTTATTTTTAAAGGAAGTTGAGCAATAAAAGAGGCATCAATTGACAGGCAAACACTAGGGCAAAGTTTCATAAATAGCATACTCTGGGTGCCGGAGATAACCAGGCGAGGCGGGGGGGAAAGGGGGGGAAATACACCTAGCCAGCTGATTCAGTCACTCTTTCAAAGTGAGAGACATAGGCTAAAATTCTGGTTTCGGGTTACATGTACATCTAAAAGAACAAGGAGTACTTGTGGCACCTTAGAAACTAACACATTTATTTGAGCATAAGCTTTTGTGGTCTAAAACCCGCTTCATCAGATGCATGCAGTGGAAAATACAGTAGGAAGATATATATACACAGAGGACATGAAAAAATGGGTGTTGCCATACTAACTATAAGGAGAGTAATCAGTTAAGGTGGGCTTTTATCAGCAGGAGGGAAACAAAACTTTTGTAGTGATAATCAGGATGGCCCATTTCCAACAGTTGACAAGGTGTGTGTAACAGTAGGGGGGAAAATAGCATGGAGAAATAGGTTTTACTTTGTGTAATGACCCATCCACTCCCAGTCTTTATTCAAGCCTAATTTAATGGTGTCAAGTTTGCAAATTAATTCCAATTCTGCAGTTTCTCGTTGGAATCTGTTTTTGAAGTTTTTTTGTTGGAGTATTATTATTTGCAAACTTGACACCATTAAATTAGGCTTGAATAAAGACTGGGAGTGGATGAGTCATTACTCAAAGTAAAATCTATTTCCCCATGCTATTTTTCCCCTACTGTTACTCACACCTTCTTGTCAACTGTTGGAAATGGGCCATCCTGATTATCACTGTTTATCACTGATTATCAGTTGACCTAGGTTCAGAGTTGCTGCAGTGGGATTTTTCCCCACAGTGTTGAAGTTCCCTGAAAAACTGCAGCCAGAAAGGGACTCGTTACTGCTGCACCCCAACCCTGCCTCCCTCAGTACCTGCAGGCCCTCAATAGAGTCTTTGTGTGTTTAATTGTAAGAGCAAGAACAGATAGTTGATGGAGGGGTGTCTGGCTGGTGGGTCCTGCCCACATGCTTAGGGTCTAATTGCCATATCTGGAGTTGGGAAGAAATCTTCCCCTCCCCCGGTCAGATTGGCAGAGACCATGGAGGTCGTTCACCTTCCTCTGCAGCATGGGGCACAGATCACTTGCAGGTTTAAACTAGTGTAAATGGTGGCATCTTTGTAACCTGAGTCTTTAAACTATGATTTGAGGACTTCAGTAACTCAGCCAGAGTTTAGGGGTCTATTTCAGGAGTGGAAAGCATAATCCCAACTATACATATAAAATGATGGGAAAAGACGCAGGACAGATCTGAAGGGGCGGGGAGAAGATAGAGGTCACCTTTTGTAAGGGAAGAGGTAGTCTGTTTCAAGTAGAGTGCTCTCCATGAAAAAGCTATGAAATGAAGAGTGGGAGGACATGAAAAAAAGAGCTTTAAGGAAAAGAGATTGAGCAGGCTGTAAGACCCCAGAGAGGGCAGAAAAGGAATGAGGACTCAGACGTTGGTGTGAGGGGGAGCAGCAAGGTGAAGACTAGGAGACAGAATTTGATTCACAAGAGGAGAGGAAGCCAGTGAAGGGGCTAAAAGAGGGGGATGGATGTGCTTGGAATGGAAGATCATGACAATCTGAATTGCAGCATTTTCCATAGATTGGAGAGAAGATAAGACACAGGATTCTGTAGATCATAGGTGAATTCACTGGGAAACTGTCACAATAAGAAGTTTTTCCAGGTAAAGACAATAGAAAAAGGGAACAAAGGCATGCCCCTCTGCAGGTAGTAAGACACACTGAGAACTTGTGAAGTGTCAGGGTAAGGTCCCAGAGACTCCCTTCTGTAGCCTCAGCTTGTATGATGGATATGAATTATGCAATAAACTGTTGACTGAAGCACAGAATGCTGGTGAACAAGCTCAGAGTTCACAAACATGCTATTCTTTCCCCAGTGAGACTTGCTTTTCATTGCAAGCCTGAAAGCACTTGTTAAACTCACGACTAGTGAGGTTAAAAACAGTGATTCCACCCGCTCTGGGTGTGGAAGCTAGCAGAACTAAATAAGGTAACAGGAAGAGAAAGATCACTGGAATGAGTACATTCTGAATGCAGATGTAGGTTGGAGGAGGTGTGTCATAAACCCAGGGCACACAACATCAGAACAACTGAGAAGGGAAAAGAGGAGAGGGACATTGTGGATAGAAACCCAACACAGTACTGTATGTAAATCCTCTTCTCCATTGCAAATGCTCAAGTCTAAAAGAACATGGACTTTGGGAAGCAGGACTTTTGAGTGCTTCCCTGCTCCCAGCCCTGTTACCCAAGCAGCACTCTTCAGTGGTAATCTGTGTGTGCCAGATTCATCAAGAGAAGAAGTGCTAAAAACAAAATTAAAGTCAAACTTTTAAGAATCTTTGTCCCCACCCACTCAGGAAAGTCTAATCAAAGCTGGAGAAATCTAAGAACAGTATCAGCGAGCTGAAAACAGCACAGGAGGGTGAGCCACAGCACCCAGAGTCCTCTCCATTAGCAAGAGAAAATGCATGAGAATCAAAAAAAGAAAATTATCCAGCTGTAAAGAGCTTATGAAAACGAGCTAGCATCTGCAATATTTTTTTTTTTGGTGTGAGTAAAAGATTACACACATTCATACTGTGCCATTTAAAATCTTCTACATAATGATTTGGACTCTACATCTCTTTCTTTCTCTGCCCCAGGTCAGGGAGGTTTGGCCTTAATCACTGACTAATTTTATTAGACATAGGCAAGAAGCTGCATGGATTTTCCTCAAAACCTTCCTGTACGTCATTAGGTTTCCTTACTAGTCCTCTTTAGGATTATTTTCTGAAATGTAGCTGAATCCCAACAATATCAAGATATTGGCTATCAGATGAATATGCATAATCCTCTAATACAGCAAGGCTTTCAGTGATGCTTGACAGCATTTAAGGGATTTTGGTACAGTTTTTTTGCCCAATACAGGACAGCCCTTTTGCACTTCCTTCAGGACCTGCTGTGATGGGGCAGCCTGGTCATCAGTCACTGAGCAAGACCCTGCAAAGGATATTTAACTAATTCGGGCACACAAGTAGATTACAGGTCTCCTGCAGAGTAAAATCTTGAAAACTTCAAACCTTGCTGTTCTAAAAATTGATATGTGTTATTATATTTGAAACCTGACAGGATAGTAATGAATGACACCTGTTTCCACAAAATGGAGGCTAAGTATTCATAAGAACATAAGAATGGCCATACCGGGTCAGACCAAAGGTCCATCTAGCCCAGTATCTGTCTACCGACAGTGGCCAATGCCAGGTGCACCAGAGGGAGTGAACCTAACAGGCAATGATCAAGTGATCTTCCTGCCATCCATCTCCATCCTCTGACGAACAGAGGCTAGGGACACCATTATTACCCATCCTAGCTAATAGCCATTTATGGACTTAGCCACCATGAATTTATCCAGTCCCCTTTTAAACATTGTTATAGTCCTAGCCTTCACAACCTCCTCAGGTAAGGAGTTCCACAAGTTGACTGTGCGCTGCGTGAAGAAGAACTTCCTTTTATTTGTTTTAAACCTGCTGCCTATTAATTTCATTTGGTGACTCCTAGTTCTTGTATTATGGGAATAAGTAAATAAGTTTTCCTTATCCACTTTCTCAACATCACTCATGATTTTATATACCTCTATCATATCACCCCTTAGTCTTCTCTTTTCCAAGCTGAAGAGTCCTAGCCTCTTTAATCTTTCCTTGTATGGGACCCTCTCTAAACCCCTAATCATTTTAGTTGCCCTTTTCTGAACCTTTTCTAGTGCTAGAATATCTTTTTTGAGGTGAGGAGACCACATCTGTACACAGTTTTCGAGATGTGGGCGTACCATGGATTTATATAAGGGCAATAATATATTCTCAGTCTTATTTTCTATCCCCTTTTTAATGATTCATAACATCCTGTTTGCTTTTTTGACAGCCTCTGCACACTGTGTGGACATCTTCAGAGAACTATCCACGATGACTCCAAGATCTTTTTCCTGACTCGTAGCTAAATTAGCCCCCATCATGTTGTATCTATAGTTGGGGTTATTTTTTCCAATGTGGATTACTTTACATTTATCCACATTAAATTTCATTTGCCATTTTGTTGCCCAATCACTTAGTTTTGTGAGATCTTTTTGAAGTTCTTCACAATCTGCTTTGGTCTTAACTATCTTGAGCAGTTTGGTATCATCTGCAAACTTTGCCACCTCACTGTTTACCCCTTTCTCCAGATCATTTATGAATAAATTGAATAGGATTGGTCCTAGGACTGACCCTTGGGGAACACCACTAGTTACCCCCTCCATTCTGAGAATTTACCATTAATTCCTACCCTTTGTTCCCTGTCCTTTAACCAGTTCTCAATCCATGAAAGGACCTTCCCTTTTATCCCATGACAGCTTAATTTACATAAGAGCCTTTGGTGAGGGACCTTGTCAAAGGCTTTCCGGAAATCTAAGTACACTATGTCCACCGGATCCCCCTTGTCCACATGTTTGTTGACCCCTTCAAAGAACTCTAATAGATTAGTAAGACACGATTTCCCTTTACAGAAACCATGTTGACTATTACTCAACAGTTTATATTTTTCTATGTGTCTGACAATTTTATTCTTAACTATTGTTTCAACTAATTTGCCCGGTACCGACGGGCAAAAATGGACTGTCCTTTCCTTTGCAGCTCCCCCACCACAGCCCTTAACAGGCCTGGGAATGGGAACCCATGAAATCCAGGTTCCCCGTTGCTACAGCAAAATCCTTTAATTATATCAAAGAACAACTATTTAAGGGTCTCAGTTAACTCAAAGCTCAATTTATATCTGACCTTTTTGACAGCTGAAGGTAGCACATTGAGTAAAGAGACCCAAACCAAAGACAGATCTGTTTCTTAATTCCTCTCCCCTTAGAAATCATCCCTAAGACATTCTGTGAAAGATAATTGGCCAATTTTTTCTCAAGAACGGTGAAGAAGCTCTACGCTAAGACATTAACTCAGAAGAACTCAATAAAGGCCACGTACTTCACAGAAGTTGCTAGCATTAAAAGAGACCATTATAGAATGGAAGCAAATCTAGACTCCATAACTGACCAGCTGTCAACAAAAATAGGTCAGAGTCAACACCCAACCCTGCCCCCCACCCACCATGAAGGAGGAGAGAAAAAGCAAAGGACTTCCAAGCTAGCAAGGAGACAGCATATAGAAACCATTCAACAAACTGGAGGGAAAGGCCACTAAATCAATGAGGTCCTGGCCACCCTTATGTAATGGCAGGAACAGCAAAGCAGGGGGCAACCAGTGGTATCTGTTTAAAAAAAATAGTTAATATTCCTCTGAATCTGGTCCCAAAGGCCCAGGGGAGTGTCCATACATACTAGCCAGTGCCACAACATTGAGGCCACAACATTGTCAGCAACCAAAACCCATCTCTGAAAAAGAGTCTAGGAAGGAGCCAGTGCCATTTCTGCAGGCAGCCTTACACCTTCTCCTCAGCCACCTCGCAGTTCTTTAGAATATACTGTTCAGATCCAAAAAAATCCCTGTCACAGGGTACATCACTCACCACTGGTCTGGCACCTCCTCCTGGTCACTCTGAGGATTAGCTCAAGGGCAACACTCTCCCTCACCATCCATCCACAGTTTGCACACTCTCACTCTGTCTCTTGCAGCCTCAGGAACCACAATGTCCTCTTCATGGCTTGGCCCTCCAGCCATGTCACCAACCATGTTTTCCCTTCCAGGGGTCAGTATCACAGTCTAATAATCATGCCATTTCCCCAGTGGTGAGGGGCGTGGAGGGGGGGCCCTGGGCCTGCCCACAACTCCAGGTCCTGATCCAGGGACCCTGTCAATGGCACTCTCATAATGCTCTCCTTGGAACTGCTCACCACTTTTCCCTGGGCCTCTTCCCCTGCACCTACCTTGCCCTTACCTGAGGGCCTTCAAGCACTGCACTGTCCATGGTGCTAGTGCTCATTCCACCTGCTGGGAGCCAGCCTTCACTCCCTGGGCTCCAGGCTGCTACTGAGCCTTCTCAGCCCAGCACCTCCTCTTAGCTGAGCCTGCCGGGCCCGGATTGGTGGCTCCCTGCAACTCCTCCCTGATTGGCTGGACCTCACACAGCATCTCTGGGCTGCCAGAAAGGACTCACCTCCACTGCTTCCCGCTAATGTTAACCCTTCCTACACCTGTGTGGGGCTAACATTTCATCACAACCCCCAACACCTTAACCCCAGAGGTGTCCTATAGCAATTGTTGGGGCAACAAAGGGAGGGACTCCTACACTGCCAAGAGCCCAATAAGATCAAATTGCTCTTAGCCCAGTTAATGTGGGCAGAAGATGCCTATTCATCCATAAGCACAGAGAGCCTGCATGTCACCGTCAGATGTGATAAAAACTGATATCTTCAGCATAGACTGATAAATGAACTGGGAAAACACCCAGCACTCCTGACACAGAAAGCCAATCAGACAGCTTCAGAGAAGGTGCAGGAATGGCCCCAAACTAACAGCATACAGCATCCCAGGTCGAGGATGCCTCTGACAGATGCCTCTGACAAATGCCTCTGCAAACTGGGAAGCAATGGCTAAGACCCTTGATTATCTTTAGGACACTAAAAATGCTGGCCCAATACCAACACCTTCTAACCTCTTTAAAAGATAACTATGGTTAACTCTATCAAAGGCCTTCTCCTGGTCCATTGAAACAAACTGCGCATCCAGATGACAAAGTTTGCTAACAGTAAAAACATCATGAATTAAAAACAGATTATCAAAAACAGAGCAGTTAGGAATACAATATGTTTGATCTGGGTGTATCAAACAGTCCTTCAGTCAATTGGCTAAGGCCCTGGATAAAGTCTTATAATCAGAACAGAGAAGAGAAATAGGTCTCAAGTTCTGTAAGTCACAGAGGTCCCCTTTGTTGTACAGCAGGGTGATCACAGCCCTGCAGTAATTGAAAGGCAGCTCCTTCTCCTGGATACACTCCAGCACCCCTAGAAAAAAGTCAGGACTGATCAGATTCTAGAAATGCTTGTAGAATTCAGATGGCAGCCCATCATTACCTGGGGCCTGGCCTGTAGAGAGCTGCTGGACTGCAAAAGAGAGCTCCTTCAGCAACACCGCTGTTCCTCACCAGTCAGATGGGTAACCCCTGGTATAGCTCCTTCATTGTCAGCACAACACAGGCATCAGGTGAGTACAGAGTACTGTAAAAGGAAACAGCTGCTTTCCGGATCTCAGCAGGGTCAGCCTCAGACAACCATCCGGCAGCTGGAGGCTAAAAATCTTCTGACAGTCTGTGGACTTTTTCTTCATCCTGAAAAAATCCTTGTGGAAGTGTCAGTTCCAGGAAGCTGACTAAAATGGGCCTAAACCAGGGCTCCTTGCACCTTCTCTTCCAACAAGCACCTCAGTTAAGGTTTGGTGAATCTGCACTGGGTTTCCCACATCAGGGTTGCCACAGAGACCCAAGATGTCTCATTCCAGGGCACTCATGGCCTGATGCAAGGACCACATGGCAGCCTGGGTATACTACTGGCAAAACAGTTGGATCTGGACCTTTTCAACATCCCATCACTTTCTCAGGGACTCATGCAGCGGCTAGTGCTGCCGCCAAAGCTCCCAAAACACAGCAAATATCTGAGTGAAATTCAAGTCCTGTAATAATCTGGTTTTCAAACACTAGTGGGAAATACAGGCAAGAAGAGGGAGAGACACACTGACGGAAACATAATGATGATCAGACAAGTGAGTAGGAGATATGGGAAGACCAAACAAATATATTCACACTGGCCTTCATGGTATAAAAGTGATCCTGTCTAGCCTCTGAGGCCTGGTTGGGAGTAGCTTTCAGCCAAAAGTACTGCCTAACAATGGGGTGAAAGAAGCTCCAAACCTCTACTAGCCCAAAGATTTGCAGGAGACGATACAGTTCCTTGCCTGACTGAATATACGGCTCCTCATGATTCCTAACTAAAACATAATCTGCAGTTCAATAGAAATCCCCTCCCAGGACAATAATAGTATCAGGGCCATATCCAAGCATGGCACGTGCAAGTGTCTGGAGAAAAGAGACATGATCTCACCCCAGAGTAGTAGCAATCACAGTAAAAAGATGAAAAACAATAGTGACAGCTATCCCAGGAGTGACATTGAAGTCATGGCTCAAGAATGCTTCCTCATCCCATTCCTTCAACCAGTTCCCCTGATTATCAGGGTCTGAGTGCGTCTCTTGCAAAAAGAGAACATCAACCTGTTTTGTCTGAGAAATTCAAAGATTTGTGCCCTTTTATGACATTCCAGCATGCATTAATACAGAGCCAAAACTGAGCAGCACCATAGAGACTGGAAGGAGAGAGCCAAACAGCAGAGAGAAACAACGGAAAGTGGAAATACTTGGAACAAAATGAGCTGCTATATATTTTGAACAATCCCCGCAAAGTTCCTCACCTTTATCAACAACTTTTTGAGAAGGAAATTTTTCCTACAATCAACTGAGGTATATGTCTCAAGACAAGGGCAGCTGAATGAACAAAGTGCTGTAAAACAGGGACATAGGCCTTGACCTCAGTTCCCCGCTTCCCCTTAGTGCTATCCAAAAAGTCCTTAATCTCCATCAGACTGTACCCAGCCTTCCTATATAGCTGACTGGCTGGGACACCAGGGACCAGTGAGGAGTCAGGGAGATCATTGTCATCCTCTTCATCTCCCCCAGACTCCACCAGCTCAGTAGAACATTGAGCCACCAGTGTAATATTCCCATCATTCATGAAGCAGAGAGATTCATTGGGAGCAACTGGCATATCCATATTCCCAAGCATGCTAGGCAGTGCAGCTCCAGGCTGGGAGCCAGTGTCATCACTGCAACATGCAGGATTGGGGGCTTGAGGACTCTTCACGCCTTGGGAAGAAAGTACCCCACTGGGAGCTCCTGCACGGAGCTACCACCCACCACAACAGTATCCTTCTTCTCAGGGCACACAGCTCCATTATCAGCCACTGCCAGCAACTTAGGGGCCTCCAAAGTCTTAGCCCTTTTATAGTCCCACATAAGTGCACTTTGTCAGTCTGTTCTTCACCCCCATCTCTAGAACCTCTCTCTGATTTCTCTGCAGGAAGGTGCTCCTCAACCTCCAAGACAGAAGTGATGAGGTCACAACCAAGGGTTCCTCGGGGGGGTGGCTGCTCCCTGTATAGTAGCAGACCACATTTAGTGGGAGGGGGACAGAAACTTGGAGTGTGGGTGCAGACTCCATGTCCTGATGGTCCCTTGATGTCCCAGCCCCCTCCCCACTATCCTGGGATCCCACAGCAGTGCATGGGCAGGAATCCCCCAAATGACCTGGTCACCACACAGGAAACATTTCATGTTTTCAGAGGTAGCAAGCACTGTATAATCTATGTGGTGCTTTAAGACCAGGTTAATCATCTTGAAAAGAGAGTAAAACAGTGAAGTGTCAGAGTCTGTAGATGACACAAAACTAGGTTAGTCAAGGCTTGAGAAAACTGGTGTGGAAAACTAGGTGATTGGAAAACACAGTGGCAGATGTAATTCAATGTTCACAATGCAAGGTAAAGCACCTCGGAAGGAATAACTTCAATTACTCATAGATTCTGCAGGCTACATTAACAGTACCCCTTTAGGAAAAAGACCTGGGCATCATTGTGGACAGCACACTGAAAACCTACTTAGAGCTTTTCAGAACAGATGCCTTTGTTTAGTAGCATTATCTTTACAATTCAGTTTTTCTGTGCAAGCAGCAGGGAAAAGTCATTATTACATTAAATACAAGCTGTGGCTTCTAAACAAACTATTTCCTGGTCTTTTCTCCACTGGGCTTGTGTCTGAAAAATGTCCCACCATTGCAACCCCTGGTGCTGCACTAATGTAGATGAGGCTCTAGGAAGTCACTGCTTGTAACAGGCGGGTCCGGGGCTCAACCCTCTGAGGGGAAGAGGGGAGCCACACCGGCCCGCTGGTCTCACGGGGGTTCTGTCCTGTCCCTTTAAGGCCAGGTGACAAAGACAGAGTCAGTTGAGACTCAGGCCTTTTCTGCAAGGCTGAGCTACAAACAGTACCAATAGTCTAGGAAAGGCCCAGGCCCTCTGGTGCAGGGGCTGGGCTGCAAACCAGTTTAGCAAAGGCCCAGGCCCTCTGGTGCAGGGGCTGGGCTGCAAACCAGTTTAGCAAAGGCCCAGGCCCTCTGGTGCAGGGGCTGGACAGCAAGCAGTACAAGGAGAGCTCAGGCCTCTTGCAGGAGGCCGAGCAGGGAACAGTACAGGGGCTCAGGCCTCTTGTGGCAGGCTGAGCAATAGGGTGAGGGGGATAACTGCCACCCGTGAGTGGGGTGGCAGGGGGGACACAGGCCCACCCACTCCACTGTGTCCTGGCCCGGGGCCCTAGGCAGCGGTCGTCACCGCTGACGGTCAGTGGGGATCCTGACCGCAACACACTGACATGGGCTCGGTCTGGTCAGCAGCCTGACTGAGCTCGGCTGCCCCCGGACCACTTCCAATATCCCCCTCTGGTCCTACCTGGTCCACGGCGTCTGGTCCCGGGAAGTCCCACTGCATGGGCTCCTCACAACCCGGGCTGGGGGGTAGATCGGGTAGTTCCTCGGGGAAGTCCGGCCAATCGTGCTCCGGGGGTTCCTCGGGGTAACAGCACGCTAGCGGGGAAGCTCCTACTGGCTCCTCGTCGTAGGTGGCGCGGGGAAGCTCCGGCAGGTCTTCCCAGTAGCGGGGTAGGGTGCTCTCCGGCCAGTCCAGGCAGCTGCCCAGGGCTCCAGCGGTTCCTCCGTCAGGAGCTCCCTCAGACAGGTCTGCTCTCCCCGGTGGCTGGGCACTGATTGAGCTGGAAGGCCCGGCTTTTATCCTTCCGGGTCGCCGTCTGACCCTCTGAGGGGCGGGCTCACCACGCTGTAGCCCCGCCCCTTCCTGTGTCCGGGGCTCAACCCTCCCCAGGGAGGAGGGGAGCCACACCGGCCCGCTACACTGCTATTTTAAGCCCAGGTTTACATGACATGGTGTGAGCAATGCAAAGTTTTACAGTCTTAGCATCATTAAAATATTAGTAGTGTTAGAAAGAAAAAAAGGCTAGTGTAGGCAAAGCCTCTGTGTGTGAGCATGTGTATACGTACACACACACATACATGTTAAATGTATCCTACATAAAATGGTAGTAACTAAGAGGTTAACTGTGGAACAATATGATAAATTGCACTGATCATCTACCTTTAATTCTTTACCTGCACTCTGCTTGCTAATCCATCTCCAATAGATCTACTTCTAACATTCCAAACCTCTCATCAGCTTCATTGAGCTGCCATAAAACAGTCTCCTCCTTTCCTCCAAATGATTAAATTCTTTCTTCCCTGTTCTCCTCCCCCACCAATAAAATTAGAATAGTTTGTGTTATAAAATATGGCCAGAAGTTAGGGCACTAGCTTAAAACTTTAGAGATCTAGGTTCAAATCCTTGCTCTGCCATAGCTGCCTGTGTGTTCTTGGACAAGTCACTTATAATCTCTGTGCCTCAGTTTCCTAGCTATAGAATGGGCATAAGTAGTACTTCCCTACCTCACATGGGGATTGTGAGGATAAATAAATTAAAATTGGTGAGGAGCTCAGATACTACAGCAATGGAGGTTGTGTAAGAACCTCAACTAGCTAGCTCAGTGGTTCTCAAACTTATGTACTGGTGACCCCTTTCACACAGCAAGCCTCTGAGTGTGAACCCCTCCTTATAAATTAAAAACACTTTTTTATATTTAACACTATTATAAATGCCGGAGGCAAAGCAGGGTTTGTGGTGGAGGCTGACAGCTCACGACCCCCCATGCAATAACCTCATGACCCCCTAAGAGGTCCTGACTCCCAGTTTGAGAACCCCTGAGCTAAATAGATATGTAATGTCCAGTTCTGGACTTAGGGTTCCACATCTCAAGAACTATCAGAGCTAAGGAGAGCTGGGAATCCCCCTTTAAGAAGGATAGAAACAAATTATACTATCAGAGGGATAGCCGTGATAGTCTGGATCCGTAAAAAGCAACAAAGAGTCCTGTGGCACCTTATAGACTAACAGACATCTATGCTCCAATACGTCTGTTAGTCTATAAGATGCCACAGGACTCTTTGTTGCAAATTATACTATCTCATTGAAGAGGATGAGGTATCAGATCATAGTAAAACTGTTTTAGATTATTTTGGAGGTTTTTCCTCTTTGTTTTCTGCTTCTAGAAAGAGTACAAAGTGTTACAAAAGCTGCAATACTATAGAATACTATATTCTCATGGGAGCCCCTGTGGGGCCTTGGGCAAATTGCCCCACTTGCCCCTCCCTCCCCCCCCCCGGCTGGCCCTGAAGACCTGATGAAAAAGGAATGTAGGGTTGTGTTATAAATCCACAGATAAATTGTGCCTTTACTAACCTCCACACTTTTGCAAGAAAAAACTCTTCTTGTGTCTTTAAGCCTCTTGGGAAAACATATGTTGTTGGAATGTTTAAACCTTTTATTTCTTAAATGTTTAAATGGCAAATGCCTTTATGAAATGCATACTTCCAAATATGTTAGCTAAATGCAAAGCTCCTAATATCATTGCCATGTAAATGGTAAAATGCTTTTATGTTCCAACATGGAATCTAATGACCTTGCTAAACTAATTACTAATGTAAGAAGCCACTTTAAGTATAGAATATTTATATTAATGGAAAATTAATTAAATACTGGCACTGCTCAAGTAACTCTCTAATCCAACAGAGGAAGACAGGAAGAATCATCTTTCCAAAAATGATCATTTAGTATCAACAACTTCTTTAATAACTACTTAAACTACTGACTTTCTTTAAAAATGATTGAATATTAAAAGACTGCTTTAAAAACTGAAAACTTTTATATAAAGAACAGGAATTTGGACTTTGAAATTGAAAGAATATCTCAGAAAATGGTTCAAATAAAAAAAGAGTTAAAACTAACTTTAAAAATTATCTAATGCTTTCCTGGCACAAGTGGAAAAAAGACAATTCAATGTTGAATATGCATTAGGCAGACTTCATCTTCAGGAGTTGAAGGTGTCACCTCAGCAAACCCCAAAAGCATGGAGCCAATGAAAGAATGACAGTAACCAACTTTGAATCTCCGACAGCCTGTAAGAGGTGTATTTTCCTAATTTCATGGAAATAGGAAGGGAGTGAGTATAAAAAAATGCTAAAGCCAGCACCACTCACACACATACACCCCTTCTGCCAACCTGCATTAATAGGAAGCACAAAGCACTCATCAACTTATCCTGTCTATGTCTACAAGCAAGCTGCCATGACAGCCAAGAAAAAGAGAGAAGACTAAAGAAGACACCAGTCCAAGAAACCCTCTCCAATACTTCAACATGGATTGGTAAGAGAAAGTTAGCTAAAACACTGCCAATGGATTTGATTTAAAATGCTTGTAATAATCTTGTTGGGATATGGAAATGCTGTTGTAACTTAAAATATTTACAGTTATTTTAATCAGCAAATCGTTAAGACTATATATTCCTGATGAGGAGACAAGGCTAAACATTGGGAAACAGAGAAAAAACAGTGGAATTTAATTGAATATAAGTTTCTTAATATTCATGTTTGGCCTGTCTCAAGATAGCTCATTAAATGGCTTCTTCTAAGTACTGATTTATATACCTTTGATCTCATAGGATTTAATTACAATTGCTTACTGTGCCCATCTCTAAACTGGCTGATTATTATTAATAACTGGACAGGTTTCACTTGCCCTTAAATTATTTTGCCTCTACCTGAACAGTTTTAAAGTATCTAATAAGATATTAAGACTGAATTCACAGTAATTTGGGAAACAATATACTTTGGTCTTAACTTATCAAATGAAGACTGTTCCCCACCTAGTCCCTTCTCAAAGGTGTACGCTCTGCTAAAATCTCTTCACAGACAGAAATAAAGAAGAGATTGTAACTGAAGTAACCAGTTTATCAATTATGTTCTGTCATTTGTGTTGTTTGGTTTAATGATTTTGTTTCCTTTTCTTACTGATAAAAAAGCCATGGTTAATCACTGCGATTATTTTGTTTGGTCTCAATCATGGTGTTCTGCAAAGTAATTAAAAGAATAACCCTTGTGACTAAAATAGTGGGAGTCACTTCCTCAAGCTGGCAGTAAGAGACACGATTAGAAAGAGCTGGCCTACCATTTCCTGATTCTCTAAACTAAACTGTTTTAGTAATTTTTAAAATAAAATCACTTGGCATCCAACAATTTAAAATCATTTCTTTCTTTCCCACACTTCCCTTATTACTAGTCTTATTTATGTGTATTGCCGTAGTGCCTAGGAATCTCAATCATAGCCCAGGACCCACAGGCACTTTACAAACACAGAACAAATAGACAGTCCCTGCCCCAAAGAGCTTACCTAAGGCTCACATGCCTTGCTGGGATTCCTGAGCTTGGCTCTCCCTCGAGGGGGGTCTGATGCCCAACTTAGGCTTTGCTGGGTTCCTTGCACTTTGCTCCTTTTTCATTGCACGTAGAGAAAAGTGGTCATACCTGATGGAGCCAAAATAAGCCGTCATTCACAATAGATCTTCATTGTCTTCATCTAACATTATCTTCCCTCTCCATTCTTACATGCTCTGATGAGCAATGAGTTAACAATGTTAACATTTAAAGTATTAACACTGGCATCTCAGTCCCCATTGAGATGAATGGGTCAGATTACACCTCTCAGAACTATTGTTGCAGGTTCTGCAAACACAGGCTGATGTCACAGTGTCCCTTAGCCTCAAAAGTGTGACCTGAGCATATCTCAGCAACCATTGTAACAGTTAGCGACTTTGTTTTTTTTAAATATATCTTAGATTCTGGAAAACAAGAAGGCAGCATAAAAGAGCTGCCCAGTACTGTGTGAATCCCGATCTAGGCTTTCATAGCTCACTCATCATCCTGGTATCTGATCACTTGCTCGAGTAGTTCTAGAGAATAAGAAGCTCATCCTTATTCTTCAGAAATTAGATGGCAACTGTTAAGCTTTAAACTGTGAGCCTATCATTAGCCCATTAATGATTCTGGAATTTTTTTTAAAATGGAGAGTATGGAATGTGGCTAGTGTTAAATCTCCAATGGGCAGCTTGTGGCAAGCACTACATAACCAGAAACAAGAGAAATAACTGTTGCACAGTATGAAATCTGCTCCTAACTCACATTCAGCAGTTTCAGAAAAGTCATTCTTGCCTACACTTCTAAACTTATTGAAAATAGGCCCTCCAAACAGTGTCATAAAATTCTAATATTTTCTCCACCACTTGGTTCCAGACAGTAAGTGCATGCATTATTTATAGAAAATAATTGCAAGACAATTAGCTCAGTGAATGTAATCATTTCTGAATGGGAGTAGGTAGTGAGACACAAAAAGCATATGGTATTTTACAAACTGTTTATAAATATTAAAGGCAGTGAAAAGAAGCGTGGACTTGATTCATCAAGAACGAGAAAAGGAAATTTCCCAAAGGTTTGCCAGAGATTATATTGATCAGGCCCTTCATTTAAGGTTTATTTTTACACATTATATCACTTCTGATGTTTTCCTACTTTACAGACATCTCTGAACTATGATTTAGGATTTCAAAGTGTTCCTGTTTCTGTTCTCTAGTTAATCTTTAGAAGCTGAGGTCTTTGACAGAAGACAGGTTTGGCTTTCCAAACAGAGAGAAAACCCAGATATACAATGAAATGTGACTCAGAACTCTCTTAAAGTGCATCCCTTGCTTTCCTATGAGGTTTACACAAAGAGATGGATTGCCTGCAGTATTTACGGCCTCTTGGCACCACTCTGCTTTTTTCTTGTCCTCCCACATTTCCCCTCCATCTCTCTCTTATTTGATATACCCCTTCTCTTCCTGTGTACAATCCCCTGAGAAAAAATGGCTTGTTCATGCTCCCCTGAAATCCCTGCCGCCTTCTCCTCATATCTACCTTCATTTTTTGCTCCCTTCTTTTTTCAAAACTCTTTCTGTCCTCCTCACTATCATTTTAATGGGCATCTCCTCACATCCCTTCTCTCTTTTGTGCCTCTTTGAACTACTCCCTCCTCCATTTTGTTGCCTATTCCTTTCCTTCTCTGCTCCTCCTCCTCCTCCCATTTTTTTAACCTTGTTGCCATTCCTGGACTTTGCACCTCTCTTCCCGTCCCTCTATTTTTGCAGAGCTTTTATCTCTGTCCCATTTTGACACTTTTTACCATTCTTCACCCTTTCTCCTTGTATTTTTGTACCTATCTGCTCTTCCCTCATTTCTTCCTTCCTCTTCCCCACCCTCATTTTGTGTTTCCCCTCCTTCCTGATCTTCTGCCCCATCACCCTCTGCCCAACACAGTTAATCATGTCTCCATCTTTGTGATTTTCACTTCTTGGTTTCACTGAATTAATTTACACATCCAAATCTCAGAATTTTATATTTGTCCATCGACTGAAATAAGCAAATGAGTATATGGACCCCATGTATGTATGCGTGTGTTTCCTGTTTGTCTAAAATCTGGAAATAAGTGGATAATCAGTAGGTACCCATGTGTGTGTGTGCACGCGTCTGTCATCTGGACATGTGTGTGTATGTGAGCGAGAGAGAGGGAAACCTGGACATAAATAACTGAGTGTGTGTGTCAGTGTGACATCTGGACATAAGTAATTGAGTGTGTGTGTCAGTGTGACATCTGGACTTAAGTAATTGAGTGTGTGTGTGTGAGATCTGGACTTAACTGTGTGTTGGGGGGTTGTGGGACATAATTTTGTGTGTGTGTGAGGCATGCTGGCAGGGGTGAAAGTAACATAGAAGACTTACCGGTATGGGGGCCCGGCTCCAGGCCCCCGTAATGGGCAGGGCCTCTGGTGGAAGGGGTGGGGCTGGGGTCAGCCTCCCCCAGCTGGCCCATCCACGCTGCCTGGCCCGGTGGGGCACTGTCGGCGATTTAAAAGGGCCTGGGTCTCCTGGCCCTTTTACACACATCCCCTCCATTGTCGGGGCAAGGCCACAAACGGGGGGCAGGGGGAGAGACAGAAACCTTAAAATGCTGCTGTGGCAACGCTTTAATGTCAGCTCTGTACGGGCTGGTACCAGTGGCCACTTCTTACCCGTATGCCACATGGGCCCACTTTCACCTCTGTGTGCTGGAACAATTTGTATGGTGGTGGGTGTGCTGTAGGGTGACCAGATGTCCTGATTATATAGAGACAGTCCTGATTTTTGGGTCTTTTTCTTATATAAGCGCCTATTACCCCCACCCCGTCCGGATTTTTCACATTTGCTGTCTAGTCACCCTAGTGTGCTGAGAGCCACTGAACCGAAAGTAAACCCCGTATATAATGGAAACCACTTCCAGCCAGGGGCTGCTCTAGACATTCCGCCGCCCCAAGCACAGCGTCACGCCGCGGGGGGCGCTCTGCCGCTCGCCGGTCCCGCGGCTCCGGTGGACCTCCTGCAGGCATGCCTGTGGAGGGTCCTCTGGTCCCGTGGCTCCGGTGGTCCACTGAATCCGCGGGACCAGCGGACCCTCCACAGGCATACCTTGGCATGCCGCCCCAAGCACACGCTTGGCGTGCTGGGGCCTGGAGCCGCCCCTGCTTCCAGCCAGGGGGTGCGGGTGCTGCCGCACCCCTAGTTCCAGCACATCTGGGATGTGTGGGGGGAGGGAGTGTGTGTGTGAGCGAGAGAGAGAGCTGCATTTCAGTAACTGAGTATATGTGCTGGAGTGTGTGTGCGGGCGCGCCCCTCATTGGACATAAGCAAGGAAGTGTGTGTCACTTACAATAAGTACGTTTATGTTTCCTCCCCTGGCGGACGGGCAGCTCTCGCCAGCCCCGGCCCCGGGGAAGTTTGTGGCGGAGTGGGCCGCTCTCCGGAGCAGGCCCCCAGGGGAGCAGGCTGAGCCCGCCCAGCAGAGGCGTTGGGCTGTTCCCTGGCCCGGGGCGGGAGAAGGATGGCAGCGCTTGTGCACTGAGCGCTCCTGCCGCTGGGGCGAGCTGTTCCCGCGCCGCTTGGAGCACAGGCAGGGCCAGGCTCAGAGAGCCCTGGCCGCTTCCCTGCCTGCTATCGCATGCAACTAGTGGGATCCTCCTTCTCCTCCTCCTCCTCCTGCCGGGAGCAGCCTGGCGCTCCCTCCATAGCAGAGCCAACAGGGCAGTCCCCAAGAAAGGCTCAGTGCGGAGCAGAGGGGGCGCGGGGACTTGCAAAGGGGGGGGGGAACCCCTGCTGTGGCTGGCTCCCAACTATGCAGGCGGCTGCCCAGTGGCATCGGCGGCTGCAGGCGGGCGGCAGGCAGAGGCAGCCGCCGCGTGCAGTGTGAGCGGAGAGCTCGGCTCCATTCCCAAGGATGCTGGGGGGCGATGCCTGGCGGCAGGGAGGACGAGATTTGTCAGAAAGCGCTGCAGCTGCTGGCCGAGCTCTGCTCCAGCGGGGCGGTGGAGAACGAGAACTGCCTGGATTTCATCTACTACTTGCGGGACAGAGCCCGGCCCCGGCTCACGGACTCAGGTACACGCTGCTGCTCAGGCCGGAGGGCGGGGGTCGGGGGTTGCAAGAAGAAAACAACAGTCCCTAGTCCCTTCCCACCCTCATTGTGCCGCTAATTTACTGGGAAGGGGAGAAACCCCACTCCTCCAAGACGCCTTCCCCGTGTCTGGAGTCCGGGAGACGCAGAATCAATACTCCCCATCCCACCTCAGCCATGGGGAGATGCAGAATCAATACCCCCATCCCACCCCACCCGGGGGAGACACAGAATCAATACTCCACATCCCACCCTAGCCATTGCGAGATGCAAAATCAATAGCCTCACCCTACCCCTATGTACCTCCACTGAACAACAAGGGAGGTGAAGAATGTGTCCCCCCTCATACCCACTCCTCCAGCGCACATACACCCCCTGTGCTCTAACTTCAGAGGGGAAACATCCTCCTAGAATAAAAGCAATAGCTCCGATTGTTCAGGACTCAGTCACAGAATCTATTCTTTAGTTTCAAGCAACAACCTGACCTAAGTGTTGTTCTGAAGAGTAATCTACAAGGCTACTGAAAGGTAAAACCTGATTGGGGTTTTAAGTGTTCCTGAATCATTAGGATTTTCTCTCAGACTACTTGAAGAAAGCAACAACTGGTGTCATCAATTTCCAGCCATTCTTTCAGGTGGTTACACTATTTATATTATTAGAGTTCTCTCCTTGAAACTGGATTCATTTAGGACTAAAGCATTTATGTACATCAATTTTAGCAAATCTTAATTTCAAAAGTATTCCCAGTGAAATATAATTTTGACTGCTGGTCTGAAACCAGGAATCATAGATACACTGCTTTAAATTATCTCATCTTAGTTGTCCAGTGTTTTCGTTTGTTTTAAAGCTCAAGAATTTGTTTGCTTCCTGATAGTAGTTTGAACCTATAAGTAGCTTTACTACGTTCAGTCAAACCAGAATCTCAGTGTTCAGTGAACGGTCCTTGAGGGATTGTTCCTGAATTTATGTGGTCCTTGTATCAGTATAGATTTGATTTTAAATTACTGGAGTTTTATATTAGTCTTTTATTTAAACAATAAAATCTAATAGCTCACAGGACAATGTTTTGATATAGAGGAGCTTGATGGGTTTCTTTTGCCTTTCAGTGACAGGAGGCAGAATAAACAGCCTTTAAAATTGACAGAATGTAAACTGAGAGATTTATTTTCGATTATGTTTTGAGCATGGTTGTCTTAGCTTCTTCTGATTTAAATACTCCCTTTAAGCTTCTTAATTAGAAAGCTGAACTCTGGCTGCCGTTCAGAAAAATAGTAAACATTTGATGTTATCTTACCCCAAAGTGCCCAGATTCCTTCTACCCACAGTGGAGAAAACATTTTGTAGAGCATAAGCAGATTTAAAAGTTTCTCATACTATATTTCAATTTCTGTAGTGCGTCAAATCAAGGTTTCACAGGTGTGAATGAAAATTATAATGAGCAGAACCATTTTTAGAAAGAGTTAAAATAACTGAAAACTGGAGAGTATTTGCAGCACTCTAAATTGTACTGGCAGTTCAGCTGCTCATCACTGCACACTAATAATAATTTATTTACTTTTCTTACAGTAGTTAGTTCACTTAGCAGATTTGATTCCAATTTCAGTCTGTTCTTCAATGTCTAATGCTTTCCGACAAAGATTTTGCGGTAACCTGATTAATATGAGGCAGCTTTCATGATGCAAATTATTGACAAATGTTTGGGTAAACTAAGATAGCTTGAGCAATGCAATAAGGAGAATAAAACCGGTTAGGTAAAAAAATCTTCCATGTACAATAAATGAAGCAGAATTCTCATATATGTAGGTTATTTATATTAAGATCTATTTTCATCTGTGATAACTTCATTCACTTAAAACAACTCTGATTTTAAAAGATTTCAGACATTTTAACAAGAACGTTAACATTTACTAAAAAATAGGTAGAATAACTCACCAAATAAATGTTATACACATGAATTTAATAATTTTAATAATTATTTGGTTCAAATAAATACTTTGTGTGTGACACACTTGACTGTCAAAAAGCATTCAAGAAGTGATTGTGTCTATTTCTAGTTTCTCTAGTTTTTGTATACTCAGGTATCAATCACATTCTTGTATCCTAAGTAATGATTCCCAAGAGGACATCTACTGAAGTCAATTATCACTTAGAATTGTGAGTTACTTGAACCATATGTAAAGAAGTAGCCTAAATCACTTTGAATAATAAGGGTTTTTGACATATTTTTGTAGAAGACACCTGACCTTTCATGAAAGTATCATGCAGACATGATATCTGGCATTCTGTCTGGGAGCATTTTTAAAACATACTGTGCTCAATAAAGTTATGTACATTTAGCATACATAGTTGCAAGAATAAGAGATTCTTAGTCTTCTCATATTACTTTCCTTAATGAAGAAAACAGTTTCTGTATTTCTTATTTTAGCTCATTATTTCTTAAACCAGGGGTAGGCAACCTATGGCACGCGTGCCGAAGGAGGCACGCGAGCTGATTTTCAGTGGCACTCACACTTCCCGGGTCCTGGCCACTGCTCTGGGGGCTCTGCATTTTAATTTAATTTTAAATGAAGCTTCTTAAACATTTTAAAAACCTTATTTACTTTACATTCAACAATAGTTTAGTTATATATTATAGATTTATAGAAAGAGACCTTCTAAAAACGTTAAAATGTATTACTGGCACGCGAAACCTTAAATCAGAATGAATAAATGAAGACTCGGCACACCAATTCTGAAAGGTTGCCGACCCCTGTCTTGAACCATTCTGGTAGGATGGGTTTTTAGTATTTGCTGCAAACCTGATCTATTACACAGAGTATCTACTACGTTAGGAAGCTATTAATTGCACTTAACTCACATTTCTATAATTCAAATATGGATTGTCAGGAAAATGAATTGCCCATAAAGTTTGGTTTCCCAGTCAAATCCATGGTTGGTAAGAAGACAGTGCATTCTACTCCCAAAAGAGGGAGACAGTACCCCTTCAGTAGCAGACAGGCCAAATCCAGCTTGATTTATTCACATAAGAAATACCATTGAGTTAATGGTGGAATGGAATTTATGGGCTATGAAGAGAGACTCATCAGTTTTCAAAAACTGGAAGGATGGTGGCTACAATATAGGGCTGGAGACAGATTCTTCTGGGCAAAAATAAGCATGAAGTCATTTTAATTGTGTCATACTCTCTTTCCTATGTAAGCAAGTTTTTCATCAGCCACCCAAACTACATTCCTCTCAGATAGCAGGAAATCCTGTCAAGCCAGACACAAAAGAAAACCATTTAAAAATACATAGACATTTGTTAGTAAATAGAGCTGACAAGAGTGTGGCTATAAAGGAAAAATATATGCGGTGTGTGGCTAATGGTTAGCAGTGTTACTGTTTTCATTATGGCAGTTCTTGTACAAAAATATGTGAATGCTGTTTTTAGAACATTTTTCTATGCTCAGATGCATTTTCCCAGTAAATTAAATGCTCACCTAAACTCTTCAACCTGGTGAAAATGATGATGTACAGTATCTTTACTTGTTACATAACTTTCCCTATAGGGAAGAAAGGATGGTCTATTGGTTAGGGTACAAGCCTGGAACATAAGAGATCCAGGTTCACTTCACTGCTCCACCACAGACTTCATGTGTAAAATGACTTGGCAGAACCAGATTTTCAAAGTTTTTAGGCACCTAAAGATGTAGATAGGCACCTAGTAGGATTTGTTCAATGAGAGTTAGGTGCCAAGGCACTTTTGAAAAATGCATCTATCTGCATCTTTAGGCATCTAAATACCATTAACAAGCTGGCTCTTAGCCTTAGCCTCTCCGTTTCAATTCCCCACCTGTAAAATGGTGTAGTAATAGCACTTCCCTACCACAGAGGGGTGTTGTGAGGATAAATACATTAAAGACTCTGCGATGCTCAGATACTATGGTAATGAGGGCCACATCAGTACCTTAGATACATATGCATGTGAAAACCATCTTAAGTGGACTTATGGGACCTTTGAGATAGTCACCTGGAAAGCGAGTTTAATTAAAGCCAACAAAAATTTTGCAGTTGAGGAATGGGTGTTCAAGAGGAATCAGGGCAACAGCAAGTACGTGCTGATTCTTTGTGGACTTTTCCTCTAGTAGATTCCTCTCCCAGTCCTTTCTCACTTCCCAAGTTAAACATCTGATGTGGGGCATATTTTAGCAGTGTGTAGAAGCAGCTGTATACTTTTGTCACACAGGTATATGATTCTGAATTGCCAGAGAAGCAGGTGTTTTTGTAGAAAGGTCAGTCAAAAGTGTACTATGATTTTGGTTTAGGACTGTTAACAGTTTAGCACTGAAGGTAAGTGATAGTGGTCTTCTTCTGTCCACTAGAGTCAATGCTGGTTTTCTCAGAGTGGCAAATTTTGTGGCAAATTACTGTGGTTTGCACTTCTGTTACAAATAGGACAATACGTATATTTTTGGATGACAAAGTCCCATACATCAGACGGTAATTTTTACATTTTTTTGCCACTGCTTTTTGTTGTGTTTTTCACCCATCTTCCAACATGCCAGAGAATTCCCCAGGGACCAGTCATTTGGCAGGGTTGGTCTGCCATTGTTCTTTGGTAGACGTGCCCGTCCCTGCACATTTCTACAGGGTCCTCTAGTGTGCCATTTCTCACCCTTCTCAGATTACCCCCCACCTTTTCCACAGCTTCTGCTTTCCATGTGCTCCTTACTGTGCATGTCCTGCAGCCACAGAGTGCTCACTGCCTGGTTTCCAGTTTGTTGATAATTACTGAGATATGAGTATGAAGCGTTTATTCAAAGGAAATTTTGTGATAAAATATTAGAGATTATGTCAAAAAAGACAGCATGCCTCTACAGCACAATCTGGATTGGATTCGTCACTCTTCCTGTAGATAAAAGAGTGAAAGGATCCAGCCCTAGAAACTTACAATAAAAAATTTTAAAAGGTCATTGGAAGCTGTTGTGGACCTTTGGAGGAGGATGAGAAGAATGATCAGGAAATGTTTATGCAGATAAGGGTGTTATATAAAAGGGCTAGACCATTAATCATTGTGAATTTTCATTAATGTCACACTGAGCGGAATAATGACAGTAGAAATACTAAATAAAGCTGCCTATTCTTGACTGTCATATTGGATTTCACATTTTGAGGATAAGCCAATAAGATCAGAGGTTATTCTTAATTATGTCCTTTTAAAATGATCACTATCTGCTAAAATAGAATAAACAGTGAATATTGTGGTTTAGTGATGGACATTAGACATGAAGAATTCTATAGGTCTTGAGCAAAAGCGATGGATTTTATACAGTAATGGAAGAATCAGACTTTATTATTTAATCAAATTAAAAATAGTTGATTGCAATCAAGAAACCAAGAAATCTAGCCATGGCAATGTGATGGCTATTGAAGGAACGATGTGAAAGGGTACAATTTACATTTATGTCAGTGGAAGCTAAGAGTCCTCTTCATCAATACATTACTTAACTAAGTGTGTTTTTAACTCTGCTTGATTCCTTTACACAGGGCATAAGTGGCTTAGCTGCATAATACATTATCAACAGGAAAAACAAAAGTGGAAATCAGCAAAGGTGTTTGGACTGGTTGGCATTCAGCCAACCACGGGAGCACAGAAGCCAAACTTGGGGCTTGTTTAATCGAAATCTTTGGCAAGCCAGGGTGTAAATCTACAGTGCTATAGCCTGTGGTACACAAACTGGCTGTGTGGACCCTGCTACTGCCACTTAGTAGTGACACGCTAGTATCCTGTAGATACACACCCCAGCTTGCCACAGGCTAACTGTTCATCTAGACACACCCTTGCTCACAGAAAATCTTTCCAACACGGACTGTACATTTTACCCCATATTATGATTACTAATGTGTTGTGAATTCATCTTAAAACCAGTCTCATCATGGGGGCTTGTATTTTTCTGAATAAACTGTAGCCCTTATATTAAATCACTTTAAAAAAAACAAACTGGTGAATTGGGCCTGGGTTTTTTTCACAGGAACCTAAAGGAGTTGTGGTTCAATGGGAGCTGGAGTCCTCACGCCTTTGGGCCTCTCTGAAAACCTCAGCTTAGGTTTCTTCAAACATGTCATTCCTCTGTCCTTAACTAGGGCTAAGTCCCCAGCAAGTTTGACATTAACTAGCTTAATTTCTTAAGAGGGACATGTCTTAACTTTTCATGCTTGGACAACTCGAAAGTGACTCAACTGATTTTGTTCAAACTTTGAAAAAACGAAACGTATCAGGGAAAAAGATTAGTTTAAGCCTGAGAAATTTCAGCTGAAGGGGAAAAAACAACTTACACAGTCATGAAGTGAAAAAAGGTGGAATAACCCTTTCAAGGTATAGTACATTTATTGTCACTGTGTTTTTTACTCATTCTGGGCCAGATTCACCATTGCCCTGCATATTTTATAGCCAGTGACACCAGTACAAATAAAGGTAAAATGCTACAATTCTGAATTGATAATGTTTTCGACCCATTTCCCATCAGTATAAACCACTCCACAAAATGTAAGGCAGCAGTGCACCAGCTCCTCTGACATTATGGCAAAATGAACAAGGACGACTGCAGCTCAGATTCCTTTGGATTTCAGAAACCAAAATCTTGTTTTAAACTTCATTAAAATATAGTGTTAATTACATATTTTAAATGGGAGCTAAACACTGTTTTCCTCTTTTGAAAAGTCAGTCTCAAGTTTTGGGAATTTAAAGAAACATTTGCTGCTCATCTTTAATGTGAGATGGTATATTGTTTTAATTGGGTTTAGTGCACATTTACTGTAAATGGCTAGGCACTCAGAGATTTTCCATTGACACTAATAGGGTTAAGTACTCAGGTTACAAGAGAAAAAATGCTGCGTTCAACAGATAACTGTACAATAATGTGCTTTTAGAAAGAGGAAACATAAGAGCATGTATCTGCTAAAACAAGAAGGACTACAAGTGTGCTTACCAACAAAGATTTGGGGGCTAGTTGTTGCCTTACAAAACCAGTGATACAATGTGAAGCAAACTAAAGAAGATGGTGAAAATTATTGTACAAGTTACTATATTATTTTTTCTAAACAAAGGTTCTGCTTTAATATAACAACTGTACAAACCGTTACAGACCTATACTATGGGAAATGTCTTTTTACAAGTATTCTGTGTGTGTACAGATGCTTCAGATGTTTGTTATTGGATGTATTACAGTGGGATCCAGAGGTCCCAGATTGGAGCCTAGTTGTTGTAGATGTTGTACAGACATGTATGGCCAGATCCTCAGCCTAGCTAACCTCACTGTGCACTGCCAGGGTTGCATAAGTAACCTTAAAACTGCCCTAAAGGAGTCAACTGAGCATGCCTCCAAATTGAGGAATCCTGAGCTGGCAAAAGCTAGTGTGGCTGACTTTACTCCAGCCTCTCTTGGCATTTCCACCCTCATCCCTTTGTACCAGTTCTCTGTGGCTGCTCTGAGAGGGTCAGTTGGCCCCTTGCTTGCCACAGGAGAGAGGAAGGAGTAAAGGTGGCTCCTAGCCACTTTCCCCTTCTTCCCCACACCTGTGCTGGGTAAGAGATTGGAGCTGTTGAGAACTGTCCCCATATTGTTGATTTAGGGGTTTAAAAAAATAACCTGAAGTAAATTCTTCAGGCTCAGAAAACAGCAAGATTGCAGAGAATTACCTGTAAAAAGTTGGACCCACCAAGTGAGTATAGGGAATAAATATTTAATGTAGCAAGTGAAAAGCAGAAATTCTTACAAAGGATTCCAGGTGACTTTCTTAAAGTAGAAAGAGGGAGGGGGAGGGACTGTAAATTCCTTCATTAAAATTATCCTTGCTGTAATCCTAGAACTTCCCAGGAGTTACACCAGACTTGCATAGTTTACAAAACAGTCCTTAAATGCACAAAGTGGTATGCTGTACAGTATAGGGTGCTGCTAACTACATTTGCAGTTTGCATTTTTGAGGTGTTTTTTTTTTTAATACTCTGTGAGAGAAGACAAATGTATGCAGTCTTCCATAGTATTACTTTGGGCTCCAATTGGTATAAGATGCTAAGCATTCTGATTTGTTAGCGGTGCCCTGATAAAATCCCACCATAAATCTTGAGAGAGAATCACTTTATCAGAGCTTCCCATTGCTAGTCCAGTCAGTGCCCCATATGACTTCCCATTTTTATTACTGCACCTGATCCCTGTTTGTATTTAAATGGGAGATACTTCAGCCAGACTTGTTAAAATTATAACAAAAACATAAAGAAATTCACTTGCAAAATTAGAGTTGCTTTATGACAAAAACAACCAAGGCAAAAATGCACATTGAGTCAAAATGAACCCCAGGTCTTCGCATACCTAGTCACACCTGGAGCCCTTTGCACTAGTTTTCTTAAGACAGCTCATCTCCCCAGTTTATCTTTGCATTTCATAGCATATGTTTGTATATGGTATGACACATCCTTACAGTTATTTCAGTATCCCGCTCTGTGCCTCTGTTTCTCCAGCTGTAAAATCAGAATAATGCTTGTCTCTCTCATGGGGCATTGTGGTTTTTAGTTAGGGGGATCTAACGGAAGGTATGCACATGAGAGAAATATAACACTTATTTTTCCTCTCACTTTTATAACTTCCCCTTTGCTATTTTTTATTTATATTTTGCAACCCATTTTACTCATTCTTCCTCTGTTTACTTTAAATTCTTTAAGGTCTCCCTTGAACTTTTGAGCTTTTAAAATTTACAAAGAAATTAATACCAAGCCAGTGTTCCTGCCATGGTATTTTTTAGTACTCTCCCAAAGTCGGTCCCTGTTCAGCCATGTCTGAAGTTAGGTGGGTGAGCAGACCCTTTGACTTCTATGGAACTACGCACATGCTTAAAATTAGGACCTGCATATGGGTCTATATTCTGAACTACCAGAGCATTGCAATATAGTGGAAAATGTGGTGGCAAGGGTTATTTCAAGTGAGCTGGAGATATATGCCAATTGTCTCCATGATGAAAGATTTTCTCTGAGGGCCTCATCCTATGGTGTCTTTGAAAGCAACCAAGTTTGATTCCTGGAAATACACCTAGAGCAAATAAATAGACAATACTATCATTAATAATGCATCTTAGGAATCTACAGAAACATTCAAGGGAAATGATATGAGGGACCTGTATATAGGTCATTTTATATGTGTTTTTAATATATACTAAAGAGCAGGTTTGTGAAGCATTCTTGGAAATTGGATTAGCATATCATATACAAAATCAAATCAGAAATTATTTGTCCACTAACATCCAACTACTCAAGCAAGTTTCTTATAATGTACTATCACTGTCAAAGAAAATTAGGATAATCAATGGAAAAATACAGATGATGGGGAAATTACCTAAAGTGAAACATAAGAAAATACCAACATTTTAAGGTATCTGTGATTAATTACAGTCCAATCCCTCTTCATTACTCCAAGGCTCTAACCTTAAATGCCTTTGCATATTCTGTAGATTTCAGTAATTGGATCAAATTCTGCTCTCACATGTATATGCTTGTAATTCCCACTGAGCCCTTACCGTCACATTAGTAGTGACAACATTTTCTTTCAATGGGATTTGCACATTCTTGTCTGAGGGCAGAATTTGCTTTATTACGTCTCTAAGAAATATTCATGAGTTTATTTTCTACAGGCAGCCATTTACATTTATAGGGCACATAGCCCCAGTCACTTATGTAGAGGTCTTAATTTCTAATGGCTGTATGGGTTAGTAGTTCCTTGTAAAAACTTTTTGTGAACATATGGTATGATAATGCTGTTGATACATAATGTTGTTAGCATTCTAAATTGTTATATTTTGTGCTAATTTGAGTGACCAAAGTGCAAATAATAGGCCACATTTCCCTCCCCCCTCCGCCAAAATGGCTTCTAATTTCCTGAGCAGAATCAATTGTGCGTGCAGATGTCTGCATTTAGACATCTAACTCCTTGATTGCAACCACAAATCAGAATCAGAAGTATAATCCCAACTGATTTCAGTTATAAAAACAAAGGCTGGGTTGAGGTCCCTTCTACAGATTTGACCTCCTATATGTAATTGTCTGATTTTTCTTTTTATTGGGCATTGCAAGGTTATTGCAAATGAATGGAAAAGCTTAAATGAACATGGAGTTAAGTGCAGTTTTATATCCTGAATACACCTCTGATCGGGCTGTGGGGAGGCAGTAAACGTAGAAATAAATTTTAACGTACATGTTTTTCTTACAGCACTGATTGGCTTGCTGGAAATAATGTATAATTCTGTGACCTTTCCAATATGATGGTTTGCTATGAGATTCAATGAGTTCCAGGCATTAGATATGAACAACTTTTATCTAGTCTGTATTAAAAACCTTAAGTGATAAGGCTTTCACTACTTCCCTTGAGAAACTGTTCTACAGCCGAATTGTTCTTGTGGTCAGACAGTCTTTTTTATGACATTCAGCCTATATTTTCCTTTTTTAATTTGATCCCATTACTCCAAGTCATAGCCCTGTGTATGTCAGGGGTGTTCTATCTTATACCTTGCTTCCCATGGACCTCAGGGACCTCTCTGGCCCTCAGACATCTCTGAGGGATCTTAGGGATGCCCCAGTCCTGCTTCCTTTTTCCCAGCCAGGCCCCTTGCACCTGGGCTGGAAATGGGGGTGACACAGGAGCTGTATATGATATTCCTCTAACTAGGAGCAGTCCCCAGGGGGCTGATCTTTACAGTAGCTTTGAACCATCAAAGTAGGCCTGGATCTAGCCTTTTTAATTTATTGTTGAATAGTGGCTTTGCCACAAGCCCTGTCAAAGGAGCAGCACATAGTTGTGCTGTCCCAGAAGCAGGCCAGGGTCTGAACTGAGATTCAGAGTCTCAGTTCAGTCTCTGAGTCTCCCCCGCTCCCTGCAAAGAGACACACACACACACACACACACACACACACACACACACACACACACCAGCCTTTCACTGGGTGAAGATTACTTCCATCTCCACACCGGAGTGGCTGCAATGACCAGCTTCTTTGAGTAGGGCAGGTGAAGCCAATGCTGCACCACGCACTCCCCACCATTTGCACAGGAGGGAAGGCAGCAGCTCCAGGAAGGCTGCTCCCTCCCCCCCCCCCCCGCCCCTCAATGCTGATACCAGCAATAGAGGTAGCCCAGGCAGGGGTTTAGGGCTACACCTCACACTACTACTCTGGTGGGTAACCAGGATAATGACTGTGCCCTTACTAAACAATCAGAACCAACTCATAATTGCGTCTCCAGTGCTAGCTCATATTTCTAACTACTGTATCTCCTTATCTAGTACCCAAACATTATATTTTTGCAATGAGTTCTTTAATTTATATTTCATTTTTAAACACACATTTTGATTTTTTTTTTAAATTCCTTTGGGGGATAATGAACATTGTTGTTGGTTAGTTAGAGAACTGTACTCAAGAACTTTCTATAAGGTTGTGGATTTTTGCTGTACTTTAGCATTAATTTAAGCTCTCTTGTGGCTTTATTTAGCTTGAACAGATAGAGGGAGATTATTTTAGTTTAAAGCTTTACTCTGATGCTATGTTTGTGACAGTGCCTGCTTTCAAATGGATAAGAAAAATAAGTGAGCTTACAAGCCAAAATTCTTCATTCGCTGGGTTATCAGCAAAATTAAAGACAGAAATGTTTTTTTTATAAAGAATGTTGCTGATCACAATTTATAAAGTAGTTGATCACTGAGTTTATTGCAAAATAAATATTTACCTACATGTTCTTTAGTATTGACCATAATGAATATATTACAGCAAGTACAGGGGGTTTTATTCTTATCTAATAAATGTATAAAGTAGAGAAAACATTCTCCAGACCAGCTGGTGCAGCGTACATCTGTAACGTTGGCTTTTGTAATCACACCAAATCAGCATGTTTTTAGGTTCTCACTATGTTTAGCAGCATACTGAATACTTGTTAAGCAAGAAGAATGAAGTCTAGCTTTCTTCTCTGACAAGCAGGTCCACAGCTAGGATTTATAGGATATGCTTGATATGCTTAAAAGGGATCCATGGAGGCAGTGGATGTAGCCAAAACTGACACATAAAGGTTTGCCCTGAGCCAATTTACAGCACCAGGGATATATCAGACTGTAGGTGGTAGAAGGGCTCAAGGGCATAAACTCCCTCAGAAAAATCTTTGGATTATTGATGAAAATCGCACATGGTAGTGAAAAAAATCCAGAGGCACTAATGTTTCCAGATTTTAGACTTGCAAAGAATGAATAGAATAAAAGACATTTGAGATGGGATACAGGATCGTCCCTACAGTATATTTTCTAGCATTTTAGACAGTTTTGCTTTACAAGTCCTAAGCAATGAGGTTTTCAAGACTTCCCTTGGGAGACTGTTTCTTCAGCATGATAAATCTGAGTCAGGACATTTTCCCAGATATTTAATTTAAATGTTCTCTTCTTTAATTCTGTCTCACTGCCAGTGGGCCTTTCTAGCCATGGTGTAGCCTGTTAGTGTGACTCCACCCTCTCTTGGCCATCTCTTAGCTAAGCACAACATATTTCGCTATTTTAATCTCGCTTTGTAAATCAATCCCCCGAGCTCCCAGATAATTTTTGTGGCTGTTCACTCAACTCCGTCCAGTTTGCCAATAATGTTCTGCTAATATGGTGCCCAGACAGAGCCTTATAGAAAGGGGTCATTAGCTCCCTGCTCTATTGCCTTTGAGAAGCACAAATTTGAATTGGCCTAGTTTGCTGCTATAGCACATTGTAAACACATGTCAAATATGCTATCCTTTACCACCCCATATCTGTTTGCCAGATTTGTATGTGTATCTGTGTTTCAGATTATTTTCCCCAAATGCATGATCTTGTGCTTGTCCAAGCTGTATCTCATTTTATTATTTTCTACCCATGGTTCTAATCTCTGTAAGTCTCTTTGTATTATTTCTTTGTCCTCAGTGCTGTTTGCAATCCTTCAAATTTAGCATTGTCTAAGAAGTTCTTTACTGTGCTGTTGAATCCCTCTTCCATCACTGAAGATGATAAATAAGCCCAGACCTTACGCCACTCCCTACATTATCCTGCCAGACACCACTGCTCAGCAATATTCAATTCTGTTTATCATTACCCTTTATAGTCAGTTTTCAATTCAAATGAGTGTGACCTATTCAATTAATGGTTAAATTGAGGTTTCATAAGACAACATATTAAATACTTTATTGACATCTGTCATAGCTTAAAACTAATTAGAACTTGCTCTGAAATAACCCAGTAAGAATTCTGAATGTCCAGGAAAAAGGGACAATACACTCTCTCTGATAATGTTATCAATGAAACCAAGAGTTTTACAGTCTAATGGTTCTATGTGTAGCAGAGGAAAAGCCTTTCTACATGTCAAAGAGAGAAAGTTCTTTTATCTTTCCTCCCAGATAGATTTGGGATATAATAAGATACATGGAAGTTATTGCAATTGTCTTGAGATATTTCCCACCATAAATAAAATATAATAGGCTTGACCATCCATTACGTTTTGGTCTCTTCGTGTTGCTGGAGCAGCAAAAAGGAATCATAAAACTTGTAGATCTGGCTACCAGGGAATATGCATGGTGAAGCCCATTACTACTACACCCTTTATATGCCCCACTGTAGGGGATGTAGCCACAGCACTATGGCCCAGATCTTCAAAGGTATTTAGGCATCTAACTCCCATCAAAATCAATCCTCAGCTGCTGAAAAGTCCTCTTGGGGCCAGGGGCAACCTAGTGCAAAACAGAGCAGACCTGAGGCTGCTCTAAATTATGGCAATTTCTGAGCAGATATCTGGCTGGGTCCAGCGAAGGGGTGGTGCTAAATGTGGGAGCCCTTTTAGCTCCCAGCCAACCCAGCTCTGTTCCTGAGCTGAGCAGAGGTTGACCAGAATAGAAAGTGAGTCCAGTGTATTTACACAGTCCATGCAGCAAAGAGTCCCGTGGCACCTTATAGACTAACAGACGTATTGGAGCATGAGCTTTCGTGGGTGAATACCCACTTCGTCGTCATGACATGCATCCGACGAAGTGGGTATTCACCCATGAAAGCTCATGCTCCAATATGTCTGTTAGTCTATAGGGTGCCACAGGACTCTTTGCTGCTTTTACAGATCCAGACTAACACGGCTACCCCACTGATACTTAACACAGTATCAGTCATTATTAGCATATACTGAATATTAACAGGCTTCAGCAATCAACTTTTTATAAAGCTAAAAAGTTACAATAAACTACAGTATGTAGGTCTCACACTTTGTTCTTCCCTCTCTCTTCCATAATTCCAGTTTCTTTTTTTTTCCATATCTAGAATTCTCCTTTAAGTCTTTTTCAGTGTCTTTTCCTCAGTTAACTGTCATTTTCACTCCTTTCTTTGTCCGTAAATCTCTGCCTCCTATCACTCCTGCTCTGGAACGTTTCCCCTTTATTCATTCCCACTTCAATCTTTCTTTAGTCCCATACTCATTCATTGGTCCTCCTTTGCCTGCTTTATCCCTCTTCTTTCTCCTTGGGACCCTACTCCCTAATCAGTTGTATGATATTTATTATCTGTTGAGCTCTCACATTGGGAATTGGGGCTGTACAAGACACAAAATAAAGACAGTGCCTGCACCAAAAAGATTTCAGGGTCTAATCTCATGATGGGCTCTTTCCTTAGCCCCAGCAGAGCAAGCCATAAGGAGAGGCCATTCTTGTGCTTCTCTTACCCCCAAATGAAAAATTAGCTTCCCTGGTCATCTCCTGTCAGTCAATGTCAAAGTGAGCTCCAGCTGTCCTGGGAAAGCCTTAGAAGCAGCTCCATCCTTCCACCCCCAATTAGTTTTTCAGATGAAGAGGCACTGCTTCATGCTCTGAACAGCTGATTAGCCTTGGAGGTAAGGAACCTCTGAAGCACTCCATGCTCTGACCAAGCACTCCATGCTCTGAGAGCTGTAGGGGGAATCAGGCTCTCCACAAACCATTGATCAGCACTGCCCTTTACCAGGTCCTTTCACCAAGCTGGGACAGTCTCTCCTCTCCTCTCTTAATATGGTCTTGCTGACAAACAGCCACCATCTGTACTGTATGCATATATGATATTCCCTTTCTTCTCTCAGTAACCAACCAGATCAGAAAGCTGTAAAATAAGTGCCTTAAAATGTTATCTGAAAGCTATGTGTAACTAAATATGAAAGACCAATTATTAAAAGAACACAACATAAGCTATGACAGCAAGAAAAATCAACCATATCAGGCCACAAGCAATAAAAACAACTTTCTCCTGTGGATATTTTCCCACATTATAGTGTACCTAAGGCCCTAACAGATGGGCCACCTTTTACCATTCTTACAGACCCCGCTCGTCGGCAGGCAGCATCGAACCTGGGCTCCCTGGAGCTTAGTGTATGAGCCAAAAACCCTATCGCTGTTAGCTAAAGCTAGAGAGATTAATGAGTTTGTTCTACTTCTCTAAGTGGTCTCAGTACCACTAGCTGGGACAGAATACCACACCCAGGAGATATGTGGGTTACACTAGTATGCAGCAACATGGCTGCATTAAATAAACCATAATTTCAAGCACAGTAGAGATAACGTGAATGTTTCATGTTGAAGAAGTAATCACTTTCCCAAACCAAAAGCTACGCATATCAGATTCACTGTAAATAATATACCACGAGGCTGGGCCAGGACTCTGGGATTGTTGCCACCAATAAAATAATTTTTTTTAAAAAGTAGGAAGAAAATTTAATTACCATTGTACATACAAACTGCTGCATAACGAACCAGTGATTATCAGGCAACTTTCATAAGACTGTTTTTAGAAAAATTCACAATGTATTGTACCCAGTGAATGATATTGGGCAGAGTAAGGGGTAGTGAGCCATTAAGTATTCTTAATTGCAATATTAATGTATTTGATTAAAAAACCCTAAACATTGCCTATTCTTGTTTGCCAGTGGTTAGCCACTGGAAAAGCTCCTCAAAAGTGTTTGCTGACTCATGCTTAGAAGATGAAGTAATGGGATGACAATTACAGGGTTAGTTTAAGGGAAAAGGAAGACATATAGAAAGCAGTTTGGAATTCTAAATGCTATACATTCAAAATTACACTGTAGGTGTGCTGGATATGTCCTGTGCATCAATTTTGCTCTCTCTTATGTTGGTGCAAACCCACTGATTCAATGAGGTTATACAGAGGCAGCACAGTAGATATGACAACAGACTTGGACTTGGGAGACCAGAGTTCTTTGCCACTCACCTACTGTGTGACCTTGGGCAAGTCACTTCACCTCTCTGTGCTGCTATTTCCCTGCTATCACCCTTTGTACTGACTGTAAGCTCTTTGGGATAGGGACTCTCTCTCTCACAGTGCCTAGGACAATGAGGACCTGATCTCAGTTTGGCATGTAGGCACTAGTGTAATACACATAATAAAGAATAATAATTTCTCCCATGTGCCTGCAGGGGAGAGAATGGGTTGGTATAACACCTTTTAGTTTTGCATTCCTAGCAATAAGCACTAATTGAACAAAGGTTTAGAGTTTTGGTGGGATACACTTTGGAGGTTGGATGCAATATGCAAATGTGGGCACTAAATAGGACATAATCTCCTACATTTGGGCATGGAAATCAACACTTAAAAAAAAGCTAGGCACTTAAAGAGGCATCTATCTGCCACTGTATTTGTTTGAATGTCCAGATGTGGGATTTGGTTGTGGAATTTAGGTGCCCATGTATTTGCAAGTTGTTCTCTCTGTGTTTAAAGAATCAAATGGAATATTTCTGCCTCAGAATCTGGTCTATCTTTGACTGTACAATAGGAATTTGGGTTTGCTTTTACTCATTCTCTAAATACTCAACACATTTTGCGATTGCTTCCTATTTTTGTGAGGTATAAGGATGTCAGACATCCATTGTATGTTTTCAAATACACTTCCTGTATGAACCAAGCTGAAGCAAAAACTGAGAAGACTGTTATCATCTTTGCAAAATTGTTCCAGTTGTGGGAATAAAGAGACACAAGATATGGAATCCTTTTATTTCAGCAAACAAACTATAGCTTGACTCATACCACTTGTGAACTAAATGGACACACACCAATTATTTTGGTCTTGATTTATTTGCTCTTTAAGTTACATATTTGTCGCTAAACTCTACCAAAAAACCTCAATATCCATGTAATGTTTGAATAAGCTGTTTAAAATGCACCAAGCTTCCCCCATGTGAAATTCTTGTGGGAAAATTGCGGAATGGCAGTGTACCTCGCTTTCGACTGAGCAAGCTCCTTCATGCTCTGACTTCCTTTCATAAATCTCTGGAAATTTAGAACATGCAGCTCTTCAAGATTCTTTTATTTAATCAGGTTTAATGATATAATTGTCTTAGATTTTTTTAATCAAAGTGGATAAAATCTAATCCTTAAATTTTTCCTAATTGAGAAGGATAGCAAGTAAGACATTTTCTGCTCTCTTAAACTGTATTTGTCTGGTAATTCAAAGGAATATTTCCTCTACTTGTCCTTGTCTGAATTTATCCATTCTTTGGGACAAATTCAACCATGGTGTAACTCTACTTTAGTGGCATCATGTCAGTTTATATCAGGGGCCACTAAATCTGGCCTCTAAACTATGGTACCATTTTCTAGTACCATTTCTGGCCTCTCAACTATGGTATCCAACTCACAAGGGTCTTTTAGATTGGGATTTTCAAAATGTTCATAGGAGTTAAACACCTAAATCTCACTAACATTCAATGGAAGTTGGATACTAATTCCCTTAAGCATCTTTGAAAATCCAAGCTTTAAATTATAGAAGAACAATCGTTAATTGTTTCTATTAGAGATGAGTTGAAATGACTTGCCCAAATATTGCAGTGTGAATAGATTCATGGTGTGTATTAAGCATCCTACAGAGTTATCCTAAAATTGCTATGTGAAAATAATCCTAAAATAAGCAGATCTCATCATTAGTGTTCCAGACCACTACCTTACAGAGGAAAGTGAAAATGCAACACAAGACACAGTCACATGGACTTCAGTAGGGGAGCACAAATGTAACAAAGCAGAATGGGGTCTGGAAAATTTCTCTTTTCTGATTCTTCTAACCATTAATTTCGATGAGGCTGCATCGGAGTAACCGTGAACAGAATTTGGCCTCAAATTCTATATAAGATAACCCTCTCACCTATCAGAAACTGTCACATCACATTGTATCAATGGATATACACATATGGTTGTGTGTGCCCTATCTGGCACATTGATGTTTTTGCTTGGGTTTCCTATTCAGCCAACAATCAAGAAAGGGAAAGATTGGCTACTGATAATCCAAAGAAAGAAAAAGTAGTTCACTCAGTGTGATTACACTGAGTCATCATCTTTATCTCTGTCATCACCCTCATTTTCCAAGGTGTACCATAAATAAATTTTAAAATAATAATAATAATAATAATTAATAATAAAACAAGAATTTACAAATTCTTCCTTTACAATATCAGGGGGCAGGGTTTTCATCTTGCTCTGCCCTTTTAGAAGATGGTGGGGGGCATGGATCAGCATTCATGTCACGCTCCCCGTCAGTAGCTGGCCTGGAGGTGGGAAGCTAATAATCCAATCAGCAGACCAAATTCAATGATGAATCCTGGTAACGTGCTACCTGAGGCATGTTGCACATACACTAAGAAGAAGCAAATAGTGGAATCCTACAGGGAACTGCAAGTCAATTCTAATGACTCACTGAGACAGGCATGGCCTGTTCAACACCACCTTGAATATAAGAGAGGTGGGAGGAGCTCTGAGGTAGAATGGTTCTCTTGGAGAGGTTCTGAGGTAAGGAACTATAAGGAGAAACCAAACCAGAGACAGTTTAGGCAGGGATTCATGTAGTGTTATTTTGAAATTACCTTCTTGTTAATAAAATTAGACCCCAGGAAGGTTTGTTGACTGCAATGACTGCATAGCTCTTTTGACGGATCTAGGAAAAGATTCCACCTGTTTTCAGCTGTATTTTCCCCCATGCAAATAAATGATCATGTAGAGGCCAGGGAATGACAAGTTTCATCTCACTGTGGTTACAGGGGGTTATCCTGCTGGGGATTGCCCCTCTTCCCTCAGAACAAGCAGGAGTCGTGGAATTCCTCAGAACCCAAGGAATCTTCCAGGTCTGTGAAGTATTACAACAGATCAAGACTGTGGAAAAGACAGGCACATTTGTAGAGGCCCATGTTTCTGTGCTATTTCCTGGAGACTTCTTTGTCCATCGCATTATGGCTTTTGAGAGTTTAGGTTCTATGACTTCATTGATGGCTGCTGCCTCAGTTCTTCATCAATGCTGATAAAGTCAACAGTTTCTTACACTGCATATTCTCCATAGCTTTGAGGGTACACTCTGGAGAATGCTTATTCCCCAGCGACACCTGTGGAGCCCAGATCCTGTAGTGTGTCGGCAGGACATCCACAGGCTCAAGGGAAGCATGCTATGTGTTTTATTAACAAACAGTGAAGCTGAATGCAAGTTAAGTTGAACATGTGGTATTATATTATACCCTGCAGAGTGCTCTGTCCATGTGGTTGAGTTGCTTACTGCCTAACTCCCCGGGTTTTTTTCCTGGTGCCCCTCAATAACAGTAGTGGGGGTGCTGAAAGCCAGCCCCCTTACCCTGTCTTCCCCCCTCCCTTGCTAAGGCTGTGAGCAGGGCTGTGTTTCTGTGGAGGGGGGTACCTGGACAGGGGTAAGGGGACTAAGGCCACAGCTTGAGGGCGGGCATGGAGCCAGGAGCGGAGCTCCGGGCAGGGGCCAGCAGCCGGGACCCCATGTGCAGGGCCAAGAGCAGAGCCTCGGCTGTGGGGCCAGGCGCGGGGCCCCAGGAGCGGAGCCCTGGCAGCGGCAGGTGCAGGGACCAGCAGCTGGGGAGCAGGGCCGGCAGCCAGGGCCCCAGGAGCAGAGATGGGAATAGGGTGCGCCTGGGAGCAGAGGACTGGGAGCAGGGGGTGGGGCCGGGCACGGGGCCCCGGGCCAGCGGCCGGGGAGTGGGGCCAACAGCTGGGACACGAGCCCCAGGTGAGGTGAGGGGTTGGTGAGCAGAGTGCGTGTGGAGGGCCGGGCCAGAGCATAGGTGCAGGAAGCACCCCATGTTTTTGCTCTGAGTGAGTGGCAGGGCAGTGGCATAAAACCTGGGGCTGCTGCAGCACCCCCCACCCCTAGTTCCCACGCCTATGCTCCTGCACCCCAAACCCCTCATCCCTGGCTCCATCCCAGAGCCCACACAACCAGCCCAGAGCCTGTACCCCGTCCCACACATCAACCCCCTTCCTCAACCGACAGCCCCCTCCCACATTCAGAATCCCTCAACCCCAGCCCCCAGCCTGGAGCCCCCTTCTGCACCCTGAACCCCTCATTCCTGGCTCCACCCTGGAGCCTGCACCCTCAGTTAGAGCCCTCAGCCCCTCCCGCACGCCAACCCCCTGCACCAGCTCAGTGAAAGTGAGTGAGGTTGAGGAACAGCGAGCCACTAAGGGAGAGGGAATGTAGTGAGAGGAGGGCGGGGCCTCAGGGAAGGGGCGGAGCTCAGGATAGGGGCAGGGTTGGGGTTTTCAGTTTTGTGCAATTAGAAAGCTGGCAACCCTAATCAAGCCCTCGTTCTCTGACCAAATACACTTTTTAATGATTACAATGAGCTTCTCTTTAAAGAAGGAGTGATATATACTGTATATGATTTCACTCTATGGTGATGTTGGTTACCCTCTTTATCTTATCTGTGGCTTTAATGAGCATAATACATTTTAAAATGTGTTTTAGAAGAAATGAGGTACTCAACATTTGGCTGAAGTCCCCTATAAAATAACCTTTAATCCTCTCATACGCAAAGTAAGCTAGTACTGAGTCACCTGAATACCAAGCTCCATTTCAGGTTCGCCTTCATGCTCGTTTCATATATCCTTGTTCAATCTATTCCTGCTATTCTGATTAGCATTGCAAATTATTATTATTAATATTTTACCATTAATACCCAGAGACCCAATCATGATTGCACTAGGAGCTATGCATACACATATAAAGAGATGGTCCTTGTTCCAAAATGCACATTGAAAATTGTATATACAAAAAACTGAATAAGTAAATCTTCTCTAATAGTAAATATGACAAGACAGTTAACATGCTAGAAATAAGTCACGAGTCCACATTAATATGTATCTTATTAATTACTAATAAATTTCCCCTTCATACAGGAATCAGAATGCTTTAACTGATTTTGGCACTGAAACTGCAATCTGTTAAATAACTTGTCTCCTTTGTTTCCTCCTAGCTCTTGCAATTAACAGTAATTGCTATACTGTACCTATTCAAAAAGTACATAATACATTAATATCCCTCTGCTGGGAACTCATAAAACTGAAGAGTAAACTGCTTGTAAAAATTATTCCGAATGAGCAGTCTTGTTTGTGTGAGAGTTTTGGGAGTTAGATAAATATTCAGATTTTGAAGAAAAGAATGAAAAACAAACAAATGTAATGCCCAATCCTGTAGTCCTTCTGTACTTAAAAGGGAGTTACTCACTCGCAAAGACATGGTACCATAGGGAAAATTGGGGCCTACAGATAGTAAGACAAATTCTGCCCACATTGTCATCCAACACTAGGAAGTGAGTGTTGCCCTTTGAACAAAAAGAAGGAATAATTCCTAAATAGAAAAGCAAAGACAAATGCATTCTCAGCATGGTGCCTCTTCCTTTGGGAAGACTCACTCCAAGTATGAGTTGGGAGCCCTGCACTCAGGGCCGGTGCAAGGATGTTTCGCGCCCGAGGCGAAACTTCCACCTTGCGCCCCCCTCCCCCCCCCCGGCCTGAGGCCCCCCCCCATGGAAGCTCCCCCACTCCGCCCTGAGGCGCCTCCCTTGCGGCAGCTCCCCGCCCCCCACCCTCCACCCTGAGGCACCCCCTTTGCCCCAGCTCACCCCTGCTCCGCGCAGGAGCATGAGCATCCCTGCCCCGCCTCCTCCCCAAGCACACCGTGGCTGCTTCACTTCTCCCGCCTCCCAGGCTTGTGGCGCCTAAGCTGATTGGCGCCGCAAGCCTGGGAGGCGGGAGAAGTGAAGCAGCCACGGCGTGCATGGGGAGGAGGCGGGGCAGGGGTGAGCTGGGGCGGGGAGTTCCCCTGCATGCCGCGCCCCCCACCACCTGCTGCAGGCGGCCCTCCCTGCGCTCCCCTGCCCCAGCTCCCTCCACCTAAATGCCGGCAGCGACTGGGGCGGCCGAAGATCCGGCCGCCACGGTTGCTGCCTAAGAAAATGGCGCCCCCCCAAATCCTAGTGCCCTAAGCGACCGCCTAGGTCACCTAAATGGTTGCACTGGCCCTGCCTGCACTCTATTTGGAATAGAAGTTAAACAGGTGATGTCACTCCCTTCACTTCAACAGTCACTGTGTCTAGAGTCCATGGGCAGAAGGGCCTAACACTCTCCTAGTGTGAACAATGATAAGCTACTTAGCAGGAGAGCTGCTTGGAAAATGGCCAATATTTTTATGATTTCTTTTAAACTCTCATCAGAATTGATATTGTTAAACTAAGTTATGACCCATTCCATAAACTCACTCAAGCAGGAAATATTTTTCATGAATTTTTTTTTAAATTTCACTGAAAATTTTAACAATTCCAGCCAGCTGTACTTATCACACTTACTTTGGCTTCAGTTCAGCACAGCAGTTAGCCTTCGACACATGCTTAAATCCTAATGACTTCAAGATGACTACATGTGTGAAAGTGCTTTGCTGAACAGAGGAAGGCTTAAGAACATGCTTGAGGCTAAGCACGTGCTTAAGCACTGTGCTGAACTGGGGCCTTGGGATGCTCCCATATCTCCTGAGAAGTAAGCTAATAGTTCTTCGTCTATGTTGCCATAAGGAAGATTATTTTTATCGTATTAGTAAAGCTTAAAAGGCCATAGAGCCTGCCCACAAAAAGGATGTATACTCTAGAAGATTCACTCCTTCGGGGCAAGAGTGTAACAAACAAAAGTAGTTTCAGAATTCCCAGCAACAGAATAACTTCTTAAACACCAGCAAAATTCCCTGTCACAAAATGCATCTCCTAATGCAAATGATTAAATGGAATACAATCCACTACTAGAATCAACAGAGGCATGTGGCAAGGTCACCAAAGAAGACATACAGCATGAGTAATTCCACAGTAAACCTGGAAGGGAGTATATTTTCCAGAAATATCATAGTTTAAAAAGTGGAGGAAGCACTAAATCTCTCACATGAGTTAATTTGGCCATTTATGCTATTTATATAGCCAAGGCTACTCTGGACTGGCTACAGACCTCAACAGAAGAGACTGACTGCTCCTCACAAAACTATCTGGGAAATCAAAGAAAACCCTGGCCCAATCTGCAGAAACAGCACAAGCATTTACAAGATTGCCCTCAGGGCCGCCCGGGGGGCGGGGGGGCAAGTGGGGCAATTTGCCCCAGGCCCTGGGCCCAGCAGGGGCCCTCACAAGAGTTTTTCGGGGCCCCTGGAGTGGGGTCCTTCACTCGCTCTGGGGACCCCGGAAAACTCTCGCGGGGCCTGGGCCCCCGGAGCTTCTTCGCTCCTGGACTTCGCTGGCCGGGGGTCCTTCCGCTCCGAGGCAGAAGGACCCCCCCGCTGCCGAATTACCGCCGAAGCGGGACCCGCCGCCGGACTGCAGCCGGGTCTTCGGCGGTAATTCGGCGGCAGTGGGGGTCCTTCCGTTCCGGGATCCGCCGCCAAAGTGCCCCAAAGACCCGCGGTGGGGCTGCACTTCGGCGGTAATTCGGCAGAGGGGGGTCCCTGCCCTGGGTCTTTGGGGCACTTTGGCGGCAGGTCCCGGAACGGAAGGACCCCCCCCCGCCGCCGACTTACCGCCGAAGCGGGGCCCCCCGCCGCCGAAGACCCCGGGCCCCCGGAATCCTCTGGGTGGCCCTGATTGCCCTACAAATTAACGGGGAGCTATGTTGTCACCTGACGCACCATAGGGTTTGGTTTTGGAGCATGGATCTGTTTTCCAAGCTTAGGCTGACAGCATTCCTTTTTTTCCATTCACTGGACTGTTCAGGAAATAGCAGATAATAAAGTGCTCTTTCTTCTTAAGCACAGGGGATGAGACACTGCAGTTCCTCTTTTTCCTGTAAAAATAATTTCCGCAGATATGCTACTGGTCTAGCTAGATTAATTTAGTTAAAGAAACAAGCCTAGTTCCTGTTTGTTGCCGACATGAGACATAAAACAGGGTGAATTAACTCCTCTAAAGTAACAGAGAATGCATGTTGGAAATATTGTGTTTTTCCAAACATTTAAGAAATGTTCCATCAGAACATATGCTTTAAGATAAGAAATTGTTCAATTCGTTGCTATTATTTAGTTGTTCCCACTGCACACAGATAGACAAGTCCGAACATATATATATGGAGATGAGCTAAAGAACATTCAAACTGTTTTGGAGCTTTCAATTCAGTTAATTATTTTGCTATTCCCCATTCAATTAATTGTCAGATTAATGTTCTCATGTCACATGTAGAGCAATCCTTAAACAATACAAGGGATTATGCAGAGTTTGTTTTAGGAAAGATAACTCAGCAAGCTTGAAACCTGCAAACTTCTGTATTTAAGGGACTATTAACTTTACCCACACATTATATATATATAAATATATACATAAACTAGACCCTTTTAATGGAATCTTTTCAATTGGCTTGTTGGTAGGAAGGATAGGAGTTTTTAGATAAATATTATTGCTGAGCTTTTCAGCTAGTGGCATGCGTATCTTTAATGAGTCCTGTACTATATTTTATTACAGCAGCTGATCAGTGATAGTAGATGATCTCTTTTGTGCTGCATTTCAGTCTTCCTGAAACCTGCCAAATTATCATTCACAACTTTCTAATTTACAGTCAGCAATTGCTTTTGACTGCAGTATGTGATGACATAACTTTTCAATTGTTTCTGCTTTCTTTCTTCCTAGGTCTGTTGTGTCAGTTGGTAGTTTAACTGTGGTGCCAATATGCCTCTTTCAAAGTCATTGGCTTTGGATTAATGATTACATGATACAACTTCTCTGAAAACTAGATTATTAAAGTTAACCCATTAACGCACACACACATCCCACCCCCATTTGGAAAGTACAGAGTGTACTCCTAAAGGTAATAAGCATGGATATGCATTAAACAATGTTATCACATTTCTATGGATGCCGCTCTATTGAATCACATTTTGTTCCGCTAACATAGTAGATATTGCTGTGTGAGTGTTTAATAGGAAAGTGATGTTATGATATGACCCAGGAGGCTCAAGACTGGGAGTCAGGGGAGACAGATTCCATTCCTTGCTTTGCCACTGATTTACTTTGTGACCTTGTGCTGCATCTCAGTTTCCATTCCACATCTGTGAAATGGAAATGATACTTAACCCACCTGTAATTCCTTTGAGATCTATGGATGTGTTCCGTCCGTAAGTGTTAAATAGTTTCATCACTATGATATTTTAGTGACTCAGTTCTCCAGGCTACGTGACAGACAGATACAGGTAGGACAACACTACAAAAAATTCTGCAAATATTCATTCAAACTTTTAAACAAATTCTTTCTCATCCTGTTGTTCCATGAATGTCAGATTGAGATTTGCTACTCATTTTTTAAATGTGCACGTCAGATCCTTGCACAATGTACATGCAGAATTTTAAATTCCCTTTCTAAGACTATTCATGCCAGATACTTGTTTTGAAGAATTACACTCATCCAATCAGGAATAGAAACATTGCTAATTGCAACTAATCAAAAATAACAAATTTCAGAAAATGAATTCCAATAGCAAGCCAGAAAAGAAACAAAATTCATACACCAGAAAATGTTGAATAGATTTGCATAACAATACATTTGAGAAAATGGCAGAGAGTTCACAGACACTCCATAAGTAGAAAGAGGAGAAAATCAATCCGGTATATGTTATGAATTATTCTGCCAGTTCTAATGATGGATGTCCATAAAAACTGTAAGCATGCTACTTTAGGGAGCAATCGTTGTGTATCCATAGAATGCACAAGAGATTAATCAATTATAAAATCTTCTTTGTTTTAGTATACTTTATATTATTCCCAGCTTTTGGCTCATTCACATTTTTGGTCAGAAAAGTAAGACTAAAGAAGTTGTCTCCTGAAAAAGTAATGTCAACTATTCCCATTGCTTCAGTTCATGGGAACATAGCACATTTTTCTATATTAGCACTAGTGAGGATTAAAGGCTTCTTTTCTGATGTGAAGGTGGATAGATTTCAGAGTGCAATTTCTCTTTGACTAGGCTAGCATGGTAAAGTCATTTTACATTTTCTTGATATTTGCATCTTTTCAGCCTTCATTATGATAAAGGTTTCTTACAGAAATATCTGCATAGGTTTCAGGTTGGTATTTTTTATGATGCTTAACATTTTCATAGCACTAGAAAGCAAATAAGATTAAAGGTGAGGAGGAGGAGAGGAGTCATTGTCAGCACATGCTAAAACACTCTTCAGCGGACAGCTTTCTTTGACATGCATATACAGGAAACAACAAAACAGCCCTTGGGTTTTTCTTCTTTTTTTCCCCTCCCTCTCTCCGAAGAGGGGGCCATTGTCTGTAGGGATAGTGCTTCCATAATAGAATGTGGCAGACAATGGCCTCCTCTTGGAGGCCTTTTGCTATTACCGTTGCATGTAGAAGCCCCAGTATTGGATTGGGACTCTATTGTGTTAGCACAGTGTTTCTCAAACTAGGGCCGCCGCTTGTGTAGGGAAAGCCCCTGGCGGGCTGGGCCAGTTTGTTTACCTGCCCCGACCGCAGGTCCGGCCGATCGCGGTTCGCTGCTCCAGGCCAATGGGAGCTGCTGGAAGCGGCGTGGGCGGAGGGACTTACTGGCAGCTAAAAAGTGATGGGACCATGGCCTCCTGGGCCCCTGGTTGGTTGGTTCTCCAAATCTCTTCACCTGGCTGCTTGGGTTTAGATCTAGTGTATTGGGTACTTTGTGATTAAATTGAGGCATTGCTCCTGGAATTCAGGCAACCTACCACTAGAAAACTCTGTGCGTTAAAGTAGAAATGGTTCTAGATATTCATGCAGGCCAAAGGTCTTGATCTGGTGTCTCACAAGGGTAACCTGCTCTGTGACCATACTGCTTCCACAGAGCCACACTGATCCTCCCTCCTTCCTTCTGCTTCAGAGCTTAAGATTGGCTTCCAAAGGGAGAGAAGAACTCAGGGCTGACTAGAAAGGGTGGATGTTCCAATGCTCCATCCACAGAATGGTGGGCTTGACAGAGCAGCACACGTTACCTGTCAGTACTGCTCAGAAAGATTCTGTTGACGTACAGCCAGGCATCCAGCTCCTACAGCAGGGGTGGGCAAATTAAGGCCAGTGGGCCGGATCTGTCCCACCAGCCATTTTAATCCGGCCCTCAAGCTCCCACTGGTGAGTGGGGTCTGGGATTTGCCCTCACTCTGGTGCTCCAGCTGGGGAGCAGGGTTGAGGGCTGCTCTACACGGCTCCCGGAAGCAGCGGCAAGGCCCCCCTCCTGCTCCTGCATGTAGGGTCAGTCAGGGGGCTCCACTCTGCACGCTGCCCCCACCTCAAGCGCTGCCCCCACGGCTCCCATTGGCCAGGAACTGTGGCCAATGGGAGCTGCAGGGGTGGCACCTGCGGACAGGGCAGCATGCAGAGCTGCCTGGCTGTGCCTCTGCATAGGAGCCGGAGAAGGGACATACCGCTACTTCTGGGAGCCACTTGAGGTAAGCGCTGCCCGGAACCTGCAACCCTGAGCCTCTCCCAGTGCCTCAACCCCTTGCCCCAGCTCTGATCCCCCTCTTGCTCTCCAAAACTCTTGATCCCAGCCTAGAGCACCCTCATGCACCCCAAATCCCTCATCCTCAGCCCCACTCTAGCGCCTGCACCTCTAGCCTGAGCCCTCACCCCACCAACCTCACTCCTCTGCCCCAGCCTGGAGCCCCCTCCTACACCCTGAGCTACTCATTTTTGGCCTCACCCTGGAGCCTGCACCCCCAACCAGAGCTCTCACACCCCAACCCCAATTTTGTGAGCATTCATGGCCTATTTCTATTCTCAGATGTGGCCCTCGGGCCAAAAAGTTTGCCTACCCCAGCCCTACAGGATGGCTCTGTAGATGCAACATATTCAAAAAAAGAGTTACCTGTACAGAGTCTGCACTAACTTAATTGCTTGCCCTGCTGCTGTTGGAACAGGGGTTAAGGATAGTTCCAGGGGCAGCTGTAGTCAGGGAAAGTCATAGAGGAGCCATCTGAGCTATCGGAGCATTTGCTGTCTAAGTGTATGTCTGTCTAAACTGTAATTAGACAACGGGGGCTGGCGTGTGCCAGCTGACTTGGGCTCACAGGATTCAGGCTAAGGGGCAGGTTAATTGCTGTGTGGATGTGCTGGCTCAGCCTGCAGCCAGAGCTCTGGGACCCTCCCACCTCTCAGGGTCCTAGAGCCAGGCTCCAGCCCAAGTCCAAACATCTACACTGCAGTTAAACAACCCCTTAGCTTGAGCCCCACGAGCCCAAGTCAAGCCAGCCAAGGGGTTTTTAATTGCAGTGTAGACATAGCCTTAGGGGCCAGTGGGGAGACAAGCAGCCTCCATGCAGAAGTTTCTGGCCTCAAGCTGATCTCAGGTGATCCACTGGTTAAGGGATGGAACTTGTTCTGAGGAGAACTGCATTTCCCGTCAGGTGTGGGAATAACCTGAACAGTAGAACGTACGGCCTAATACCTAATTACAGTGATGTCCAAAACTATCTTTATTTCATCTCTAATACGCTCCTTCTGCCTCTGTCTGAGTATTTGTGCTAGATTGTTTTGGTACTAGGATAATAAACAAATACAAGAAACATATCTAATAACAAATTCAAAAATTATTATTATTACCAAGTAATACTGTTGTTATAAAGAGAATATTAAATAAAGAGTTACCTACATTTTGACTCTGAAAACACCTTTTGAAGAAAGGAATAGAAGTGCTAGAGAATTATCACCTGTGGAGTGACAGCAACAAGAAGATCTTTAAAGTTATGTACCATGGGCCAAATTCTGCACTCCTGTGAATGCAGCTCCTCCTGACATCAATAAGAATTATGTATATGTGTATCCAATGAGAGACTCTGGCCCTATATATAGCAGAGGTCAGCAAGCTGCTAAATAGAGATTCAAGTTCTAACAAATGAGTGCTTGTAGATTTCTCTCAGAAATCCTGATCTGGCTTTCCCTTCATGTTAGGCTCACAATGACCTTCTGGTAAATTGGAAGTTACTGGAGAAAATGTGTCTACTACTTCTTCTTCTTCTTTTTTTTTTAATGTCTCTTCATGTGTGCCACTAAAAGGCAGGTGGTACAGCAGGAGAGGAACAGAATAAAGGTCACATTTTGTGTCAGAAAGGTAGTCTAGAAATACAGAACGCTGGAAAACAAGGACAAGGATTCGAACCTCTGTTTAAAACTCTCTGTCTCAGGCGTCAGATAATGTTATCACGGGTGTTTCTGTGGTCATTAATTATTTGCTGCAGAATATTCATAGTACACTCAGCCCTATACAAAACACAGGGCCTAATTCTGGCCCATTCTAAGGTCACTGTGGTGGTGACAAGGAGCCTTTAAACTACCCAAGACAAATATCTGAGGAAGCAGCAAAGAATCCTGTGGCACCTTATAGACTAACAGACGTTTTGCAGCATGAGCTTTGGTGGGTGAATACCCACTTCGTCGGATCCGATGAAGTGGGTATTCACCCACCAAAGCTCATGCTGCAAAACGTCTGTTAGTCTATAAGGTGACACAGGATTCTTTGCTGCTTTTACAGATCCAGACTAACACGGCTACCCCTCTGATATCTGAGGAAGATTTCCCTAAAGTGTCTCTGAGGTTGCTTTAATTTGTACTATGACAGTGCTCCCCAAACTGGGAGCTGTAGCTGTGGCTCCCCAAGGGAGTCACAAATGGTTCATGGGGGAGCCACCAGTGTCTGGGGAAAAAAATTAATCAACATGCCCATTTTTGTGTTTTTCTAATTAAGAGACTATTAAACTAGGCTTAAAAATTGCTTGTGTCTTATCCATGGATCTGCATCTTATGCTGCTGCTGCTGCTGGAGAGGGGAGCCCCTCTGTACCCTCCACTCCTGCAGGGAGACTCCCTGCTGGGGGAAACATTCAGCAGGAAGTCTCTTGGCGCAAAGCCCCCTGGTGGAGCAGAGGGCAATGAGAGGCTCCCCTCTCCAGCAGGAGCAGCACCAGTACTAATGGATAGAAGAAGGGGGCTGAGCAAGAGACAGGTGCTCTTTATAATTGATTCATTTTTACCAAGTGCTACAAGTACACGTAGCAAAACATTCAGCAGAAGAAGATCAAGATTTTAATAAAGTTAAACAGAAAAGGAAGAAAAGTACACAATACAATGATAATTACATTATGTTTGATTACTGCAGAAAATTCACAGCTACAATGCATCATTTATTTTTAAGTGTTAGTAAATGAAAGTATGAGGTCAGGTAAACTAAGGGGACATAGAGAAACCAAACACCTGGAATTTGTAAACAAGAGCTGCAATTTTTTTCCTTCTGAAACAAGAAGAATTAAATCGCACACAAAAATATGTCCAAAGAAGCAACTGTTCCTCAAAAGGCCTCAGAAGCACCTTATGTTGTGGCTATGCAAATTGCAAAATGCACACAAGCACACACCATTGGCAAGACCCTTCTACTTCCAGAAGCAATAGACCTGTCGAATTATGCTTGGAGAAAAAGCAGCCATGGCACTGAAAACCATTCCTATGTCAAATAATACCATCCATTGACACATTAATGACCAAGACCAGTCAGTAGACCAAGTTAAGAAGATGAAGATGCAGCTTGATAAATGCATAGACATAGTCAACATGGCTCAGCTTCTGTGTTATGTGAGTCTTGTCAAAGCACTATTATAGTTGAAGAACTTTTATTTTGCAAAGAAATCCTAACCTGAGCAACCTGTGAGGAAATATTCAAGATCTTCAATAAATTCAGTAAAAGCAGCAAAGAGTCCTGTGGCACCTTATAGACTAACAGATGTTTTGGAGCATGAGCTTTCGTGGGTGAATACCCACTTCGTCGTCATGACATGCATGCATCCGACGAAGTGGGTATTCACCCACGAAAGCTCATGCTCCAAAACGTCTGTTAGTCTATAGGGTGCCACAGGACTCTTTGCTGCTTTTACAGATCCAGACTAACACGGCTATCCCACTGATACTTAATAAATTCAGTGTGGATGAAGATCTTAAGTGTGGGGTTCTACACTGTATGGCTATCTGTGGGGCTTTGCACTGATGACATAGCATCCACCACCAAAAAAGAACAGAGAGGTTGCAGCACAAGTAAGCAGGGCCATCCCTAGCTATTCTGAGGTCCTACGCAGCCCCCCCTGCGGTTTCGGATGGGGGACTGGCTTGGGGGGCAGAGGGGAACCACCCCTCAGCACTCACCAGTGGCGCGGGGCTGGGTCGCTGCACTTTCTGCCGCCGGTGAGTGCAGGCACAGCCCTGCTGCAGTGCTCAGGGGAGTGGGGGCAGGGCTGGGGCAGGAAGAGGCGGGGCCGAGGAAGAGCTGGTCGGGGGCTTTAGGGAAGAGGTGGAGTGGGGGCAGGGCTGGGGCGGAGCAGGGACAGGGGCCTTGGGGAAGAGGCAGGGCAGGTGCCCCAAATTTCCTGGTGCTCTATGCAGCTGCATACTTTGCTTATGGGTAAGGATGGCCCTGCAAGTAAGGAAAGTGGCGCCGGCAGCAATATAAACACACTGTGTGATTCATGACCAAGCTTTGGCATCAAAGAAGTTGTGATATAAAGTACACGAGAGCCTCAACATTGTTGTTAAAATTGTTAATTTTAGAAAATCCCAGGCAGTGAACCCACCCTGTTTTAGTATGCTGTGAGAAAAGATGGTCTCAGGTCACATTCTGTCTCTGTTTCACAGTGAAGTAATGTGGTTGTAACGTGGGAAAGCGTTACAACATGTCTTTGTATAGTGTGATGAGATCAGAAATTTCCTCCTTGGGAAAACAGATCTTGCGGATTACACGTGTAATGTGGACTTCTTGACTTTGTTAGCTTACCTAGGGGACATTTATGGCAAATTGAATACACTGAACCTAATACTTCAAGATGAGAATGCAAATATACTAGATATGAAAGAGAAAATCAGGGGATTCATGAAGAAGCTTTGTTTTTGGAGATGCCACTTTGAAAATGAAGTGACCAAGATGTTTCCAGTGTTATCAGACTTTTTTAAAAACAGAAGAAAAGAACTCAAAATGCTATTAAAGACCAAATATTAACTCTTTTTCTGGATTGTATTCCTATTTTGATTAATATTTTCCTGCAGCTGAAGATGACTCTCCAGCTACTAACTGGATTCAAAACCTGTTCTCGATAACAGCTGACTCCATTCCAACCTTAAGTATCGCAATTCAAGAAAATCTCTCATAGTTGTCAAGTGAATCACATTATGAAGACTAAGTTTTCAAATCTAACAAATTTCTGGATTTCTCTTGAGGGAGGGTATGAAGACCTTGGAGACGAAGTTAGGGAAGTGCTGCTTCCATTTGCTTCCAGTTATCTCTGCGTGTCTGGGTTTTCAGCAATGATTTCTGTGAAAACTAAATACAGAAATAATTTAAACATGGAAAATGACTTACATCTGGCACTGTCAGAGATTCAAACAAATATTGTGCAATTATGCAGTTTGAAGCATGCCCATTCTTCTTGCTAAAATCTTGGCATATCCAAATGCCCTCCAAAAATCCATATTTTCAAGTTATAGTTTTAAAAAGCCAAATTAGATCAGATTATATAATTAAACAAACTGTATAAAATTGAATAAAGTCACAAAACCATCTAAACTCTAGTGTCCCTCTTGAATCTAATGTTTTAAATTGGTATTTGGTTGTGGGGAGACAATAAGTTTTAAAATATCTGCAAGGGAACAACAGTACTAAAACATTTGGGAGCCATGGCACTAGAGGATGAGATGGCTCCAGTTTTCTGAAGAACTGAGGGTGGGGATTTGGTTTAATGCAACATTTGACCCGTGTCACCCTCTCATCAGCAATGAACAGAACTCTGGCATAGCTGAGGATCAGGCTCACAGAGTGAGACATGGCCACTGTCCTGTGGATGTCACAATCACTATTCCACCTTACCTCCTCTTCTCATCAGGATTGAATAATCTTTTTTCTATTTAAAAATCAGAGATTAGGCTCTGAATATAGTGCAATTTTGGAGCTTTTATAATATGCCTCTGAATTGGACATTTCTTCATTTCTCTGAGCTGAGATTGACAACAGGGAAGAGAGATGGGATTTACAATGTCATGGGGTTGCTGGCTCCTTTGGATAAGTCCACATTGCAGCTGGGAGCAAGCCTCCCAACCTGGTAGATGGGCTTACACTGGCTTGGCTTGGGCTAGCATACTAAAAATAGCAGTGTGGCTGTTGCAGCTCCAGCAGAGACTCAGGCTAGCTGTCCAAGTTCAGACCCAGAAGGTTGGGTGGGCTTGAGAGCCTGCCTACCTACCACAAGGCAAATGGCACACCAGTGTTCTCAGGGCCTTGATTTTAAGGAGAGAGCATAGCTCACAGATCACCTGAGAGATGAAGTTGGATACCAGTCAGTATTTCCCAAGGGAACCATAGCCCAGACAAAGAGTCTGATAAGTTCAGGAGAGATCGCTGTCGCCTTAGCCAAACACAAGGGGAGAATCCACCACTATGAGTATATATTGCTTTCCCAAGGAGTTCTTTTCTAAAGGCCCCGCCATGTCCATCTCTGTTCTCTCAAATGGTGTTTCCACAAATAGAACTGGGACCAAAGGAGCCTTTGGGACATTCTTAGCTGCCACATACTGACACTCAGGACAGAGAGACCAATACTCCCTTACCTCCTGATGCACCCCCAGCTAGAGAAACTGAATCAGTACCTGCTCCAGGGTCTTCTCACCACCTGCACAAGGCATCTCATGTGCCAGCTGGATTACAGCCTGACAGTGGTTACAGGACATGAGTTCTTATTACCACCAACTGTGGGTTCCGTTCCATGTGATACAGCCACTCTCTCTCCTGGACAAAGTGGGGAGTACTGTCCCATGCACTGGGGGTCCACTGCCTCCCCATCCATGGGCATCACCTTCCACACAGGCCTTGTATTCACTGTAAGTGAATCATTCCTTTTGGGTTGATCATCTCGCCCACTAGGAAGCTTGCATCACCATTTGGCTACATACCGAGTCTATAAGCCCCAGTACCTCCTTCCTTTGGACCCACAGTGGAACCATCACTTGGCAGGAGTCTTTCTACAGACTCTCTCTTCGGCATTTCTTCAATGGGCACTTTCTCTTCATATGTCCCTGTTGCCTACAGGAGTAGAAGGTTGCCAAGTTCATGCCCATGATCTCCTTCCTGGTTTAAATTATGTGGGGACTTTTGTCTGAACTCAAAGGATTCAGCCTGGTTGTTTGCATCACCGGGTATTTATTCATGCAATACCTCATCCAAACTCGGCCCTGTGGCTCACCAAGGTCTTCCCCTCTCTTGCAGATAGCTTGGGTCTCTGCGGTGGTTTTCATACGTTTTCCATCATGCCCAGGGTTCGGCGTGTGCTGGCACGCATCCGGTGCCATTGGTGGCCCTATCTGGCAAGTGGACAGAGGCCACACATGTCCCATCTCTAGCAGCCCATCGGCCATGAGTAAATTCTCCATCAGCTGCACTGCGTCCAACAATAACTCAGGGAAATGCCTGCATGAACACAAACTGTTCCATTTGAAATAACTCTGCAACTTGGGTCCCAAAGTGCTTCTCCAGGCAATGCTACTGCCAGCGATGCTCTTCTAATTGTTGCGCCACCACCTGAGGGCATGCCCCCTATGGCTACGTCTCTGCTCTGAAGCACTACCTATGTGTCTCTTTGCAGATATCCAGCCCAGCTGTAGTCTCTAGCCTTCTCTGGATCAAGATTACTGTAGGCAAGCTGTCCCTGTCCCATCAGGCAGGGAACAAACCTAATACCCAGGGCTCCAGAGACCATTGAGAGACCAGCTCCACCCTCTCAAATGTGATGAGGAACACCTCCAGATTGTCGTCGGGGCCCATTTTATTTAACTTCACCGGCATGGGTGACAGAGCTTCCCCAGTGTAAAGGCCCATGTGAGGTCTCCCTGGGCAGGGGACAGGGGTCTTAACTGTGGCAGAATGTCTCTCTGGAGTTCTTGCTGCTGGGACACAATCTCCTTCAGCAGCTGTTGCAGCTGCCCTGGCTTGGGTCTGTTGCAACCTCTGCTGCTGGAAGTGCTGTTGTTGGTTGGCCTGTTATTGTTGCCACTCCACCATCCACTTACACCAGTGTTTGGGGCCCCTCTCAGCAGAAGCACCCTCTGAACAGACTGGTATGGGATCTGTATCTGTCTCGGGGCCTTGTATCAGGCATGAGGCTTCATGCCCCATTCTCTACCAGTTGTAGTGGTCCAACCCTTAGCTGGGGCTTGGACATAGTCCCTCCAAGTCTCTTGCCACTGGGTCCCCTATCAGATCCACTTCTTCTGGGCAATCTTTCTGTTCCTGGGGGAACTTCAGCTCATTCGTGGGGATTTTTCTTAGTCCAACTGCTACTGCTGGTAGTCCTTGGTGGCACTCCCCAGGTTTCACCATAGGTTTCTGGCTGAGATCAGCCTTCCAGGGCCCCTCGCTCATCTCAGACTTGTAGTGTCAGTCTGTCCCCAAATGAGTGGGGGGAAGAGAAGGAAACACCAGACACTGACTCAGGCTGGGCTCCCCTAGCTACTGGATATCACTAGCAGTCCCTGGCAGCCTGCCCTCCTGGGCAAACTTCCTCCCTCCTCTGTGGCAAGTTTCACCCTTTTAAGTTCCTCTTCTCCAGGTGGAGCATGTTTTGCAGGTGTGCTTAATTGGCACTGGCTGAGCAGGAATGCTCATTTGCCTATTTATCAACAGGATGAGGAAGCTTCCTATCACACAGACATATACCCCAGTAAATCTAATTGAAAGGAAAAACCCCAAATTTGCCATGATCTAGCTTCACCCTCCTTTTAATGAAATATTTGAATATTACATTGTAAACTTCATATGAAAATTGCAAAAGATAGTCATTACTTTTGGTTCTTTTTAAGGATTCCTTTTAATGACTGACGGTACAGTGCTACATCATGGAATAGAAGTCCAGATTTGTTAAACTCCTACCACTCACTGCATATTTTGTTTAGTTGTCTGTATTTTATTGATTAAAATATGTGTTCTGCTTGTTTTAAACTTTTTTCTATTTCCTTTCATGAATCCTTCAGATGCTTCTGATGCCTAAAAGAATGTCATGGTATAATGTGCTAGGGATGAGCACCGGAAAGTAAAATTGATTAAAATGTGATTATAAGCAAAACTGAAACTGAAATATCTAGTTTCATTTTTCAAACCAAGGGAGTTATAGATAGGAAACAGCCATACTAATGAAAAATAAAGATTTTTAAAATTCTTTCCGTTTTAATAATTTACAGCAATTGTAACACAGGTAAGGAATACATTATATACGAAATAGTCCTTGTAATAAATAGCAAAAACCACAATGGTAGTTTTGAATTTCTAACTGTATATAAAAAAAAGTATTCCAATAGCATGGCAAAACATTATCCACAGTACATTTTCACAGTCCAATTCAGCAAAGCACTGCTTCAGCAAAACATTTAAGCATACACTTAACTCTAAAGATGTGCTCATGTCCCACTTAAATCAGCATATGCTCAAGTGATTTGCTGAATCATGGCCTAAATGCAGCCTATACAATCCACCAAAGTCTGTCTGAAGGATAAAACTTGAGAGGAAGATGAGAAAATAGGTGTACCAGGTAAACCCAGTACAGCGGGCTGACTGATATCACTTACTATTTTAATAATCTAAAAGCTAAACTAAACAAATCCAAATATTTTAGGTACAAAATTATAGTGACCTTATTGAGGCCTGGTCTACACTACACAGGTAAGTCAATGCAAGGCAGCTTATGTCGATGTAGTTGTGTATGCATCTACACTTAAATTTCACTCCCACCGACATAACTGCCCTGTTACCCTGACTTAATAACCACCCCCATAACCAGCACAGAGTCAAGGTTGATGTAGTTAGGTCAACATAGTGTCAGCGTGGATGGTGCGTTACTTGCATTGACTGTTAGTAGCCTCCTGGAGGTGCCCCCCACGAGGCGTCACTCTGATTGCTCTGGTAACCGTTGTGAACTCTGCTTCGCAGTGGCCAGGAACCACCCCTCACTCGGGGCATGGAGGAGGGACCAGCACCAGGATTCACCAGACATCCCAGTGCACATAACCAGTGTTCTACAGGGCCCCCTCTGCCTAATTCTAGAGGGGGATGAGAAGCAGACAGCAATTCTACCTCTACTGGTTGTTTCACTACCTCTTCTAGCATAAGTAAAAATGAGCAAATCAACAGATGTGTTCTACTACTTTGGGGGTTCCATCTCTGTAATTTCAAAGCAAACAGCATACTTACCGGGAGTTCCTTCCCCTGCATAAGGCTCAACCATGCTGGACTGTACGGACTGGCTGAACTGCACTGGATTAAAAAATATGTCCTGGCTTGCTGTACACCTGGATCCCCTGGTTGCCTGTCCCCCATACTCCTCCTCCTCTTCCTTGTCCAACACTTCCTCCTCACGCTTCACGGGTGTGGGCCTCTAACTCAGACTCCTCCGAAGTATCCATGAGGTCTTCTGCTACACCTGCCACAGCTCCTTGGCTTTTATGTGGCACTGCTGCTGGTCCGTCCTCCATGCCCCAAGATCTGCTCATATAGAACAATGTTTCTATGGCTAGACCAGAGCTGTGCCTGCACAGCCTCTTCTCCCCACACACGCTGGAGATCCAACATCTCCTGTGTATTCCAGGCAGGAGGGGCTTGTGGGGTGGGAGGAAGGGTCATATGACCCCACATTTAGCACCACAGGCCAAAAGACCCTGTCAGACAGACTCTCACCTTTCACTTTTAAAAAAATTCTACCCTTTGTGAAAAAAGACTTGAAAATATAAACTAATGATGCCAGGCTCAGTCACCCTATAACTATTTTCCAACTATCTTCACTCTTTCTTCCTTTATGCATGGAATACCTGCCCTGAACTGATTCATAAGTGAGACCCACTTCTACAGAGGTGCCAACAAAATATTAGCCAATCAATGACTCGATCAAGGGCCTATTGGGAACAGCTGACATCTTCCCCATCGTTCCCCATTGTTTTGTTTGAGTTTTACTTTCTTAAGTTGTGAGTTCTTCAGGGCAGAGGCTTTGTCTTTCTATAAGTATGGACACAGCTAGCACATTGTAGGCACTAACATCATCCTGACGGTAATGATTTATGTAAAGTGTGTGTGAGAGAGACTGGAGTAGTGGGGGGACATCTTTGAATTCTCTTTTCCCCCACCCCATTCCTCTTAATGCCTGTTCCAAGAGAATAGGAACCCAGTTGTTCGTGCTGGGTTCTGTTCGCAGCTAACGTTTAGAGAAATTTTACAAAGAAAAAATCCCCAGCTAAGCTAGTATTCTCTTGGGGCCACTAGCCTTCCTCCTGCCAGAAGGATTTGTGACTTTAGGAGTTCTAGGTAGCCCTTTACAAACTGTGAATAACCTAAAATCTTTACGAAAAATCATTGACTGCTTTCAGCTCTACTGATCGGGTTACATGTTCAAGTGTATTTCGGTAACAGGAAGGGCTTGAAACTTACTTTAAAAAAAAGGAAGCAAGAAAGCCGAGGTTCTTCTCTACATTTTGAATTGCCAAATTTAGGGAAGGCCTGAGGCTGACAGCATCATGAGCTTACAAAGGCCAACTTCTGTTCATAATCATAAAAGAGCAGCATAGAAGCTTGAATGTTCAGTTTTGTTCAAATAGGTTCTTTGGTTTTAACATTTTTAAGATGTCTCACTTCTTCAGACTTTTTCCTATATTGTTTATTTGCATCTTTTATTCTCTCTACATTAAATTTCCTTCAATAAAACGTGGGGGGGGGAGAAGTAATGAGATGATGGGGTTGTTGCACAGTTTTAGTCACAAAGCACAATACATCATACTTAGTACATAAAGTGGACACTCTATAAGCTGTATAAAAGGCATACTTTTCAACTTGATATATATTTTGAAGCATGTGAATTTATTGTAGTAATTCAGAGATTCTCTGAACCTCTGGTAACAGTGAAAGTAAATTTTGAAACTGATCAGATACTACACTAGTCCAATTAAAGGGTATCTAAAACTTAAGGGTTGATTGTAAAACTCTATCTGCAGGCCAGTAAATAATATGATTGCCTGCGGCAGTAGTGAGATTTAAATGTATATCTCGCAAAGTGGTGTTTCAACATGCACACAACTATCATCAGCTTGGAAAAGTAGGTGTCCTGTCAGGGTACTTCCCTGTCCCCTACTCTCCCAGCAAACTTTGTCATGAACAGTGACAACTTCCCCTGGCTTCAGTTTACGTATACACTGAAGCTGTGGAGGTTCTAGAAAAACAGAGTTCTCACTCTCAGGTTGGGTGCAGCAAGTCAGATACACTTTATTCTCTATCAATTGCGTGGAGGGAGAGAGCACAACAGGTCTCTATACAGGTAAACAATTACAGCAGGCATTTTTACCTTTTGTTTCATACAATAATGAGCGACAGCTGCATTTTGTTTATACATATGTCATCCTGATATCTTTTTTTTCTCACCTATTTAGACTATAGTCTACATTCCATACTTATCTAACACAAGGTCACAACAACTTCTCACACAGTTCTTTCCCACTCGCTTCACACAATCCCCGCTTCTACAAATCTCGCGTTATTAGGGTTACAGCTAGCCTGACTTGCTCACATAAGGGGACTGTTTGAATCTGAAATCCCTTTCAAATCCCTGTCAGTTCTTTCTCTGCTTCCACACATCTGTTTAGCATTTCTCTCTTTGGAAAAGAGAAAATGAAATACAAAAGGCCAGATCTCCAAAATTACCTTCCAGAAGCACAGTCTACAGAAGCCTTCAGCACATTTCTTCTCCTCTCTGGGGAAGAAGCACGAAGGAAAAAAGAGCTTTCTGCTATAAATTCACTCTTGGACCCCCAAGGATAGCAACACTCTGCTGCACCTTAACAAGAAAAAGTCTCAAAGGTTTCCATTTTCACTCAGTCTTCAAAGGTTTTCCCCAAATTTAAAAAAACCTTGTAGATAATATTCCTGATCCTAACATGAGCAGATGACCTCACTCAGCTGAAGCCTCCTAAAAACCAATGAATAAATGAGGATTTCTGCAAAAAGCAAGGTCATCAGGCTGGGAGAGCGCAACTTAGGGGGTCTGAGCGAAGCAGATCTGCTGATCTTGTCAGAGAATCATAAAAAATAGAGCTGAAAAAACCCCTAATTAGTTCCCTTAAGCATCTATTCATTTTAGTTTCCCGTAAACTACCTCCGGTGTGTGTGTTTCTGTTTAGTGTTGAGGTGTCCAGAACTGAATGTGGTATTCCAGAAAGCCTGGGGTAGTTTTACTTAGGGTTTCTCATTCTCTCTCTCTCTCTCTCTCTCTCACTCACTCACACACACACACACACACACACACGTTGCAAAATGTATTTTGAAGACAAAGGACCTGTCCTGCTCCCAGGACAATCAGCCAGAAGTTTGTCATTGATTTCAGTGGGGGAACGACCGGTCCCTTGAGGAGTATGCATGAAAATCCCTTAGGCCGGTTTGTGTGTGTATGTATGACAGGAATCTGAGAATTCATTTAGATTAGAATATGTTTTAAATCAAACAAGAAAAGTATAGATGGCTCCTGAATTTTATTATTGTAATTGCCTGATCCATGGACAGCTAAGTCCCTTAACATTATGTATTACAAATGATCATTTATGGCAAAATCCCAGCACTATCTGCAGCCATGGAGAACTAATCAGATTCTCAAGGGCCATAAATCCTAGTGACTCTGCGCTCCCTAGGCCCAATCTGACTATGATGTCAGGGAAGGACTGAGGATGTGCACACCTCAATTCCATCTCTTAATCAGGCAAGGAGAGTGAACTGTTGGGCTTAAGGCAAGGACCTCCCAGCAGACAGTGCTGAACTGCATTTGTGAATGCTGTGGTATCTCGGGCTAACAAACCCTATGGCAACTGAGAGCTGGGCAGACAGAGAAATCTTTACCAACACTCTCCCAAGCCCTTGCTAGAGGTCCCTTTCCTGTGTCTTATGAGGGTGTGGAATATATAGATAGGTCTGGAGGTGTAATTTCATTCGCTTTCTGACTCCACCTCCTTTCCACTGCTCACACTAACCCCTGTATGCCCTATGCAGGGAGAAAAGGGCAGAGTTCTGTGGAAGGCTGCTTGGCTATGAGGAGCTTGCATGCTGTGGAGGAGATCTGCTGGTCCTCGCCACAGAGTGAGCATGAAACCTCTCTGCTGCCACTGCTGTACTGGGCCTGATTGACCTGGCACAGCATTGTATCTGTGGTGAGAAAAGGATTAATGTGTGGCTTATTACTATGTAAAGCAGAGCCAGGAGCTGGCCCTTAGATCCTGTTGTTATGTCAAAATATTGTCCTATTCTATTGGAAAATTAGAATGAATTAACTAAAGTTCCAAAACTTAGATCCAGAAAATAAAATGATGGTGATTTACAGAAGATTTCAATCGGCAGGAATAGAGAAACATGAGACTAAAATGCAGAAAAATCCTGCTGAAGAAATAGCACAGTTCTAGCTCCCTACTGTTATGACTCCAGGAAATGCCGCATGCAAAATTATTAGGCAGATGCTGAGATTGCAAACAGATCCAAGTTTTAAAAGCTGTGTCTAGTTTGCAATATTTTTCACAGAGAGGAGGTAGGAAAATATGGATGTAAATAACCTATATGATTCCAAAGGAAGAAATGGACTATGGGCTATGTTGTTCTGCAGTGTAGACTATACAGGCAGAAGGAGCCATTGTGATCATCTAGGCTGACCTCCTCTATAATACAGGATGCTTGGCCCTAGCAATGGTTGCATCATTGCCATTTCTACTACCCACATCTCAGGCACAATAGCAATCCATTCAGGAGATTTCTCCCTTCTAGAGCTCCAAGAGTGCAGATCACCCCAAAGGGGTGCAAAGGAGGCAGGATCCCAGCTAATAGGCACCAGGCTCCACTATCCAAAGGAACAGTGCAATATGCACACTAGCGCTGCATGCTGATGAGCTGGTACAGGGATTGTTCCTTCTGAAGTACAATCCAGTCCAGTGCTCTTCCACACTAATATCAAATCCAGGCTTGTATGTAAATCCGCAACCCAGTTTACCGTATTGGAAGAGCTCTGATTTGCAGTTGCAGTTTAGGACCATCTCTAGTAGCAGTGTCACATGCATGTTGCAAGAATTCCTGTGAAAGCTGAGCTAACTGAAAAGACTACCCTCTGAGGTCCTGAGTGTCACCACAATTCAGGTACTCATTCGCATTATGGGCATGGCTACACTTGCAGATGTCGAGCGCTTTGAGTTAAACCAGCCTTTGTGGGTGCAGTAGGGAAAGCGCTGTAGTCTGTCCACACTGACAGCTGCCAGAGCACTGGTGTGGTCACATTAGCAGCTCTTGCAATGGCCACAGAGAGCAGTGCATTGCGGTAGCTATCCCAGCATGCAAGTGGCTGCAACATGCTTTTCAAATGGGGGAGGGTGGGGTGCAGTGGTTTCCCCAGGAATTGAAATTAGGGGGGGTGTTTGAATTTACAGGGGGTGTGTGTCAGGACCAATGAGATATATAAAAGAGATATGAATAAAGTAAATGTTTTGTTAGGATTATGCAAATTTAACATAAAAATAATGCAAGTTACACCAAAACACATAACAGGTCTAGATTTCTAAAAATATATACATTTTTAAAAAAAGTATTTAATTTAAATTGACTTTTGAAAAGTAAGCCATCATGGGGTAAGAGGAAAGTCCTCTCATGGATCAGTAACTGGTTAAAAGATGGGAAACAAAGAATAGGAATAAATTATCAGTTTTCAGAATGGAGAGAGATAAATAGTGGTATCCCTGAGGGGTTGGTACTGGGACCAGTGCTGTTCAACATATTCTTAAATGATCTGGAAAAATGGGTAAACAGTGAGGTGGCAAAATTTGCAGATGATACAAAACTATTCAAGATAGTTAAGTCCCAGGCAGACTGCGAAGAATTACAAAGGGATCTCATAAAACTGGGTGACTGGGCAACAAAAATGGCAGATGAAATTTAATGTTGATAAATGCAAAGTAATGTACACTGGAAAACAATCTCAACTATACATACAAAATGAAGGAGTCTGAATTAGCTGTTAACACTCAAGAAAGATCTTGCAGTCATTGTGGATAGTTCTCTGAAAACATCCACTCAGTGTGCAGCGGCAGTCAGTGATTCCCAACATTCTGTTTGCTTTTTTAAAAAGAACAGGAGCACTTGTGGCACCTTAGAGACTAACAAATTTATTTGAGCATAAGCTTTTGTGGGCTACAGTCCACTTCATCGGATGTAGCCCACGAAAGCTTATGTTCTTTTTGCAGATACAGACTAACACGGCTGCTACTCTGAAACCTTTGCTTTTTTAAGAAAGGGATAGATAATAAGACAGAAAATATCATATTGCCTCTATATAAATCCATGGCACATGTACACCTTGAATACTGTGTGCAGATCTGGTTACCTCATCCCAAAAAAGACATACTGGAAATGCAAAAAGTACAGAGATGGGCAACTAAAATGATTAGGGGTATGAAACAGGAGAAGAAATTAAAATGACTGGGAATTTTCAGCTTAGAAAAGAGATGACTAAGGGGGGATATGCTAAAGGTCTATAAAATCTTGACTGATGTGAATAAAGTAAATGTTTTGTTAGGATAATGCAAATTTAACATAAGGAAAATGCGTTACACCAAAACACATAACAGATCTAGATTTCTAAAAAAATATATAATTTAAAAAAATGTTTTTAATTTAAATTGACTTTTGAAAAGTAAGCCATCATGGGGTAAGAGGGAAGAGCCTCTCATGGATCAGTAACTGGTTAAAAGATGGGAAACAAAGGGTAGGAATAAATTATCAGTTTTCAGAATGGAGAGAGATAAATAGTGGTATCCTTGAGGGGTCAGTACTGGGACCAGTCCTATTCAACATATTCATCTGGAAAAATGGGTAAACAGTGAGGTGGCAAAATTTGGAGATGATACAAAACTATTCAAGATAGTTAAGTCCCAGGCAGACTGCGAAGAGCTACAAAGGGATCTCACAAAACTGGGTGACTGGGCAACAAAATGGCAAATTAAATTCAGTGTTGATAAATGCAAAGTAATGCACATTGGAAAGCAATCTCAACTATACATACAAAATGATGGCATCTGAATTAGCTGTTAACACTCAAGGAAGAGATCTTGTAGTCATTGTGGATAGATCTCTGAAAACATCCACTCCATGTGCAGCAACAGTCACAAAAGCAAACAATGTTGGGAATCATTAAGAAAGGGATAGATAATAAGACAGAAAATAGCATATTGCCTCTATATAAATCCATGGTACGTGCACACCTTGAATAGTGTGTGTAGATCTGGTCACCCGTCCTAAAAATATATATATTGGAATTGGAAAAGGTACAGAGATGGGCAACTAAAATGATGAGGGGTATGAAACAGGAGGAGAGATTAAAGTGACTGGGAATTTTCAGCTTAGAAAAGAGATGACTAATGGGGATATGATAGAGGTCTACAAAATCTTGACTGGTGCGAAGAAAGTGAATAAGGAAATTTTATTTAATCCTTCACATAACACAAGAGCTAGCAGTCACCCAATGAAATTAATAGGCAGCAGATTTTTAAAAAACAAAAGGAAGTATTTCTTCACACAATACAAAGTCAACCCAGGGAACTCTTTGCCAGGGGATGCTGTGAAGACCAAAACTATAACAGGATTTTAAAAAGAACTAGATAAATTCCTGGAGAACAGGTCCATCTGTGGCTATTAGCCAGGATGAGAGGGATGCAACGCCATGCTCTGAGTGTCCCTAGCCTGTTTGCCAGAAGCTGGGAATGGGCAACAGGGGATGGATCACTTGATGATTCCCTGTTCTATTCATTCCCTCTGAAGCACCTGGCCTTGACCACTGTTGTAAGACAGGGTACTGGGCTATATGGACCATGGGTCTGACCCAGTATGACCATTCTTATGTAAAAATTAATTATAATAAAAATGTTTAGTACAGAAACTCCCCAACATAATGACCTCCCAAGATAGCAACAATGTGAGATAACAACCTTGGCAAATACTGCATTTTAAAAAACTTGGCCTACTGGGAAACTTATTTATATAAGTTTCCATTCCCAGTCACAAATCTAGCATTCTGGAGCAAAGTGAGTAAAATATAGTCCAACAAACAAATGTTTATTTAACATGCCCCTCACTTTTCCCTCCACCGCACTCCACTCACCGGTGTTGTCCTTGGTCAGTGGAGACTCAGAGTTCAGAGGTGCTTTCACGTGAGTACACCTTCCAGGTGGGGGACAAAAAGGCACAGTTCGCTCTGGCCACGGCTGTTCGTTGTGCCACCGTTCACTCCACCACTCTGTTGCCAATGGCCCTGCACAGTCACCTTCTGCTGTCACCTACCACTGTGACCTCTGCGAGTTGGTCTCTTGAGGTTCCACCAGCTCTCAGTGATTTCAGCTGAGCTCTCAGTGTGGGAACCTCACTGCTAGTGCAGTCTGGGCTGTCTCTTATACAAAAACACTGTACCCACAGGAACATTGTCCCCACAACAGGACTAAGCACTTAGACCTGATTGTCAGTGATTTCGGCTGCAGTGGTCACTTAACAGAACAAAAGACTATCTATGGAGCCTAATCAGCTCTGTCTTTAAACAGTGGAGAGGGACAGGTCCCCACCCACTCTCTTGATGCCCTCAGTCAGCACAGGCTAAGTACAGTTCTACTGCCCTTTACTCACACAATAAGAACAACATTTCATCCCCCCCTTCCCCTCACATTCAAGTGGTTTGTAACCCAACCCCAGCCAAAAATCTATCACTTGGACAACACAGCTCTGTTTGCTGGATACCTGGGTAGATTAGGTGTGAATGTAAATATAATCTGGCCCTGAAGCCTTAGCCCCCAGCTCATCACTAGCTGTCAGGGAGGACACATTTAGACTTTGCTTACAAATCGTCATTTGAAATTATTAGGTTGGCCAACATCACCGAAATGAATGCACTGACATCATAAAAAGCAGCTGTATAAGGAAGCAAGGAAGCTAGTCTATGTTCATACTTTTCAAATCTATTATACTTTTTCAGATACACATATTTTATCATACACTGTATAAACTTTTAAAGTGTGTATTAATGTTTCAGTTTAAATTCAGATTTCCAAACAGTCACTAAATTGGTATGTAACTAGCTCACAAAACTGGGGTGTGTGTGTTGGGAAATCACTGGTGGGGTGGAGTGTGACAGGGGGTGTGTTGTGGGGGGGAGAGAGAGAAAGTGGGTTTTTGAGGGGCTGAGAGCATGTCAGCATTCTGTTCTGTAAGTTCAGATAGCTGCAGACTGTCCCCTCCATTTCTCCCTCCCCCCCCTGCCTCTCTCTCTCTCTCACACACAGCATTCCACAGTAATGGTTGCTTTGTCTCGGAGCAGATAAGCAGCTAGCTGTCAACAGAGCTTTCAAAGGGCATATCCAAAACAAGGACAAGACTGTCTACTTGACATAAGGGGATTATGGGATGTTTTCGGAGGCTGATTAGAGCACAGTAATGCAACACCTAGTACCTATAGGACAAGATAATGATAAGATCTGTGAAAGGTTTGCAAAGAACCCACCTCCACATGCCCCTGAAGACCAGAGGGATATAGACCAACTGCAAGGGTTTCAGAGAAGAGCACAAAAATGAAGGCACTTGACCTTGTACAGGTAGCTGTACCATAATGAAATGATGACCAGGGGACACAAGATTACCATGTAAAAACATCTGAAGAGTGCACATGCAAAGTAGAGAAAGAGGCTAGAATTAGAAGGAATAGAATTAAAATACTGAATATTTATGGTGAATTTTTGGGAGAATATCTTGACAGGTATTATAAATTATATATATTAAACTGTGGAATATTCACCACAAGGCAAGTGGTGAAAGCCCCAATAAAGGAGGCATTTGAAACTGAACTGCACAAGGCAACAGAGAGTGTATTGTAGGGAACAATCCTGCACTGGCAGGAAGATGAACAGATGATTGAACACGCCTCTTCCATCTCTAGTTTGATTCTTCATTCCACCAGCCATCCCCACTCCCCAACTTTACGCAGGAAAAGAACACAAGCACAACCTCTACACTACCTCAGGATGAACCCATACAAGGGCTGTTGAACCTCATTGTGTAGTGCTGGCTTCCCATGGCAAAGAGGGCACATGACAGCTCAACACCTGCCAAAGGGGCAACTGAGACATAAAAACATTTTGAAAGGCAATAGAGGATTTTTTTCATTTTACTCTTTTAAGTGTTATTTCGCTAAAAAAATCTCTATCTGTAGATAAAATGGAAGATACTATTTGAAAAGTCTAAATATTGTACATTTCCCTTATGTCTATGCCAGGAAGACCATAGCAATGTATGTTTCCAAGTATACAATGTTGTATTAGCTGTGCCTTTCCCAAGATATTAGAGAGACAAGGTGGGTGAGGTAATATCTTTTATTGGACCAGCTTCTGTGAGTGAGACAGAGAACCTTTCCCCAAGTATGACATTTACTACCAAGATAGAATGGAGAGTAGTTTAGGCTGATGAAAATCACTTTAAATGGTGTTTAATGCTCTCTTGTAGCATTAGTGAAGGCCAGAAGTCACAGAGCCTGTGTCCAATATTAATAATACATTTCAAAACTATAATTCATTAATATTTTATTTACAGCATTAATGAAAATTAATTTTTCTGGGGAAAATGGAGGAAAAACATTTTGTTCTATTTCTGTGACCTGAATGTTGCAGCTACCAGTGCTTATATTTTGCAATCCAATAGAAAAGCAATATGTAAAGAAAGATTAGTTCCATAATGTGTGCCCCTTTGGAGCTGCACAGAGCTATATCTGAACAGGAGGAAAAATGTGACATGTCTTTGTATTTTTCTTCTTTGCAGATATCTCAGTAAGCTTGCTGTCCTTAGTTGTCACAGCCTGTGGACTTGCTCTCTTTGGTGTGTCTCTGTTTGTGTCCTGGAAGCTTTGCTGGATCCCTTGGCGAGAACGTGGCCTGCCCTCTGGGAGCAAAGACAACAAGCAGGAATCGCTGAACTATACAGACACAGAGACCAATGACCACGAATACAGTGAGGATTACCTGGGGCAGCCCACTTCCTACCCGGAGTCCTCCCTAAAGATTAGCCACACCTCCCCTGATATTCCATTAGATGCTCAGGCAGGGACCAAGGAGAATTGTGTGCACAATGTCCGAATGCATCGCCAAATCACAGAACCAACCTCCTCTGCTCGGTCAGTAGCTGTAATTTCTTTCTAATGATAATCATTATGAATGGAGATGAGACCAAGAGAGTTACACTTTATTAGCTAACATAGAGCCTGACTGCAGATGTATATTTTACATGCCTCATTCTTTTACTTTAATGGTTATATAAAATCATTTGTGTGTTGGGGTGTGCTGGATGATGGATGGCTTTAAAATTAGGAAGGTGCTTCCATAGTAGCAACAGTGGCAATCCATTTTTTTCCAACATGAACAACTACTGCATCATCTGTGTCTCTCCCTTATAAGCTGGACAAAATAGCGAGGAAGGTTAGTGCCCTGTAGAACAAAAGAACAGCCTACACTGAATCTTGTAAATCATGTTCATTTGAACTTATCAGTGCTGAGGGCTCTGCAAAGATTTCAACAGCCATCAAAAGAGAAAAATAGGGCAGGCTAATGAAACACTTGTGAGAGTTAGAAATAGGATTAAAGGTGATAAGTTTTAGCCATAGCCTTGACTGGGGGGGGGGGGGGGAACTGACTGAGCAAGATTAGATGGAGGCAGAGGAAAGAGTGCCAGCATATAAGGGAACAGGAAACGGGGAAAGGGAGAATGTGAGAGTACGTAGGGGCAGGTAATAATAGGATTAGGCTGCATGCAGCCAGAAAAAGGATCAGCACGTGAACAGCCAATTAGCGGATTTCTGAGCTAATGCAGGTGTACTGGACCTGGAGAAGTGTCTCCCCATTGCTCCTCAATAACTCTTCTGGCCATCTGACTGGAGTGGGTTTGGCAAAGGCTCTTGCCTGCAGGGTGTACTTTAAGATAAGATGCTGTAACAGCCATTAAAATTGAATAATTGTTGACAGACCCAGGTTTAGGTGTGAGAAGACTTGGCCTAAAAGAACAGAAGACCCAACAAACACCACACATACTACAGAGCAAAGGCTCCATGTACATGGACATACTTCGTAATCTTTTTTCCACTGGCTGTAGATCAGTGTAAGGGAGGCTCCTTCAGAGTCTTTTCTATGAATCTGTGGAGAGGGCATTGCCATAACTGTTGATGCTGGACACCATGTTGCACACAAAGCCACATGCAAGGTTGATTTCAGATTGGAATTGTAGTTGGAGAGCTGTGGTATGGAGCTAATGTTGTTCTGTTTTTAAACCCCTGTAAAAGTTTGCCCCATGCTCTGTGGTTCACTAACAATACTACTAACATTAGATGTTCGATGTGAAAAGGGCCCTCACATTCCCTATCAGAGGGCCACATCTATACTGGTTAACAGGCCATACAACACCACAGAAGTCAACAGTATTGCACAGAGTGTGGCAGGGAAGCACATGGCTGTAGCACAGTGGAGTGTCTAATCCCAAAGTGTCTCTGGGACAGCAGTAAAATGGAGGAGTGTTATAAAGCAGGAGCAAAAGAACAGCAAAAGGGAGTGAGAGGGGGTAAATCAGTGGCAAATAATGGAGAGGATGGGTAGAAGGGAAAATATCAGAGACACAAAAAAAAGGAAGGCAATGAAATTTACCCATTCAAACCAGTGCCTCTTGTTGGTGCTCGATAAAAGACAGTTTAGGGCTGGGGAGGGGCAGGAGGCAACATCCTCCAGGAAAAGGTAAAAAGAGGAAATTGAGGGATTAACGTTACTATTATCATCATCATCATCACTATTTTATTTTATTTTTTGCCATTGGTGAAACATTGTCACACTTAAGTCAATTTTGGAAATAAACTCTGTGTGGGGTACAAGAAAAGAATAAATACTCATTTTGATTCATGCATGCAATTTGATCCCCCACTACAGTATGCCTTTTTTTTGTTTGAACAGCTGTGACCTAGGAGCCCACATACGCAAGCTGTATAAGATATTGTATGTGAGGCAGTGGAGTCTAGCAAGCACAAAACTGAGAACCAGGATTCTAGTCTTTGGTCAGTTATGGCCTTTGCTGTGCGTCCTTCATCACCTATACAATATAGATAATATACTAACCCACACACCAGTAGCATTACAGCATCTCGCTGATCTGTAGAGAATGCTAGGGGTATAATTCCTTATTTGTGGCATAATATCTTGTCATGGAAATTACTAATGCACAACAACATAATTATGCTTTTATTGTGCAGTAAGGGAGAAGAAATAGATGGATTATAAGAGACAATGCTTTTGTTTTAATGCACACACTTTCAGGAAATGATAGAGAAAAAATGCTGATTATATTCAACATAAATAATTTTTGACTAATCCTATGCTAAGATTTCCCCAGGTTTTCCTTTTTATGCTCACCTCATTTTGTTTCTACAATATGTTGCATGATTGCTTTATACTAATTGGGGAAAAATGTAATATCCAACTTGTATAGGATTAAGGTTTTACCTAATCCAGCTTTCATATCCCACTGCTATACAAGAACTACAAATTTGATTTCTGCAATCTTCTTGTGGAGTGGAAATTTCAATCACAATAACCAAGTCTAGATAATAAATCTCACTGGACTGAAACTAAAAGTAACTTTCTCTCCTAGGAGCAACGAAACTTTCATTCTAAGTATTACAGCACTTATTACATCAGCTAGGAGTTCTGAGAGGCAAACCAGCTTGATAGGAACAGGCAGAAAAATCATTTAAATTAGAATAACCAGATTGTGAACCAAGTAGTAGGTTCCATCAGTAAATACGGATGTTGGGAAATATCTCCTCCCGTCGCTATAGACAAGATATCTGCAAATTCAACGCAAGCTTTTATTTAACTTATGGGACCAACTCTGCTCTCAGTTACATAGGTGTTACACCCTTATATTTCATGGGATTTGTCTCTGTATTTACAAAGCCCTTTGAAGATGGCAAGTGTTAAGTATTAGTATTTATTATAATTATTACTCTTATTGGGACAAATTCATACCTGGTGTACTTAAGTCCACTGACCTCTGTGGATTTGCACCAGCCATGAATTTGGTCCATTTACTTTATGGGCTACATATGCAGTTAGATTGAATACTATACACTTCTAAGCTTTTCTTGGGAGTCAATGATTTTGCAGAATTCTTGTGAGTTTTGTCTAACAGGGGATGTTATTATGAGTTTCAACCAGTTTTGGAGAGTACTTATTGCCAGCTTGAGGTATAGGAACTGAAAATTCTGCAAACACCATGAGTCCAATGATGAAGAGAACTATAGTAACTTTTGGCTAATATAAGTATCCTTCTACTCATTAAAAGGGATATTGTGCTCTATAGGTGTATAGAAATAAAAATCAAACCCTGTGGCAACCTTCCAACCCAAAATCATGGCTAAGGAAAGCAAAATGAAAATAAATAATAGGTCCAGACTCTTAGACCAGACTCACACAGCACCTAACAATGTAATCAGTTTAGTTTCTGTCATTTTTCCCTTAAGGCACAATTCAATCCGAAGACAGATCAAGCTCTCGAACCCTGACTTCAACATCCAGCAGCTTCAAAAACAGGAGCAGCTGACGGGGATTGGACGCATTAAGCCAGAGTTGTATAAGCAAAGATCAGTGGATACTGATGATGGCCGGAGGAATAACAGCAAGGCCTGTGGGAAACTCAACTTCATTCTGAAATATGATTGTGATTTAGAGCAGTTGATCGTGAAGATTCACAAAGCTGTCAACCTGCCAGCAAAGGACTTTTCTGGAACTTCAGACCCTTATGTGAAGATCTATTTGCTTCCGGATAGAAAAACAAAACAACAGACTAAAGTGCATAGAAAGACCCTAAACCCAGTGTTTGATGAAGTTTTTTTATTTCCCGTTCCGTACAATGATCTGACCACAAGGAAACTCCACTTCTCTGTGTATGACTTTGACAGATTCTCCAGGCATGACTTGATTGGCCAAGTGATAGTGGATAATTTTTTAGATTTGGCAGACTTTCCCAGGGAAAGTAATATTTGGAGGGATATTGAGTATGTCACCAATGTGAGTATGACACCTTTTCATTTTGAGATTTTATATGGTAATTTAATAGTTTATAACCTCTACCTTTTTTTAACTGGCGATAAAAGTTCTCCATGGTAGATTTATGGAGAAAATGATTTTTTTTCTCTCTCTCTCTTTCTATCAGCATTTGATCACAATCCATGGAACGTCCTCATTTTACCTTTATTGGACAGCATTAGAAATGTCCTTTATGTAGGAATTACTGAAGGTTAATCATTATCTTGTTTGTAGGGGAAGAAAGCCACAAAAATCTATTCTCTGTCCCTCACTTACCCCAGGGAATGTTATATTTTCTTTTCTCACTCTACTTTTCTGTGATTTGCATTATTTTCCACATGTATTCTAGGATGCTATTGGCCTCAGTTTGGAAATTGAAGACTTTTGCATGGCTTCCGTCAACGTTCCATAGAAAGTCATTCTGACAAAGTCAGCTGACCTTGCACCTACAAACAAACCTAGCACCAGCAGTTAGTAGCCACAGCCTAAAATGAGAGGAAAGTTTGCAGATGTCATGCAGGATATGAAAACTCAAATCCACACAAGGACCATCTCAGTTTACATTCCAGTAGGCAGGTCGCAGGTACTACATTTGTGTAGTGCTGTGCTGCTAAGGGCATTTTCTGAAGGAAACTTTATTTAAAAAGAAGCAGGGGAACATCTTTACTATAATCTACTAATATTCCTGATCTCTTGACAACCTTTGGTATAGGGGCCTACATAGGAACACTCTCTGGGCACCGGCTACAAAACAGACAGTACTTTCAGAGGTCAGGGGCTTTATACTTCTCTCATGGCATAGGCAAACCTCCCATAAGTATTAATGGGACTTCAGCATTCTCCAGTGGAAAAAAAGAGCCCATGCATTTCAGAGCTCACAAGGTGAAACTACTGGTTCCAGAAGCCAATAAATATTTCATTTGTTTTATGGAACTGTAGTCTTGCAGATTCCACCTTTTAGTGTCAGTAAGTTAATAACAGCAAAAGAGTGTAAGTCATTTAGGCCTCAATCTAAAAAGCATTTAAGAGTGTGCTTAAAGTCATAGGTGCTGGAACTAAGGGTACTGCTGTATCCCCTGGCTTGAAGTGGTTTAAGAACATAGGAACGGTGATACTGAGTCAAACCAAAGGTCCATCTAGCCCAGTATCCTGTCTTCCGACAGTGGCCAGCACCAGGTGCCCCAGAGGGAATGCACAGAACAGGTAATCATCCAGTGATCCATTCCCTGTTGCTCATTCCCAGCTTCTGGCAAACAGAGGCTAGGGGCACCATCCCTGCTCATCCTGGCTAATAGCCATTGATGGACCTATCCTCCATGAATTTATCTAGTTCTTTTTGAACTCTGCTATGGTCTTGGCCTTCTCTGGCAAAGAGTTTCACAGGTTGACTGTTTCCATCATATAGGGGTTTACTGTTTGGTTCAATGGCTCTCAGGAGCCCCCACTGTACAAATTGTCCCAGCGCCGTTACTTACAATTCCTTTTGACTTCCGTGGGACTTATGCACATAGTTCAAGTTAAGCATGTGCTAAATGCTGTTCTAAACAGGGATGCTTTCCTGAGTCAGCACTTTAATCTTTCTAATCTATAACCTGCTAATGTGCCATGTTATTGGCCATAGAGCTAAAAGGACTAAATTAATTTTTTCATTATTTTGTTTTTGAAATGTTTGCATTCACACTGGCTGTCATTATCTTAAACTCTCTTATCTGTGAAGTTCACAGTTGGCATTGGATACCCTGGCGGGGAGGACAGGGGGGAGAGATGGAATGGGACAGAAGCTCCATCCAAATGGTGGGGTGGAGGAATAGAAGAGGGAATGAGGTTTGTCCAGAAAGGTTGGAGGTAAGCAGCTGGCTCCAGGCTGGGAAGGAGGGTCCTGGGGGTTCCTACTTGCTCCCAGGCCCGTTCCAGCCCCTCTAGGTCCTGCTCTTCCTTCTGCCTCCCCCCCAGGCATGTGCAAATTTATGTGAAGGAAATGTGCGCCTCCCTCCGTCCCCTCCCAATATTTCTATTGTGTTTGAGTTCAAATTTTTATAACTCTTTTGTTCCACGTGTTCTGCATGGGTGATGAGGTATGGGTCCTTCTATAGTCCTTAGAGTTTTAGTCAAGGTGCATTTCAGAGTACAGTAGAATACATTGATCCAAATGGAACAAAGGACATGGAATTCATTCTGATAAACAGGGGCTTTTCAATGTAAATGATGCACAGCAGGAAACATAACCCAATTTCAGGTACTGGTGGTTTCCAGATAACAGGTTCAGATAAATGATGTTCTATAGTACTTGTTTCTCCAATTAACATTTCCAAAAATTCAAAAGGTTAGACTTAGCACATTAAATATTGACAAACTAACCCAGCATAATTCAAGAACTTGTACTGAGTTCCAGCAAATCTGAATTCACTCTTTTATCTGCATCTCCTAGCTGCCAGATAGACTGGCAGCAAAATCTCAAATCCCATTGGGAACTCAACATTGCTGTAGAAAACTCACCTGATTTCATCACAAACCTGAACACAGGACAAGGTTCATGAACCTCTGAAGCAAAACTGGGCTGAGGCCTGGTCTACACTACGCATTCAAACCGATTTTAGGAGCGTTAAACTGATTTAACGCCGCACCCGTCCACACTACGAGGCCCTTTATATCGATATAAAGGGCTCTTTAAACCGGTTTCTGTACTCCTCCCCAACAAGAGGAGTAGCGCTAATATCGGTATTACCATATCGGATTAGGGTTAGTGTGGCCGCAAATCGACGGTATTGGCCTCCGGGCGGTATCCCACAGTGCACCACTGTGACCACTCTGGACAGCAATCTGAACTCGGATGCAGTGGCCAGGTAGACAGGAAAAGCCCCACAAACTTTTGAATATCATATCCTGTTTGCCCAGCGTGGAGCTCCGATCAGCACGGGTGGCGATGCAGTCCCAAATCCAAAAAGAGCTCCAGCATGGACCATATGGATGTGATCGCTGTATGGGCAGACAAATCTGTTCTATCAGAGCTCCGTTACAGAAGACGAAATGCCAAAGCATTTTAAAAAAAATCTCCAGACAGAGGCCACAGCAGGGACTCAGCACACTGCTGCGTGACAAGCGTAACGGAAAGCCAAAGAATCAAATGGACGCTCATGGAGGGAGGGAGGGAGGGGGGACTGAGGACTCAAGCTATCCCACAGTTCCTGCAGTCTCCGAAAAGCATTTGCATTCTTGGCTGAGCTCCCAATGCCTGTAGGGTCAAACACATTGTCCGGGGTGGTTCAGGGCATAGCTCGTCAATTTACCCCCCACCCCCAGAAGGAAAAGGGAAAAAAATCGTCTCTTGACTTTTTAAAATGTCACCCTATGTCTACTGAATGCTGCTGGTAGACGCGATGCTGCAGCAGTGAACTGCAGCATCCTCTCCCCCCCTCGCTGGTGGCAGATGGTACAATATGACTGCTATCCATCGTCATCATCAGCCCGTGAGTGCTCCTGGCTGGCCTCAGGTGAGGTCGGCCGGGGGCGCCTGGGTAAAAATAGGAATGACTCCTGGTCATTCCCAGTAGATGGTACAGAATGGCTGGTAACCGTCTTCATCATAGCAACTGGGGGCTGAGCTCCATCAGCCCCCGCCCTTCATGTGTAAAGAAAAGATTCTGTACTGCCTGGACTATCATAGCAGCGGGATGCTGGGCTCCTCTCCCCCACACTGCTTAATGTCCTGTCTGGAGTATCATAGCAGCGGGATGCTGGGCTCCTCTCCCCCACACCGCTTAATGTCCTGCCTGGACTATCATAGCAGCTGGAGGCTGCCTTCCCCTCATTTTATCTCACTAACAAGTCACTGTTTCTTATTCCTGCATTCTTTATTACTTCATCACACAAATGGGGGGACACTGCAACGGTAGCCCAGGAAGGCTGAGGGAGGAGGGAAGCAACAGGTGGGGTTGTTGCAGGGGCACCCCCTGTGAATGGCATGCAGCTCATCATTTCTGCGGGATCTGACACGGAGCGGCTGTGCTCTCTGGTTCTCTGATACACTGGTTCTCTAGTACACTTGCCCCATATTCTAGGCAGGACTGATTCTATTTTTAGATACCATAAAGGAGGGATTGACTCGGGGAGTCAATCCCATTTTTGTCTTTGCGCCCCCGGCCGACCTCAGCCAGGGGCACCCATGACAGCAGCAGACAGTACAGAACGACTGATAACCGTCATCTCATTGCCAATTTACAATGGCAGCAGACAGTACAGAACGACTGATAACCGTCTCTGCTATCATGCAAAAGCAAATGAATGCTGCTATGTAGCGCTGCTGTATCGCCTCTGTCAGCGGCATCCAGTACACATACGGTGACAGTGACAAAAGGCAAAACAGGCTCCATGATTGCCATGCTATGGCGTCTGCCAGGGCAATCCAGGGAAAAAGGGCGCGAAATGATTGTCTGCCGTTGCTTTCCCAGAGGAAGGAATGACTGACGACATTTACCCAGAACCACCCACGACAATGATTTTTGCCCCTTCAGGCACTGGGATCTCAACCCAGAATTCCAAGGGGCGGGGGAGACTGCGGGAACTATGGGATAGCTACGGAATAGCTACCCACAGTGCAACACTCCAGAAATCGATGTTAGCCTCGGACCGTGGACGCACACCACCAAATTAATGTGCTTAGTGTGGCCGCGTGCACTCGACTTCATACAATCTGTTTTACTAAACCGGTTTATGTAAAATCGGAATAATCCTATAGTGTAGACGTACCCTGAGTTACGAAAAACCTGAGTTGATTAATGCTTGTGAGCAGGAATTGCATCAACCTTGGCAGCAGTTGAACTTTGAGTTTCTTGGTTTTTCAAACATCAAACTTAAAAGGGACCAAATGCCACGATGATTTACACCCAGTGTAACCCCACTGAAATCAGTGGACTTTCACAGGGTGTAAATCGTCAAAGAATCCAGCAAAAGAGCAGAAGTAAGCATTATACAACCAATCCTGTCAAGTTACCCACAGTTCTGGTATTGTATCTGAGCAAAAGTGCATCTACTTCAGTTCCTGATGCATCTCATGACATTATATAGCCACGCATCCCACGTCCCATTATCTTACATTATTCCCTATTTTATTATATTCTAATCCAATTTGATACATTACTGTAACAGTGCATCAAATCAGAGTTTACTGAATACCTAACAAAATGGTCTATTTCAAGTGAATATTGCAGATTATACATGAAATAAGTCAGCTTCTCCACAAACAAAGCCATTCGATTCCCCCATTAGACCATGCAGGGTGGATTTGATTTAAACCATTTAAATCACTAGTCACAAAGACTTGATTTCATCAAGGATTTCTACATAAAAGTGCATTCTTGTTGGTTGCTATAACTTTAATACATATTCTTCACAACTCAGAGATAGATGTAGGTTTCATTTTTAGAAGGTACACACTATACATTTTTATCACATTACATTATATAGCCAGGCATCCCATGTCCCATTATCTTACATTATTCCCTATTTTATTATATTCTAATCCAATTTGATACATTACTATAACATAGTGCATCAAATCAGACTTTATTGAATACCTAACAAAATGGTCTATTTCAGGTGAATATTGCAGATTATACATGAAATAAGTCAGCTTCACCACAAAAAAAGCCATTCAATTCCCCCATTAGACCACGCAGGATGGATTTGATTTAAATCAATTGATTTAAATCATTTAAATCACTAGTCACAAAGACTCAATTTCATCATGAATTTCTACATAAAAGTGAATTCTTGTTGGTTACTATAACCTTAATACATATTCTTCACAACTCAGATAGATGTAGGTTTCATTTTTAGAAGGTACACACTATACATTTTTAAAGTGATTTATTTTGAAAACTTTTTGGATTTGTTTATAGCTATATCAGAAAATGAATGATTGGTTATTTTATTTACCAAAGGTAACTGAAGCAGATATTTATGAAGTCCATGGGAGGTGAACTATATCCAATTCAACAGGTTAATCATTAATATTTGGAGGATTTTCTTGCCATGCTGTATTAGGAGGAGAACATCACCAGACAGACATTTAAATTGTTTTACTTAACTAAAACAACAACATTATGTATTCTGGTTTTTTTTCTTCAACAGCAAACATATAATATTTTAACAAAACAAGCATATGAATTTTTGAATTTACTTAAACATTCAAGTTTTTTAAAATCAGGTTTGTTTTTGTTAAAATTACTTTTAACTAAAATAGTTAAATGAAATATTTTAAAAAATTACAAAAATTAAATCGACTATGTCAGCCAGGTCAACATGAGAAACTTAAAATATTGGCTTCTGTAGCTAACTCGGTCATTTTTGCCTTCATTTCCCTGTTTGTTCATAATCTGGAAAAGAAAAACAAGCTTTCCTGCTTTTTCAGGTCCCAAATGATTTCTCAATTTGGAATTAATTAGTCCAAAGGAAGAAAATATTCTTTCTATACCAACAGAAGAAGATGCTGCTGTTAAAAGTCTCTGAATCTAAGTGCTTAAGTGACTTCCACCAGTTCACTGCTGTGAATTTCTTTAAAACATTATCAGCAAACATATTTCTTGAATGGTTCTTATTCCCGAACTGTGTCTCTTTTACAGCCTGCTGCCATTATAGGTTTTCCCTTCTAGTAAGAGAATAGTATGGTAGATCTCAAATCAATGAAGGCTACACTCAGAAAGACCTCAAGACTTCTGGAATATGCTGCTCAAACGGTTTTACTTTTGTTTCTACTGCCTGTCCCTCCCTTCTCACATTTATTCCAGACTTCCTCTCTTTGTCCAGATCTATTCCAACAATCTTCTATTCATTCAACTTTTTGAAACTGTGCACTTTTAGAGAGACTCTGTATACACAAATTTGCAGAGGGACAATAGGGTTGAGGTCTATTATTTCTCACCTCTCTATATTATTTATTTATTTAAAAACATTTTTGCTGTTAACAAGCATGTTATCTCTGGAGACACAAATCCACAGTTTGAGAACTGCAAAACTAAGCATCTCTGATATTATCATCTAGACTGAGCATTGAGTCCCATAGGGTAGATAGAAAGATTAACATAAATAATCTATACAGAAGCCCCTGGAGCCCCATAAGATTGGGTCCCTAATCCATGAACTATTGGAACTCATTTACAAAACTTTTCTTAAACATTACATGCATATATTTTCTCATACTATAGAATTAGAATTTATAATCCCTATTCCATGATAAGATATCTTTCAGCTATAATGTATCTTAATTAAAACTATCTTTAGATAGGTTTTTTTCTCAAAAAGCATCTTATCCAAAAAATTTGATTTAAATTTAAAAAATCCGATTTTTTTTAAATCACTGATTTTTATCCACCCTGAGACCACGTCATCAATGTGTCTACTTGCTATTCTCAAACAAGGCTGAAGATTTACAATTCCACTGAAGCACAGTAGCTTCAATTCTCCTCCTTCCAGAGTGCAGTACGATCCCAGACTATAAGATTGTTTTCTAATAGCAGCATATGCATTAGGTTAGCAGGGTTGGATATTCATATGGTAGCTTAAAGCACCTCCACAGCACACAGAAGAAATCTGTAGTGAGCACTGCCTCTAAGCAGAGAACAATCTGATATTCAAATGACTGTTCTTCTAATCTTAGTCCCTCCGAGCATAAAACTGAATCTCTTGTGTCACACTGCTTTTTCCAGCCAGAGGGAAGCAGAAGGGATTGCCTTACAGGCACCAGCAGCAGGTTGTTTAATGGAAGACGTAATTAAGTGGATCAGCCTTAGATGAACATGAAAGCAAGTCTGAATTGCTTTTTGTACATCTATCAGACAAGTTAGTCTGATTTCTGACTGTTAGGATGGAGGAGAAGGGGTTGCTGTCATCTCTAGTTTTAGGTCTGAGTTAACAGGTCGAACTAATGCTCTCAGTAGCCTCTGAAGTTTGTATTCAAAAGATTTTTTTTTTAAATGTTCACAGACCAGTGACATGTTTTGAAGAGGGCATGATTGTTCGTTGCCCCCCACGCACACACACCCCACATACAGTGCTATCCTCAAATTCATATTTCCTCAGGAGTAGCATATGGCCTCAGGAAAAGGCGGGTAACATATTAAACTAGAAAATAAAATAATTAATTAATTAATAATTAATTTATCTGCACAAGACATGAAACCCCATGTTACAGCACTCTGGATAGATGAGAATCACCTTCTCCATGAAATACTAAATGCCCATTTACTAACATGCTGTGTACCAGAGAATAAAAAAAACTCTTTTCAAGGAAATAACCTACTAAACATGACCATGCTGCTACACAGGCAGACAGAAAGATTGCAAATCTTAGATGAACCAGTTTCTACTGTGAACATTTTGTTTCATAGTGACTTGTTTTTGTTACCTATAGGCTTTACCTCTGTCACCCTGCTGTGTAGCAGATCCTTCCACTATCTTCTTTCTTTAAGAACAAAACAAAAATTAGAACTGGGGAGTGATGATTTCCACTTAGAGGAGGGGAATAAATGGGAGCTGTGACTTCCTCACTTCTACTACCAGCTCTGCTAGCATTTTCAAAAGAGGTTTTGGATGCCAAACTTGAGACACCTAGGATGTGATTTTCAAATGTGCCGAGTACCCACATCTTCTACTGAGATCAGTGGAAGCAGGCCATGGGTGTTTCAAGATGGGCACACAATACTAGTGGGCATGTCTGAATGTTCTTACCTTAATCCACTATATAACAGCCTCTTTCCCTCAGTTTACGACTAGTGATGCTGACAGCAAACCATCCAACTCCGCCTATGGTGATTAGAGAAACCTTCAGTGTGGCATCAAATTTTAGCCCATTTAAAAAAAAATCCTGTTTTGCAAGTGCTTTGTATACAGAAATGATGGGCTTGAGCTGCAGATCTCTGATCTGGATTTTAAATGCTCCAAGGTTTAGAATGGTTGAGCCTGGGATTTTGGTTTGACAAACAGAGAGAAACCAGGAACAAAATATGTCTCTTGCTCCAGATTTGAATTCAAACCCCAGAGATGTTAAGATCTGGGCCTATCTCTATTTTATAGAATTACACCTGTTAGAGACCGAAAACACCAATAGACTTCTGCCAATAGAAGATACAGTCTCATGACAGAGGACATAGCCAATATTAAACCAACACTGTATTTAGGGACACATTTAAAACCAGCCAATCTTCAGTGTCACTGGAGCAATCAATTGTTGAAATGGACTTATAGGCATTTAACTATCTGATTTGCAGGTGTGAATTGGCTAGTAAAAAGGTAAATTTGTAAATCATTATGTTCTACCTCAGAGGTCGGCAGCCTCTGGCACGCGGCTCGCTGGGGTAAGCACCCTGGCAGGCTGGGCTAATTTATTTACCTGCTGAGTTGGAAGGTTCGGCCGACCGCGGCTCCCACTGGCCGCGGTTCGCCATCCCAGGCCATAAGAATCAAGTCCCAGTGATCACTGTTTATTTGTGAGGGACTGTTTGTTTTTGCCTGTGCTTGCTTAATCAAAAGTACCAAAAAGGTTAAACAAAGTCCTTGGGCAATGCATGATATCATGTCGGGGAAAAGAAAAAAGTCTGAAAAACTGGAGATACTTGAATCCTCCTGATTTCTTAAGGATCAACCCAGTGTGGAGAGGAAAACATTTAATTAGCCTTCACGCTTAGCACAGCAGCTACAATAGTTGTCACATTGTTGGCTAATTGCACTGCAAAGTGTTCTTTCTACAGTTTTCACGTTTTTAAGCAGGCTTATTTTTCCAAGACTGGATTTTGCCTGTTGGTTTTGTGTTTTCTTTTTTATCTCATTGTTTTGTTAATCATGTTAGGAGAGGTTGATCAGAAATGAAATGTAAATTATTCTGATTAGCAATTAGCACTCCACATGGCTATAGCATAGATAAATTTGCAAGTTATAATTATGTTATGCAATAGTTAAGAAAGATAATAGCATTAACTCATTGATTTCAAAGGGTATGTCTACACTACAAGAGTAGTTCGATTTAACTTAGGTCGAATTTGTGGATTCGACCTGATGAATTCGAATTTGTGTATCCACACTAAGGACACTAATTTGACTTTGTGAGTCCACACTAACGGGGCAAGCGTCGACATTGGAAGCGGTGCATTCTGGTCAGCTATCCCACAGTTCCCGCAGTCCCCGCTTCCCATTGGAATGCTGGGTAGAGCCCCCAATGCGTGCTGGGGGAAAAATGTGTCGAGGGTGGTTTTGGGTAACTGTCGTCATTCAACTGTCACTCCCGCCCTCTCTCCTTGAAAGCGCCGGCGGGAACTCTGTTCGCGCACTTTTCTGGTCAGTGACAGCGTGGACGCCACAGCACTGCGAGCATGGAGCCCGCTGCGATCATCACTGCACTTATGGCCGTTGTCAACTCCTCGCACCTTATCGAACACCTCTTCCACAGTCAGCTGCTGAGAAATCGGGCGAGGAGGCTCTGGCAGCGCGGTGAGGACATGAAGTGTGAGAATGGTACAGACCTCTCACAAAGCATGGGATCCCGCGACGTGGAGATCATGGTGGCAATGGGTCACGTTCATGCTATGGGACGGCGATTCTGGGCCCGGGAAACAAGCACGGACTGGTGGGACCGCATAGTGCTGCAGGTCTGGGATGAATCACAGTGGCTGCGAAACTTCAGGATGCGTAAGGGCACTTTCCTTGAACTCTGTGACTTGCTGTCCCCTGCCCTGAAGCGCCAGGACACCCGGATGCGAGCAGCCCTGAGTGTGCAGAAGCGAGTGGCCATAGCCCTCTGGAAACTTGCAACGCCAGACAGCTACCGTTCAGTAGCGAACCACTTTGGCGTGGGCAAATCTACCGTGGGGGTTGCTGTGATGCAAGTAGCCCACGCAATCGTTGACCTACTGCTCTCAAAGGTAGTGACCCTGGGAAACGTCCAGGTCGTCATAGATGGCTTCGCCGCGATGGGATTCCCAAACTGCGGTGGGGCTATAGATGGCACTCACATCCCTATCCTGGGACGGCCCACCGGGCCAGCCAGTATATTAACCGCAAGGGCTACTTTTCAATGGTGCTGCAAGCACTGGTGGACCATAGGGGATGTTTTACCAACATCTACGTCGGGTGGCCGGGCAAGGTTCATGACGCGCGTGTGTTCAGGAACTCTGGTCTGTTTAGACGCCTGCAGGAAGGTAGTTTCTTCCCGGACCACAAAGTAAGTGTTGGGGATGTGGAGATGCCTACAGTGATCCTCGGGGACCCAGCCTACCCGCTAATGCCCTGGCTCATGAAGCCCTATACAGGCGCCCTGGACAGTGACAAGGAGCTCTTCAACTACCGGCTGAGCAAGTGCAGAATGGTGGTAGAGTGTGCTTTCGGACGTCTCAAGGGGAGATGGAGGAGCTTACTCACTCGGATCTCAGCGAAACCAATATCCCCATTGTTATTGCAGCTTGCTGTGTGCTCCACAATCTCTGTGAGAGCAAGGGGGAGACCTTTATGGTGGGATGGGAGGTTGAGGCAAATCGCATGGTTGCTGATTACGCTCAGCCAGACACCCGTGCGATTAGAAGAGCCCAGCGGGAAGCGCTGTGCATCCGGGAGGCTTTGAAAGCTAGGTTCCTCAGAGAGCAGGGTAACCTATGACTGTCCAGTCTCTTCACAGAGAAGCTGAACCTGCCCCTGTTTCAGTTACTATTGACTTTTTTCAGCGGTTACATACCCCGTTCACCAGGTTTCCCCCCTTCCAACAGACGTTTAAAAATAAAGTTATTGGAACATTTTTAATTAACAAAGTTTTCTTTACTAACGAATTCTCGTTCAAGGGTTACAACAGGGACGCAGACTGTGGTGGGTACGGTGTGCAGTGATGTACAGACCGCTTCTACACTCGAGAACTGACAGGCTCCTGCTCCTACAGCGGTCTCTGGCGGGAGGACGGTTACCGGAGGGTGTGCAGGAAGGGGTGGGTTTGCAGGAAGGGGTGAGGGGTGTGTGGGAAGGGTGAGTAGGTGTGGGGGGATGATGGCTCTGGCTGGGGCTCAGGGCATCGGAGAGGTTCATGGCTAGGGTGGAAGGGCATGGTAAGGGCAGCCTGCCTTGCCATTTGTGGATGCCAGGCGCTCGGACCCTGGGGCAACATACACCTCCCAGACTGACCTGGGGCAGCAGACACCTCGCAGAGTGACCCGGGTGCCTAGTGACTGCACTCTGTGTGTGACCTGCTGTTGATCCTGCCCCCATGTCTGTACCCTGTTAATGGTGGCTGTCCTATGCAATTAACAAACCCCTCCCCCCCTTCACACAAAGTCTTCTGCAAAGAAACATGACGGAAACAGTAATTAACAGCAAACTATTTTTAATACTCAACTACACAGTTGGGGGATGAAACTGGGATTTGGGATCGGGTGAGCCAGGAAGGCAAGCAATTCTCATACTTTAGGGAATGAGAGCTGTTTGGTACATGAGCGCTCTGCTGGGGTGGAGTGACAGTTTTCACGGCCCCTAGCGCCCCTCCTTCTTGTGATTTTGGGTGAGGGGGGGACAGGACTTTGTGGCGGGGGAGGGCAATTGCAGATACAGTTCAGGGGGGCTCTCTGCTCCTGCCTGCGGTCCTGCAGAACATCCACAAGGCGCCGGAGCGTGTCCGTTTGCTCCCTCATTAGTCCAAGCAGCGTTTGAGTCGCCTGCTGGTCTTCCTGCCGCCACCTGTCCTCCCGTTCGCTGTGTGAGCGCTGCTGCTGAGAGAAGGTCTCCCTCCACTGGCTCTGCTGGGCCGCCTCGGCTCTGGAGCAGGCCATCAGTTCAGCGAACATCTCGTCCCGAGTCTTTTTCTTTCGCCGCCTAATCTGCGCCAGCCTCTGTGAGGGGGATGCCGGGGCAGTTCGGGAAAGAGCTGCAGCTGTGTGATGTGAAAAAGGAAGTGATTTCCTTGCAAAGATACATGTTTGCTAACACTGAACACAGTCTACTCAGTTTCTGTGAACAAGACCATACAGGGCAACTAATCTCTCAGGACAAGTGCTCTCAGAACAAGTTCGAATTTTCGGCATTCGCTTTCATTGCCTGGGGTCTTGCACTGGAGATCGGACAAGCAGGGCAGGACAGCAGAATCCGTGTAGCAGCCAGGCCTGGTAAGCCGTAAACTTTAGGCTGCTTAACAGTTAATGGATAGCAGTGCCCTCCTGCTGCAGGCAATCTGGAAAGCATAAAGTCTGACCCTGTTCCAGCCCCTCGCAGCTGTCCCCGGGAAAGATCCCTGTATGCTTTTCCTCTGCAGCCTACAACACGTGGCTGTTAAACGACGGTCATTGTTATGCAAAGGAAAAGTCAAGCATTCACAATAGTAACATTAAAGTAATTCCCCTAATTAGATGCAGCAGTCGCCGAGCGAGATCACCCTGAGGCGGGTCTCCAGGAGAAACAGAGAGCGCATGCTGCGTGAATCCCTGCACAGACCAGGGCCCTATGCTGCCATGCTGGTTGAGGCAATGCTCCCACTATACCTCAGGATGGCCTGGCGCGGAAGAGCGTGCATCCACGGAGCACCCAATAAGGCACCTCTCCCCAGGAACCTCCTGCGGAGGCTTTTCGAGTACCTCTCCGAGAGCTTCGTAGAACTGTCCCAAGAGGATTTCTGTTCGATCCCTATATGCATTGACCTTCTTTTTATATAGTTTTTATTCCTGTTTTGTTAAAAAATAAATGTTTACATGTTTATAGCACTTACCGACTAATCCTTCCCCTGATTCTGAGTCCGGGTTAACGGCCGGGGAGGGTTGGTAGGGGATCTCTGTGAGGGTGATGAAGAGATCCTGGCTGTCGGGGAAAGCAGTATTGTAACCGCTGTCGCCTGCCTCGTCCTCCACAAACCCTTCCTCATCTTCCCCATCGGCGAACATCGCCGAGAAACTGCCCCTCGACACTATCCCATCCTCAGAGTCCACGGTCACTGGTGGGGCAGTGGTGGCAGACCCACCGAGAATGGCATGCAGTGCCTCGTAGAAGCGGCATGTCTGGGGCTGGGCTCCGGAGCGTCCGTTTGCCGCTTTGATTTTTTGGTAGCCTTGTCTCAGGTCCTTGATTTTCACGCGGCATTGCGTTGCATCCCGGCTGTATCCTCTGAGTGCCATGGCTTTGGAGACCTTCTCGTAGGTCTTTGCATTCCGTTTTTTGGAGCGCAGCTCCGAAAGCACAGACTCATCGCCCCACACAGCGATCAGATCTAAGACTTCCCGGTCAGTCCATGCTGGGGCCCTCTTTCTACTCTGAGATTGCATGGGCTCCTCTGCTGGAGAGCTCTGCATCGCTGCCAGTGCTGCTGAGCTCGCCACAATGTCCAACCAGGAATTGAGATTCCAACTGGCCAGACAGGAAAAGGAATTCAAATTTTCCCGGGGCTTTTCCTGTATGGCTGATCAGAACATCTGAGCTCGGACTGCTGTCCAGAGCGTCACAGTGGTGCACTGTGGGATAGCTCCCGGAGCTAGTAAGTTCGATTTGCATCCACACCTAGCCTAATTCGACATAGCTATGTCGAATTTAGCACTACTCCCCTCGTCGGGGTGGAGTACCGAATTCGAACTAAAGAGCCCTCTAGGTCGAATTAAATGGCTTCCTGGTGTGGACGGGTGCGCGGTTAATTCGAATTAACGCTGCTAAATTCGAATTAAAGTCCTAGTGTAGACCAGGCCAAAGGGATTTAAGTATGGGCGTAAGTGGTGAGGCTGAATAGCAATCAATTTAAGCACGGGTTTAAGTGCTTTGCTAAACTAGTGCTTTAAACTGTAAATTCTATGGGGCAAGGACTATGTCTGTGTGCGTGTTTCTACAGCACCTAAAACACTGAGGGCTTGGCTACACTGGAGAGTTGCAGCGCTGGTGGTGGGTTTACAGCGCTGCAACTTAGTAACTGTCCACACCTGCAAGGCACATCCAGTGCTGCATCTCCCTGGCTGCAGCGCTGGCCGTACACCTGATCTGTTTCAGGTATAACGAGTGCAGCGCTTGTGATGCAGCGCTGGGGAGCAAGCGTAAACAGGGATTAATCTTACTACGCTGTAACTGACCTCCGGAACCTTCCCAAAATGCTTTAAGTACCAGATAACATTCTTTATTTTGTTGCGATGCCTCTCTTTGTTTTGTTGTGAACTCCGGCTCCCGGAGCTGCTTATGTAAAAAACAAACACAGCTCCTGTTTGCTGGAGCAGAGGCAGGCAGGGGAATTCCTTTGGAATGTGCATAGCTAGTGTTTGCTAGTGTTTGCTTGAGGAGAGAGATAATTTGCTTGAGGAGAGAAGCGGCGGGAGGGAGGGGTCCGTTTTGAAACAGCTGCGTATGTGGTCTGAAGGCTATTTGCATTTAGTGAATAAGAGAGGGGTGGGGGAAGGGGTCAAAAGTTTTAAAATGATTGAAGGTTGGTGCTGTGTATCTTCCAGTCCTTATACTTGCAAGGCAGGGAGCTGACACACAGTGTCGGCTCCAAAACTCCACTCTGTCTCCCCCACGCTCCCTGTCACACTCCACCCCACCCCGCTCTTTTGAAAAGCACGTTGCAGCCACTTGAACGCTGGGATAGCTGCCCATAATGCACCACTCCCAGCAGCGCTGCAAATGCTGCAAATGTGGCCACACTGCAGCGCTTTCCCTACACAGTTGTACGAAGACAGCTGTAACTCCTAGCGCTGCACACCTGCAAGTGTAGCCATGGCCTGAGCCCCAAACCTGATATGGTACTGCCCAGATGACCCTAATAAAAATATTTAATAGTAGTAACAACAACAACAACTGTAATAATAATATGGATGGGTCTGAATCTAAACCTCAGATGTAAATAGCCCTGTACTTTGAGGATGAAGACATCCAAATCCAAACTATGTAGCTCGCCCCAACATTTGTAATGGTCAGGACCAGAAACATGAGATCCAAGCACTACCATGCTTTGGGTCTGCACTCCTGGTCCAGAGCTAATGGTGACAAACTGGTGCAATTGATTACTTCAGCAGCCTTTCACCTCCAAAGACATGGATTTGCACAATTTTGCTCAGAAATAAGATTAATTTGGTCAATCAAGTGTTTAAGCAATCAAGTGTTTAAGCAATTTATAATGGGGCTTAGGAATGGGTTAATGGTAGTGGCAGTTGAGAGCTGTTACATGTAAAGAGTTCTGAAAAAGAAGCTATTTCCAATGAAGAACAAGAAGTTTTATTGGTCTTACTGAGCTGACTTTGTCTGTGAAGACCAAGGCAAAAAAAATCATTGAGTACTTCAGCTTTTTCCACATCTGTCACTATGTTGCCTCCCCCATTCAGTAAGGGTCCCCCACTTTCCCTGACCTTCTTCTTGTTGCTAACATACCTGTAGATACCCTTCTTGTTACCCTCAACATCCCTTGCTATCTGCAACTCCAATCATGCCTTGGCCTTCCTGATTACACCCCTGCATGCTCTAGTGATATTTTTATACTCCTCCCTAGTAATCTGTTCAAATTTCCGCTTCTTGTAAGCTTCCTTTTTGAGTTTAAGCTCACCGAAGATTTCACTGTTAAGCAAAGCTGGTCGCCTTCCATATTTGCTATTCTTCCTGCACATTGGGATGGTTTGTTCCTGCACCCTCAATAACGCTTCTTTAAAATACAGCCAGCTCTCCTGGACTCCTTTCCCCCTCCTGCCCATCAGTTCCCTAAGGGAGTCTAAGTCTGCTTTTCTGAAGTCCAGGGTCCGTATTTTGCTACTCTCCTTTCTTCCTTTTGTCAGGATCCTGAACTCAGCTGTTTTAACTCTCAGGATTTCCCACAAAATGAAAAATCTGGTACCAATTCAGCTTTACCCAGGAGCAATGCTGCATATTTTTGGAGATGATCTATGGTGGGCACTTTGCTATTTACATGTGTACATACACGTTTCTCTTAGAGCAGTCCTGTAACTGGCAGTGTGTGAAGATACAAGAGAAACACTGCCCTCCCCACACCATGTAGAGTCACAAATTAATAGAAATAATAAGGTTAGACTGTGTTCTAGTTCCATGCTCTATTAGATGGTCCAGATTTTACAGAAAAAAGATGTAGCCAATTCTTTAGTCAGCATCTTTTTCTCTCATTTTGTCTCCTACCTCCTCCTTACCCTGTTCTCCAGGACAATCCTTCCCTAATCTATACAGAAATGAAGCAAAATGCCATCTGCTGGCAGCCTCCAATATTGCATTATAACAAGTCAAACCTGGCCCTCAATTCCACCATACAATCCCAGCGATTTTAATGAGACATCACAGGTGTAACTGCGGAAAATATTAGCAGTTAATAGGCAGCAGTTTTACCAAGCAAGCAAGAGCTTCTTCTGGAGCTGTGACCCTAAGGCAGCTATGTTAAGGTGGCCTCAGCTGGTGTCACTTTGCACAGTGGGCAGCTGTTAAGTTACTCAAAGACCTAGGTTGTGTCACATTCATATTTGCACAAGGTTATATCTTTAAAACTTAACACATTTATCTAGCCAGGTGAAAAAAAGCCACTTCAAACCAACATTTGTTTAATTATTAAATAGTCTGGAGACTTCTGACTCTACTGCTTTTCAGTTGAGTTTATGGAAAGTGTTTAAATAGCTGTAGAATTCATCAGATTTTCTGAAAGATCTCTACTCTGTAGATTCAGTTTCAATACCTGGAGCCAAACTTGAATTTATTCTTCCCGTTGAATTTCATGTACTGTACTTACTTGAAATGCCTCAAGCTATTTTTAGTCTTTAATCCCTACAAGATATCAGAGCCATCAGTCTTCCTTCTCCATCAGGCTTCTTTAGAGATTTCGGATTTCAGATCTTCAGTGTTCTGTCAATGCTCTGGTTATTCCAGTTTTTAAATTGTATTCTTCTTTGACTCTTCCCTAGCTTTCATAGACATGCTGAGCAATGGACACATTTTTGTTCTAGTTACGTATTATTAATCCAGAGCTCTACTGTGGCTCAGGGCAGGAGGTTCCAGAAACCAACCAGGAAACTGACTGACTTGCAATCTGGTTCCTAGTTGGTTCTTCCCTTGCTCCAAGGCAGAGGGACGGTGACTTAACTGCAGTCATCCTATCATTGACACTGATTACTTCCCCAGTGCAACAGCTCAGAAGCACTAGCTAGTGAATCTGATGCATGGTGCAGAGGCGTGGCTCCATCATCCACTTTCCACGCCTGCTTATATCAGGGCTGGCCCACAACATTTTGGCACCTGAGGCGGGGAGCTCAAATGATGCTCCCTTGCTTGGGCCAAAACTTTGAAAGGTCTCAATTCTGCATTCTTCCTGTTCTACACCTTTCATTGTACTGCTCTGCTACCTACCGCAATAAAGGAGAACTAACTTAAAATGCCTTGTTCAAAATTTTTAAGTAACACTTAACTTTCAAACGCCTGAACAGCAAATGTAACTCTTCTTGTCTGCAAAGTAAACACTGACATTTGTATCTGTTTGAATAATCAAAGTGGTGCTTTCTGTGCCTTCTTGGTTGCAAAGATTTGAACTGCTTCCTGAAGGTCCACAGTCTGGGCCAGCTCATGCTCTATTGAGATGGTTTCAAGACCAACCAGCCTCTCCTGTGTCATTGTAGAGCGTAGATGTGTTTTTATTAACTTCAGCTTGGAGAAGCTGCGTTCTCCACTGGCAACTGTTACAAGAAGTGTTAGAAGTATGCCCAGAGCAACAAAAGCATTTGGAAAGAGGGTGGTCATCTTATTTGTGCACATATATTCCAGAACAGCCTTTGGAGTTGATCCTGCTGAAATGTATCTTGAAAGGGCTTTCAGTTCATCACCTAAATCACTCACATCAATATTGTGCATATCATCATGTGTCAACACTGTCTCTAGTGCCCTGCATTGCTGGTGTAGGTCTTCTTCAGGTATAGTGAGGAGTTTTGGAATATCATACAACACCCCAAATATACTCCGTGTTCCTGAGCTGCATGAAACATTCAACTGACTGTAGTGCACAATCTAACATCTGGTTAAAGAATTAAACTTTGAATTGTTGTTTGGGGTCTCTTAAGGGATTATCTTGTGCCTCGTAATCAAAATGTCGTCTTCTTCAGTGACTCTTGTATTCTTAAATGGGTGGGAAAATAGCTTCAGTGTGAAGTTCCTCTGCCAACTTCTGTGCACTCTTCAGAACATTTTGAAATCCCTCATCTGACTGGTAAGACTGTAGGTGTGACTTTGCTTTGTCCAGTTGTTCCATTGCTCCGGATATATCAAGATCAAGACCTTGGAGTCTCTTGCTTACAACATTTATTTCAAACAGTATGTCATGCCACAACACTAAGCCATACAGAAATTTGAACTTATGCATGTTTCTGGTGATTCCATTTCCCTCTGCCACTGCTCTCCCACGAACAGTCATTGCATTATCATTGCTCCTGTCATTGCATTATCCTCCATAATGACAACTGTGGCATCATCTATCTTCCCAATTTGGGGTTTGATAGGCTTTATCGCCTCCACTCAACTTTCCCATCGTGGTTTCAGTGTCAGAAACCACTCAGTGGTTTCAGTGTCAGAGAGGATGTTCCCAGATGTTCCTTCAAAATTTGCCATCAATGAGTTGATGCAAAGAAAAATACAAAGATGCTTTGAATTACATTAAAAAAATCAGCAGCCTCACTAGAAGCTGATGCTGTATCACTGACCACCAAGTTCAATGAATGAGAACTGCATGGGACAAAAAAAGCTCGAGGGTTTAACTCTCGGATCTGTGTCTGCACTCCTCTGTTCTTTCCTCTCATGTTGGCCCTGACCTTTCATGTCAGCTATCGCAATTCCCATATCTTCCAGCTTTTTAAGAAGCACATTTGTCATATCTGCTCCTGTAGTATCATCAATGTCAATAAATTCTAGAAAATGCTCTCTGACAGTCACCATTTCATGGACATTTTCACTAGGTTCTGTTGTTGTTACAAAACGCACCATTAAAGTAATTTGTTCTGTATGGCTAATGACAGGTGTGCAGTCCAGAATAACAGAGTAATAGCTTGCTGACTTCAGATCTGCCACAATCTTCTGTTTGATTTTTGTTGCCATTAACTGTGTGATCTCATTTTGAATTGTTTTTCAAAGGTAGTGGTGTGTGTACATTTCTTGTGTGGTGACTCTTCTTAGATGCTTCTGGAGTACAGCATCAAACTCAGCCATCAGCTCCACAATTTTAAGGAAGTTTCCATTGTTTGGCACATACAGCTGATCTGAAGTGCCATGCAGTGCTAAGTTCTGGGTAGCAAGCATTCTCACAATGGCAATGAGCCTTTTCAGAACATTTTGCCAGTAAAGGGACTCTGATGCAATCTTCTCCTGATGCTGATCATCTATGTGGCCTTTAACTTTAGGGTATATCTACACTACGAAATTAGGTCAATTTAATAGAAATCGATTTTTTAGAATTCGATTTGATAGTCGATTGTGTGTGTGTCCACTAAGTGCAATAAGTCGGTGGTGTGTGTCCACAGTACTGAGGCTAGCGTCAAAGCATTGCACTGTGGTAGCTATCCCACAGTTCCCGCAGTCTCGGCTGCCCATTGGAATTCTGGGTTGCATTCTCAATGCCTGATGGGGCAAAAACATTGCCGTGGGTGGTTCTGGGTACATGCCTTGCGGATGGCAGACAGTGCAATATGACTGCAGTATGACTGCGGATGGCAGATGGTGCAATATGACTGCTAGCTGTTGTCATCGTCCCATGGGTGCTCCTGGCCAACTTCGGTTAGGTTGGTTGGGGGCACCTGGACAAAAATGGGAATGACTCCAAGTCATTCTCTTCTTTAAGTTTAGTCTAATGGAGATTCAGTCCGGTCTGGAATATCATGCCAGCTGGAAGCTTCTGCCTCAGGCTGCTCTCCCAGTCGGCAGCACCGTGTGATCACACCTACCCCAGCCTATCTCTTGCTCCCATGGCTCATGAAGCCTGCACAGTAGTAAGGAACAGTTCAACTACAGGCTGAGCAAGTGCGTAATGGTGGTAGAATGTGCCTTTGGACGTTTAAAAGCTTGCTGGCACAGTTTACTGACTTGGTTAGACCTCGGTGAAACCAATATTCCCATCGTTATTACTGCTTGCTGTGTGCTCCACAATATCAGTGAGAGTAAGGGGGAGACGTTTATGGCGGGATGGGAAGTTGAGGCAAATCGCCTGGCCACTGATTATGCACAGCCAGACGTCAGGGCAGTTAGACGAGCACAGCAGAGTGCGCTGTGCATAAGAGAAGCTTTGAAAACCAGTTTCATGACTGGCCATGTTACGGTGTGAAAGTTCTGTTTGTTTCTCCTTGATGAAAACCTGCCCCCTTGGTTCACTCTAATTCCTTGTAAGCCAACCGCCCTCCCCTCCCTGCTTTGATCTCCGCTTGAAGAGGCAATAAAGTAATTGTTGTTTCAAATTCATGCACTCTATTAATTCATCACACAAATGGGGGAATAACTGCCAAGGTAGCCTGGGAGGGGTGGAGGAGGAGGGAAGCACAGGAGTGGGGTAGTTGTAGGTACACCCCCTTGAATGGCATTCAACTCATCATAGAAGTGGCATGTCTGGGGCTCTGACCCGGAGCGGCCGTTTGCCTCTCTGGTTCTGCTGCGGGTCCCTGTTATAACCTCTGCTCTTCATGCCCTTGGAGATTTTTTCAAATATTCCGGCATTTTTTCTTTTGGAAAGGAGTTCGGATAGCACAGATTCATCTCCCCATACAGCGATCAGATCAGTACCTCCCGTTCAGTCCATGCTGGAGCTCTTTTGCGATTCTGGGACTCCATGGTCACAGGTGCTAATGAGCTCTGCATGGTCACCTGTGCTGATCAGCTCGCTACGCTGGCCAAACAGGAAATGAAATTTGTGTCTACCTGGCCAGTGCATCTGAGTTGAGAGTGCTGTCCAGAGCGGTCACAATGGAGCACTCTGGGATAGCTCCCAGAGGCCAATACCATTGAATTGTGTCCACACTACCCCAAATTCGACCCAGCAGGGTCGATTTCAGCCCCAATCCCCTCGTCAGGGAGGAGTACAAAAATCGATTTTAAGAGCCCTTTAAGTCGACAAAAATGGCTTCGTCATGTGGATGGGTGCAGGGTTAAATCGATCTAATGCTGCTAAATTCAACCTCAACTCATAGTGTAGACCAGGGCTTAGTCTCATCTCAAGCTCTTTCCACCTATGGAATGCTCTCTGGTGATTTGCTGCCTTCTCATGGCATGCCAGATTTCTAGCCAGATTTTTCCAATCCTTTTTTCCTGTAGAACCCAATGTGGCTGGAACAGTAGACTGGAAGAGTTTGCAACAAAAACAGTATGCAGCATTCTGGGTTTTTGGGTACATAAGCCATGGCCTCTCCACTTTGTCACCATTGGGGATTTCACACCAGTAATGTGTTGGATGGAAACTTCTATTTTCATTGTCTTTGGGAAACATGAAGTTTTTCACTTGCTGTGGCCCATGCAGTACAAGGAAGTCCCTCAGGCTACTGCTCAAGTTGGTCCACAGTCCTGGATCATCTAGACTTAAGGAACTAAACTCAGAAGCAGCTGTTCCTTGCCCTCCCCCACACTCTTCTCTGATCTACACTTTTCTTCAGGAATGTGCATGGTTACATCCAGTTGAGATGGAGATATGGATGCTGCAGTAGCTGCCAGGTCACCTGCACTCTGACTAACTGAAGATCAGCCATCTCCTCACCACTCACATCCTCACTGGGGCCAAAAAAAACTCACCATGAACATTTGTGTCTATGTATCTCAGGAGAGCTTCCTGCTTTCTTTCTTTTTCTGAATGCTGCCCCAGAGGGGTGTTTTCTTCTTTCACTCATGACTGCTGTTCTGTGCCAGCTATAGTGGCTCTCAACACTCAGTTGAAGGGGACAAATAGGCAGGCTGGATGCAGGGCCTGAGTGAGGGAAGATATCAGCATCTGAAGGCCCTAACTGGCTCCTACTACTTCAGTTGACTGCCTGTTGTCCTCAAGTGGATTCAGGGAAGCAGCAGGAAACAGGAAGCTCCCTGAGAAGCTGGTGTTAATCAGTCCAGGCTCCTGCTGCTTTCTGTTATTCCCTCTCACCTTTTCTCCTGCCTGCCTGTTATGTCTCTTGTGCTCTCCTTCCTCCAGCACAGCAATCCACCATCTCTGTGCATCTAGAGCAGAGAGGATACATATGCACCAGCAGCAGACAATTTTCTACATTCTGGGTCCTAGTGGTGCCCCCCCACAGTCTGGCACCTGAGGTGGCCACCTCAGTTTGCCTCATGGGAAGGCTCAGTGCCTGGGAATCCACAAATCTATGCCATAGATGCAACCTGAAGCTGATATATATATATATGGGCCTGGAGGTAGTGTAGCTAGTGTAGTTGTAATGAACACTGCAGCACAGCGGCACCTTAGCATCACTTAAATGGATGCTGCCATTGATGGCAGAGGTTAAGAGATAAAGAATGGAAGCAGCAGGGAGGGGAACAGTAGAAAGAGAAACATGTGCTGGCTCAGCCATGTGTTAGAGAATTCTGATCAGGTGTCATCTATTTATCGCTTCTCTTCCAGGAGGCTTTTAGCAACTGATCATATATTTTGAATCAAATTTTAAAAGAGGGGAAATGAGAGCAGACAGGGTTAACATAAATCAGAGCTGAACATATTTAACCAGTCGCTCAACACTGTCAGTTAAAACCCAATTACAAATTCAGCAAACAACTCGGGGGCTGATTGACCACACAAAATCTCACAAACCCAAGCGTCCTGC